>NC_141857.1:7642820-7961038 GCF_024713525.1 Acromyrmex echinatior
ATTTTTGTTTCTTGTTGTTTTTCTGTAAAGTTAATGATTTTGAGTAAAAATTTATTGAAAACCAATATCAAACGATTATTAATATCTTGTTAATTATTGCAAAAATTGCAAAATGATGAATACAAGACTTTTCGATTCAGTTTTGTCCGCTGTACCTACGAGCGTTGTCAACAGAATTATCAAACACCTTGTATATTACGTCTTAACGCACTTGGAAGTAAAAACAAGAATTAATAAAGTATTCGTATTTTTTAAATAAATGAAATACAGTAAATTAAAAAATATAAAGAATATATGTATATAAAAAGTAATTAGAGTAAATGAAATTGTTTTTTTGTCTACAGATATTATAATATAGAACAGTGTTTATTACAGTACAATAAGTATAGTTTTATTATTCTTTCTATCTATCCTATTTTCATTCAGAATTAAATTTTATTTAAGTTGGTGCAGAAAAAAATAATATACATACACATATATGTATATAATACATACAACTGTTTTCAAAGATATCCTTTGTATTGCTTCACACTTATTATTTGTATACTTGTTACTAATGAAATAACAGATATTTTAATGTAGCGCATTTGTCGTATAATTTGTTAATTTCGCTTTTTTTATAAAAAATATTTTATGATTATTAATTGTTACTATAATTTACCTAAATTGCACTAAATGCACCTACTTTAGCCTAAACTTTTATAACTTATCCATATGTAGTAATTGGATTTTATACCAGTCAAAATAGTAACATGATGTAAGATCCAATATATTATAGGTTTATTATGTCAAGAAATAATAGAATTTTATTTTAAATTATTTTAAAAAATCGCATTCGGGATTTTGCATCTATTAAAATACTTAATTTTGAAATAATGAATTGTACAGAAATAATGATTGTAATAATTTAAAATATAAACGATATACAATATTTATTAAGGTAAGGGAAAATTATCTCCCTTTTGGATCTTACATCATTTATCTGAATTTCTTATCTCTCTGCATGTTTTGAGATGAGATTCAGCAACGAATCGTTCGAATCGTTAAGGATACGTACATGGGTCTTAAATATTATGGGATAGTAACCGATTTAGTAATTTTCGATTTATATTTAATTTGAAGTTTTGTTGTTTATATTGTGTAAAATTTATATTAAGAAATTTGATCTAATTTCATAATATTTGAGATTTATAAAATCAAAATATTGAAAACATTCCTCATAGAGATTTTTTTAAATTTAGATTTATTTTTAGTCAAATACTTATATTTTTAGTTAAATACAAATACTTATATTTATAGTTTCGAATAGACGCGAATAAAGAATAAATTTATTCACACACATGCATTAATAAAATTATTATTATTAATAATTAATATTTAATTAATATTATTACTATTTGATTAATATGGTGGCCCCTTCGCGACGCGTTCGTGTTTCGCGCATCATACAAAAGCGTAAAATTTTACGCTTTCAATTGGCACCAAGAAAGGAATATTTCTCCTTGCTGTCGATCTCTGGCATATTAAGCCAGAATATTGGCCAGAGAAAAGACGAGGATCTGAACGAAGTGGTGTGTAACACCAATCTAATTTTTTGAAAGATATATATATATATATTAGGTGTTGGAATTAATTCGTAGCGTTTTACAAGTGATGGAAAGTACTTTCATTAATGTATTTTTTAATGCTCATGTGAAATAAATAACATTCTTTCATTAAAAACGCTACGAATTAATTCCAACACCTAATATATATATATAAAGATAAATTCTGAATATTCGGGAGGGCAACTTACTCGCAAATTGCGAGTTCTTGTTGATTTAAAATACAATAACTAATAAATAATAGGGCTAATGAGAGCTAGTGCAGATAATGAAGCGCAAGTTTTGTAGGTTTTTTAATCTACAAATTCTAATTGCACTTCATTATCCGCAATGGCTCTCATTAGCTCTGTTATTTATTAATTTTTTGTATTTTAAAAATTAAAAGTCTATTTTAATTATTATCATTTATTGCTCATTTATTTAATATGATCGCAATTAGGTAATCTCTCTGAATTTATCAGTACTTGATAGGACATGGTTAGGCATTAGCTGCTGCATTCAGCAAAATAGCAGTTTTGCAATTATTGTAAAATTTGATTTAATATCATTAGTTCATTTAAATTCATAAAGAACCTAAAGCAAGAATCAATCGTGTTGAAGAATTTTACAATATTTGCAAAGCTGCTTTCTCTGTTGAACACAGTCATTAACGTATTATATTCGTGGTGTTACACGTTAAGTAATGTAGGAAATAGAAATATACAAACAGAGATAGGATACGCGAATAGGCACGAATAAATGAAAATACGGATAGGTAGGACAAGTAGGTAGGGACTGTATAGGTAAAGACAATAAATGTAGATAAATTGAAAAATTAAATTATTATAAATAAAATAACACTTAAATGGATTTCGCGATCGGGTAATTAAATTTTTTTATTTAAAAAAATAAATATAATTAAACTAAAAAAATATTATATAATAAATCTAACTAATAAATTATATAATATGTAGGTAAGGATACATAGACATCATGTGTACGTATATTTACGTATAATTACAAAGAAAAGATTAAAAATTAAATAAAATTTTAAATTAATCGTAAATTTTATTTAATTCAACAACCCAATTGTCAAATATGAAAATAAAATTATATATAATTTTAAATTTCATTGAATTTTCAGCTCCCCTGAAATTAAACTTAATATCCTATAAAATTCTATACATATACAAAGTATGTATACGCATTAATATTGTAATTAATTTTATAAATAAATGTATGTATAATAATATTACATACATAAATATAAAATTTATGTGAACTATGTCCAGGTAAATGCCATCATGTTTATTTTTGTAATTTCCGCAATAATTATTAATTTAAATTATATATTTATTGGAATGTTTATATATTCATATTAAATATATCTATTCCATACAGATAGCATTTATCTTTTCGTAGTAAATCAAATTTATTGTTGTTTTATTTATGTAAATTACACGAAATCGACGAACCATATGATAACAAAAATTGTTTATTAATTTAACGAATTTGATAGATGTTTAATTAAAAAAATTTTTTTTAATTTGAATTTTATTGTAAATATGAAAAAGTCATTAATAATTTTAAGTGACTTCTAAAAATTTGAAATAATCGTCAATTTTTCGTCTATTTAATTTATTAAATAAGTCAGTAAAGATTCTTTGACTGAGGTAATATAGGTTAAATATTAACTTCTTGTTTGTTTTTTACATTTATATTTTTAACATTAAAAAATTACAAATATTAATGATTAATTTATTATGTACGAAAGCCTCATTGCTGTCCCTCGCGTCAAATGGATGCTATGTTGATGCAGTGAATGCGTGATTTGTACCGATAGAAAATCGAAATTATTTTTACAATATCATATGAAGACTTATTCCTCGTCGCTTTCTGTAAAGTCCATTCGCAAAGTCTAGTTTGGTATCTTGTTGGAAATTCTTATATAAGATCGGAATTAATCTCGAGTTTTCTCGTGTTGCACTGGAAGTAATAATTTTGTCAATGAGACAGACAATTATATGTTATATATTTTAAAATCAAGTTACGAAATTAATTCAGTAGTATACTTTAACATACAATTTTCGTCGCTTTTTTTGTTTTATTAAATGTTCTCCCACTAGTAATAATAATGTTAGTAATAGTATATTAGTATATAGTTAGTATACTATATTTTAATAACAATACGAATTTAATATTATATAATTAATGTATGGATATACGTATAATGATTATTTTTTTTAATCCAAATTATTAAGTAAATAAATTTAAGCTTTATGCAAATAATTTGCTTATTTTTCGATGATTGCTCTAACAAAAAAATATGATTACGAATGTATATATTTAATTTTTTAACTGTTATTTTAAAATTATTTTTAGGTGTTGGAGACATCCCGCCATTCCAGAATATTGTTAATTATTAATTTATATGTATATTATACTTTTCTATGATAAAATACATGCAGATATATTACGAGATTATATTAAACAAGTTTTGATTTTTGTCGATTTTGTTGGATAATTTTTTTATCAAAATTAATTACACAACCTTATGTTCTTTTATCAATGATATCGTGATTACATGAATTTAATTAAAAATGTGTGGATACAAAAAATTCGAGATAAGTCGAATGGATACCTTTACATTAACGGGGTATTAATAATTAAAATTTTGGAAAAATGCAGAAAAAAAAGATTGTTAAATTTTATATATAATAACAAATTTTTCAGAAAGCATACTTAGTTCTTTAGAATCTCGTTATTATTAAGTTCGATTTATCTCTAGTTGGTACCCGAGATACTTTTGCATTCATACATATAAAAAATTACAATAATGCATGTATTTTATTATTATTAAATATATTCCTTCGTAATCACCATTCCATAAGAAAATCATTTTATCTTTTTATTTTAATAAGAGATGATTTGTAGTGTGGCAGAACATATAAATTCCTTGCAAATTTTGATATTATATTAAAAATGCAATAAAAATGTAATTACGATGCTACCAAAATTATTTCTATCATAAGTGGTCTGAAAGATTTGGAATTCACATCCTTCTGTAATAAGACCGCTGGTGTTTGACGGATTGTTTAATTTTTTTTTGCTAATGGATCTTATGAATTTGACGTGGAATCAGAATATATCAAGTTCGCTTTTCTGTGAAGATTTTTTTCTTTTTTGTATCGGATACTAAGCTTATCACAACGTGGAGGGACCTTGATCAAATTATCGGGATAATTATCTTAAATGCGGTGGAAGTCTTGTCGTAAATGTATTAATGACTTTTTATCACGATATTAATAAGTTTTATAATATAATCGCAAGTTAATAATTAATAGTAAGTACGATCTAATTGTTGTTAGCATTTTCATTCCACATTTATCAATATTTCATTAAACATTGGTTTAGAAAATTTGTGTATCGTATGTATTTTCGACATTTTCGTATAATACCTCATTACTAAATTTTGTTAATTGTGCTCCTATAATATAATTCTTATTATATTTCGAACAACATTTTTTATTATATATTGTATTGTAAATAATTATTGTATTATTAAAGGATTACAATAAAAGATAATATTAAAAAGCTATGCAATGTAATTGTTAATTATTTTATTGTATTTCACTAATCATAATGCAATATGATTTTAGCGAAATATAATAAAATAATTAAAGAAAAAAAGAGAGATATAAAATTAAAAAATAAATTTAAAACATACTTACCTGCAAAAACGGATTTAGTAACTCGTTTTTTTACGGAGGAGTATACTTACAAAGAAAAGAGGACCGCCATTAAAAATTGATGGGGATGGTGGAGGGCCTCTAAGGTTGATTAATTTTTATTACATATAAATTTTCTTCACAATTTTAAATTAAATGTTTGCTTATGCAATTAGAAGAGTTCCAACTTTATTCAAATTGCAAATTGTAAATATAATTATAAGAATAAGAATGGGGTAGAGAGCCTATAATCAGAGTGGCGCCATACGAGAGATGACGTCATATTTTAGCGAAATTCTGCGAGAGAGAAAGAGATAGACAGTCTCAGTCTATTCAACAGACTGTCAGTTAGGTGCAACAGCATTGAACGACATAGATACGTAAAGGTACATTGATAAAAATGAAGTTATCGAAATTATTTTAGAAATATGATTGGATGTACAATACCGTTTTGTAACAATTCATTAAAAAAAGGATATGTTATGAAAATAATTCCGAAAGACACAGAACGTCGAATGAATTGGTTAAAGAGTATAAATGGCAAATATAAAAATTGGTCAAAAAATTCATCTGTATGTGAGGTAAAGTAATTTATTCTTTATAAATAATGTATTTAAAATATTAAAATAAAAATGTAACAAAATATACACAGATTAATTACAATATCTGAAGACACGTGTCTTGGCACTAAGTATACGTATAGTCATCACATTGGTTACGAATTTAATTCTTTCTCTTTTTGTCGTAATCTTTTCAATTATATATCATTGCATTGTGAGTCTAAATCAAATAATATGATAATTACGATATTTAATATATAATATTTTATGAAATGGTATATACATATATAATATTTTTCTGAATTTTTGATTTCTTTTATATTATTACAAATGCATTTTGCTCCTAAAATGTAGGAACAGAGAATGGATAATAAACTAGCGCATTTAATAGCGCAAATAATGTGCAATAAATAACGTTTTGTATAAAGTAATGTGCAACATTACAAAATGTACAATATTGCAATAGTACAAAATAAATGAAATTTTATAATAAATAATATATGTAAAAGTTTTATTATTTTATATACAATATTTATTTATTATCATTTTTTAATTTGTCACAATTTTTGAGCATTTTTTAGCATGAATTCAAAATTTAGAAAATAATGCGTTTAAAAAACTGGAGAGAATGGCTAAAACATGGCGGACCAATCACAAGTGATACCTGTATAGCGTCACTCTGATTGTAGGCTCTCTATGTTAGCGTAGATATTTCTAAAATAATTTCGATAATTTCATTTTTATCAATGTACCTTTACTTATCTATGTCGTTTAATGCTGTTGCATCTAACCCTAAAACTGACAGTCTGTTGGACAGACTGAAACCGTATATCTCTTTCTCTCTCTCGCAGAATTTCGCTAAAATATGACGTTGTCTCTCGTATGTCGCCACTCTGATTATAGGCTCTCTAAAAGGCAAGTGAAATGCTGAGACCGTTTTATCTCCGTTAGCCGTATTGCAAATAAGGATGCAAACAGACAGTCAACCTCGTCACAATGGCAGAGAACGTTGGCTGCACATACAAGCGGATCTGCCGCGACGAATTCGTGCTCATCCATTTAACTTTGGGTAGCAGATCCGTGAATCCGTCGCAGAAAATCCGCCCGCGTGTATAGACGCCTCTTCGTCACGTCGCAGTGACAAAGTCGGCTGACTGTTCGCGCATCCCCATTTGCAATATAACTAACATAAACATTAGAACGAGTTGAATATTTCATCCACCCTTAAAGATTGAATCACATTTAGAAATATGTTCCTCGAATGCAACAGTTCACTCACAAAATCACCGTCAATCGTTATTCACTATACCCATGCACTTTCAACATCTTGATATTACTGAGGGGCTTTTATACACACTGTTGTCGCTTGCCGATGAATTTTCAAATTTATAATTTTTAATCCAAGAATAAATAGTTTGTAAATAATGAGATTGAGTTTGTTAGAATCATATAATAATTTTAGAAACAAGAATACAATTTTAGGAATAAAGTACTTACTTGAGAATATTTTATACTTAAGTGAAAGTAAATAGTATTCAAGAATAAAAATATACATGAATCAGGAATTCATTTTTTTTCTATGTATAAATATATCTTTGACTATAAAATGATAAATGTTTTTAATTGCCACTCCTAGCATCTCGCGTTGATGATCTTGTTCACGGCTAAAGCGGAATTCTTCGATATTGCATCTCATTATTGTTGCATTAGCATTCTCTGTTTTCACTTTGATCCTCGTCCGATGACAATATTTTTCTGTTGTTTTTGTTTCAAATTCAAATAGCGGTTTGAACAAGCAGAAAAGATTTATCTCTCTTGACACTCATAATATAAGGACAATTATTCTAGACAACATTCGTGCTAAAAAATCTTCAGAAGATATTTTTTTAAGACTTCAAAGGGAAAAGGAAACTCTAATTTAATAACAACGTAGTCATTATCAGTTATAATATTAACACATATTGCTTTAATGTCGTCTTTATAATGTCTTAAAGAATAAAGCTCATGAATGTATTTGGTAAAACCGAGCGATTACATTTTAAAATTAATAATTGCAATTTGTATATATAATATTTTTTGCTTTTTTTAACCATTTATTTTATAATACTCTCTTTTTATTTACAAACAATTTATGGAATATTTGAGAATAATTTCACAGTATAATCCAGTTGCTCAATAAATTATTTATTTATTAGAAGTGCAAATCATATACAATACTTGACTTCAAAATTAAACGTGTTTAAAAGAGTTACAGTGCATTCGAGTTATGTATAATAATAATAATAATAATAATAATAATAATAATAATAATAATAATAATAATAATAATAATAAGTATATTATTTGATAAATAATACATTTCATAAAAGTGTCTTTACGATGTCGATAATAGAAGTTATCCTTTCTGTAAAAAATGAACTCATCTATATACGAAACTTTAGAAATTATTAAATTATTGCTAGAGATCTTTTACAATGCAACATTTAACGTCCAGAGATCATAATTTACTTAGAGATTCATAACTTACATGGTGTGTATTTAATTTTTTCTTTCATTAAAACTTTGTACAAAGACCACCTAGACCTAGACTATATAGTAAGTTTCCCAGTAAACTGCACACCAATTTCTGTAAAATTAAAAAAAATCTTCTGTACATAAAAACAGTAATAATAAATAAATTTCATTTAATTTTATTAATACATATTCTATCATAAGCATAAATTAGACAATCTTATTTATTTATATATTTTCATAATGTTCTGCTCAAAATATTAATTTTAATAAATAATTGATACAATTTGATAATTATTAAGATTGTTTATTTCTATAATTTTATTATATTATATATAATAAATCTAAAATTTATTATATTATCTAAAATTTTATTATATTGTATTATAAACATTTATTAATAGATCAGTCATGAATTAGTTTAAATATAATTAATTTTTATCATATAAACTGATCGATAATAATGTTTTTGTTAATATGTATTTTTTTATTTCTTTTTAGAATACTATTTTTTGCATTTTAATAATAAATATAATTGTTTTATGTAATTTCTTTTTACATAATCCTTACCAAAAGTATGGTTATTAATCCTATACCACCGTTACCACCGTTACCACCGTTACCACCGTTACCACCGTTACCATCGTTACCACCATCGTGTCCACCATCGTGTCCACCATCGTGTCCACCGTCATGTCCACCGTCATGTCCACCACCGTGTTCATCATTTTCATCATGTTTACCAGAATGTACAGGAGGATGCTTTGAATGAGATGGTTCTTTCGCTCGATCGAGAGTCTAATTAAAAAGAAAAAAAAAGTAAAAGACTGAACAAAAAAAAGTTTATAATAATTAATTTAATTGACAATTTCTAGCACAAAATTTAATTAAATTTGTTAAATAAATAATAAACTCTAATAAATAAGCTCTGATCTAACATTTTTGTCTAATCTGTAGATCAAAGTGATCCTAAAATGCGAAGTCCGAATTACGAGATCGCTGTTTTACTGATGATATCGACATATTTTTATATACTGCTACATCAATGTCGCACACATAAATTTATACATAAATTTTCGTATAACAATAGCGTTTTAATCAGAAGTCTAAGTTTAATTCTAAGAATTCCACGTTGTTTGTTCATATGAGCTATTAGTTACGAATTGATTTTAGATGCAGATTATAAAATTTTTATATTAAGCAAATGTTATGATACTGATAACTTCAGTGATAAGCCATATTGAATTAAGAAATGGTAAAGAAGATCTTAATTTAAATAATTTTTTTTGTTTGTAGCTTAAACTATAGACACGTATTAATGCGTATACTTTAATCATGGAAATTAAAAAATTTTCAAATTTGTGAAAGAGGAAAAAAATATTTGTTATATAAAAATTGTGATTAATCGATAAAACAGACGATTTTAAGATTCCTTTAGCATCTATAATGAGATTTTTAGGTGAAAATCTTAAAATTTAAGCTTCCATAAGAACCATAAGAAATTGACCAATCATGATCAAATATGAGGAGAATAATCGACTATTGGTAAATTTCTTACGGCTTAGGGCTTAAGCTAATTAATTTAAGCTTTAACAAAATGTGTTGAGGTTTTTTCGCGGTTTAACTCATTTCTATATTTTTATTAAACATCTTTACATCTTTATGTATAACGATTTTGAAGTGCGCACTAATTTTATCAATGAAAAACACTATCATATACAAATTTTTGCGAAATATTCTGAAAAGAAGTCAGAATTCTATCTTTTAATAGAGAAATAAAGCTCAAAAACTGTGATAAATGTATATATATGTATATATACTATATATGTGTGTATACATAGGTATACATACATATATATATTCATATATGTATATATAAGTATATATACCTTTATCATATATTTATGTATATAGGTATATATATTATACATGTGTGTGTGTGTGTGTGTGTGTGTGTGTGTGTGTGTGTGTGTGTGTGTGTGTGTACAATACGATCTAGTTACGACTAAAATTTCTATGGCTAGAAATAAAGTAATGATAAAAGTAACTAGTGAAATCGTTAACATTATTCCAAAAATGTAACTGCATTACAATGAACGTTACTCAGAAGAAACTGTAATGTCGTCACCCATTCGTTATCGAAAAAAGTAACTTGTAATGTAATGTAATACATTACTTTACCAACCCTATATTATACTATACATATTATATTATACCATAAATGTTATTCAGAAGAATTTTATTTTCGATAGTGTGTTAAAATGAATTGATATACCGTATTATATCCTAAAGATATATCCTTTAAATAAATAAGAATAATAATTCTACTAAATAAGAATAATAATTCTACTAAATAAAATATTTATTTTCTTATTATTTCTTAAAGATTTTTTATTTATAAACAATATTTTTTATATTTACTAACATTATTTTCTTTTGACAAGTTGATTGGTATAATGTAATAATAAAAATTATTTATAATAGGGGTAGCCGAATAAAACGTAGCGAACGAAACATTCAGATAAATTATCAACTATAATATGTTAATAATCATTATAGTTAACAAGGCATTTTTTTCCTTCGTGAAATTAGAAAACGGATATTCATAAAATTTCTTAAGCTGGGATCAATTCCGCTCACAAATCGTTACATACACTGCTGCGTCCAATGAAAATTTTCAGTCGTTCAAATTCTTTCTGAGTATCTCCGATTGTGTAACTCTTGTGTAACTCTTGTGTAACGATAGTTTGTTATGGTCATGTTGTTGCGCAGATTTTTTACCATGTATAATATCTGCACAACGACAATATAATAATGATACCGACAATATCGTTAAAAAAAGTTACAGAATCAAGATACTATTAGATTTCTAAAGAAGTGAAAATCGCATAGCGACACAGTTCCGATGGAAAATATCCTGTAGAGTATCTTGTTTACAGCCCTTTGTCGCCATGTGATTTCTACATCTTTGAATATTTGAAGAAAAATTTGAAAGGTAAGAAATTTTCCTTAGGCACAGCAGTGTAAGAGATTATTTGCGAGTGTTTTCGATCTCCGTTCAAGAGATTATATAAATAGAGCATCCTTCGTCTGGTTTCACAAGAAAAGAAGTGTCTTATTAATCATGATGACTATTAACATATTTTCATTGACATTTTAATTAAATGCCCCTAGTAATAAAATTCTTTTGAAAATATTATGTATCAACCTGTGAAATACTCTTACGATATATTAATGTATACATACAGCTTTTGCACAAATGATTCCAACAAGGGCCAACAATAGAAGTACGTAAACAGCCTTCATGGTTACAGTATGTCAAACACAACGTATTTTATACTTATAGTCTACACTTGCTAAATTTTTCTCTGTTAAGTGATATTTCTTTACTTCGAGCAGAATCTATTGGCGATTGAAATATTTTTTTGTAAATTTTACTTATAAACTCCCTTATAAAGGAATATTGTATCTTATCATTCTTTAAAATAGTGCGAAAATTATAGCATGAAATTACTGACATTGTACTTTTAAAAGCAGTTATCTTTGTTATCGCGAATAAATGTTATGTATTAACACACATATATATATATATATGTATATATATAAATATATATATATATATATATACATGTATATATCATTGAAAAGTTATATAAGATGAAGGTCTCATTTATAGGCCATGTCCTAATTATGGATCGAACTTGCAAAATTAAATGTTTTACAAGTATATATATATATATATATATATATATATATATATATATATATTAAAATGTATATTAACAAGTTACGGAATTCTTTTTCATTTTTTACTTTTTTAGTATTATTATAATATGAAATCACTTTCACAATCTTTATATTGAAGAAAAAAAAGCAAAGTGTTACCTTAATTAATTCTTTTCTTTAATAATTTCTTAAAATTATAATATTCTTATAATTGTGATCTGTATAAATTAAAGTAATGTATTTTTTTATTGTTGGTAATAAAATTATTTTATATTGAAGAAATTGTACACAAAATAATCTATCTACTCGATTTAGATTTGTACATAAACATCTTTATTAAATATTTTTTTAATTTTTTATTAAATATTTTCAATTTTTATTAAATATTTTTTGCAAATTCACCATCGATTTATTGATCATAAAATGATTTTTTAAACTTGATATTTGCTGATTGATTAACAACCTTTTACTGAGTAATCAATAACCTTTTAATTACGTGATTGTTAAATTCACACAAATTATAATAAAAATCATTTTAACTTTAAATTGTCATAATTGAGACTGTTACTTAATTCTATTTCTACAACTTTATTCTGGACGTTTTTGTCCTTATATGCAATTTTTTATTTACTTTACGTTTAATTTATTACACATTTGTATTATTAGTCCCATTCAACACGCGCGCGCGCCCACACACACACACACACACACACACACACACACACACACACACACACAATTGCATAAGCACAGTTGTAAGTGGTTGTAATCATAAGAATTGACAATCACAATCGAATATTCTTCTAGTATTCAGCTGTGATTGGTAAATTTTTACAACTACAACCACTTACAACTACGTTTACACAATTTTAAAATAGCCAAAACACCGTTTAAGAGTACGCATTGAGTTTCACGATACAACTATATTAGATCGCAGTAGCTGTAATTCACGTAGAACGTGCTTTTTTTGGTTAATCAATTTGTGTAGAAAAGATAGCTGCGATATTGTTGAAGTGATAAAAGAGACTAATAAATCTTGAATTTTGACTATTTTTTATTTTATTTGTTACCAAGAAATAGATCAGTTTTTATATTAAATTGTTGCTTTGTGAATTATTACTGTATCATTTATTATATATTATGTGCATATACTGCATATATTCACTCTGTATTCAATGATATATTTTACTTAATATCTATAATAGTTTATGTACAATTATATTACTTGTATTAAAAACAAAAAGTGAAGGACTAAAAATGTACGCACTTAAAAACTTTATTCAGCTTGAGAAAAATATTGATGTTGTAAATGAAGATAACAATAATACAACTTACATTATAACGGTTTGAATTCTAAATCCGATTAAAAATTAGATCTAGTGACAAAGCTGCTGGTTCTAAGCCCATACCTCGATTGCTCTGGAATCGTCAGTCGAAAACTTATTTATGTGAACTCTGCAAGTAAAAAATACTTCAGGAATTTGTAAAGATATATATATATATATATACCCAAAAAATATTCTATCATTTAACGGTTTCGCGTTAATGTCGGAGGATTTTTCATTTATATACTACCTCAAAAAGATACTCTGTAAAATAAAGAAATTTCGTATAATCATAAAGTTCTGGATTTAAAATTGTAATTCTTTTAATGTTAGAAGAATGTCATGCATGTACTAATACGCACGTGTAGCTATAATGTGGTAGCACATAAATGAGACTTCTTCTAACAAATAAACGTGCCGTTAATATATTAGATATCTTCTCATTTCAAATTATTATAATATTCTATTCGAATTATTATAATAAAATTTTCTATAAAGGAATTTATTTTTGATTATAGTTCAAGTATCCTCATTCTTATAGATGAATACGTATTATAAATTCACGCGAGATTCGTATAAGATTTTTTGCTTAAAGAAAATGCTAAGAGGAATTTTTCGCTTATCGATAGAATATTTTTTGGGAGTATATTTGATAAGAAATACATGCTTTTTTTAATTTTAAATCTTCGTGGTTACACTCTTCTTAAAAGTTCCATAATGATCACATCGGGATCAAAATGATCTGGAACGCATTGAACTAATTGCCGTATTTAGTTTTCGTTCTATGAAGTAAAAAAAAATTACTGGTTAAGGGCGCTCTGGGATTATTTTGATCCCATATGTAGCGACGATAGATTAATCAACATTATTTTCACAAAAAACATTTTTTTTTATAGTGTCCTCTTGAAAAAACATTCGCTCAAATGTATTCACTTTTATCTTCTTAGTAAACTTAATCTCCTGTGAAAAAATGAATGTTTTGTATCAAATTGATATTTGATAAACTTTTAGCTCAAACTATAAAGAATAGCTTTAAACAACATTCTATTATTCAAACTTCGATTCTTGTATAAATTATACATTATAAAAGAGAACGTTTAGACTTGGATAATTACATTAAGTGAAATATTACGTACATTTCTTGCTCTGATATATTTTATACAATATTGCATAAATGTTAAGTTATCTACACTTAGATTTTTCTATTCTCTTCTCTGTTGTAAACTTCAAAATCATAATTTGAAGCTTTTATATACTCTTACAAATTATTTAGATCTAGGGAAATTACTTTTTATTTGGATATAGAGGGTGATCTTTTATTGACACAACGCCGTACTGTGGGCAAGTAGAGTGGATTAAACTAACAAGGGAACGTTTTTAAGTGTAAATAATCAATCTTGTTGAATTTTGATTGGTGAATACATAGATAGATCAAAATTATATTTAAGTGTTATATTAATCGATATTGCACTAAATGATTGTGAAAAAAAAATTAAAAATCTTTTCTTTTTTAACTAAATGAAAATATAAAATTATCAAAGAATCCTTGACTAAGCCTCAAAAGAAACGAATTGAAAATAATTAGCAATTCATTAATTTTTTTAAACAAAATCATTACAATAATGGAATTGTATAAAAAAAATGTTTAAAACACATAGTTTTTTACATTACACACATAATATACTTAAATAAAACCTCTTTCTATTTCACACAAAATACACATAACGGACAATACAATGTAAAATAAATTTCAACAAGATTCTCAAATTCTAATGGTCGATCTTCTAAATTTAAAACCTAATATAAATCTTTTCTGGAAATCCTTTCCGTTTCTTTCTATTTCAAATTGGAGATCACCTCAGCGAAGAAAATTAATTATGCAATAGTGATTGTAGCTTAATTACAAACTATAAAAATCAATGCCTTAAACGGTCTAGCTAAAGTTTAAATGCTTGTACAATTCTATGTGAATTTATGTACATATGTATATAGTCCTTTGAAACGTCGAAATGATTTTCGATCTTAAAACGCTAACTCTACTAAATTACCACAGTAATATCACGAATTAAATTGACTAGCAATTTGAGTGCAGCAATTGTCGTGCCTGAGAAGAAAAAACTCGTTCATCTGATGACCAAATACATCCGCTGTACGTGTATGGCTTTTGATGTTGAAAGAACTTCGTGAATATTATTTTTCCGACCAGCAATCCCAACGTGGTGTACATTGGGTAATGCTAATGTCGACGATAAATGTTATTATTCAAGGAATGATAAATGTACTTCGAAAATTCCGATCAAAAACATCACATAATAATGTAAAGAATATGTTTTACACAAAATTTTAGTTTTCGACATTTATATTAAATTTTTCAAGAGAAATCTTTTTTATTTTATTTTGGAGTACGTCAAAAGTACGTCATTTTAAAAAGTAAAATAATGTTCTTTTTTTACAAGGCACAGAATTCAGGCAATTTTTTATTCCGTGCGCATCATCAAAGTTGAAATTTATTTTTTAATTTTGCAAAATTCACTTAAAACTAAACACCGTTTGTAATACAATTTTTAGAAATATGATTCGAAGCATTCGAAGTATGGCTTTAAGCTTAAAAACGTTTTTTCAAACATTGCTTTGTAACTATTTCTCGTATATATATGTGAACTTTGAATTTGACCTTTTTAACACTAATTCTAAATGATCCTTTAACTTGAAAATAGAAGAAAAATGGTCTCTCTCTTATAACAAGATTTTTCAAAAAGTATTTTAAACGTTAAAATCTCTAATTTCAAAATCGCTAATTGATATTTCAATCTAACTAATTTTTTACAGAGCTATACGTACACAAATGGGTATCCGTCAAATCTAAAAATTCTGTATAAATTTTATAAAGGTTTGTAGCATAAAATAAAAATAATATTACACAAAAACACAGTTTACAGCAGTCGAAATCTTTACCTTTAATTTGCTTTTTTATTAACATAAAGTGATCATTTTTGCTTCAACGTTGAATAACTCACAGTGAAAAAAAATCGTGCAATGATCAATAAAAAAGCAATTTAAAGGTGAAGATTTACTCTTTTAAATGCTGTAAACCGCATTTTCGTGTAATTTTAATTTTACGTCATAGACCTTTGTAAAATTTGTACAAAATTTTCAGATTTGACGGATATCCATTTGTGTCCGTAAAGGATCAATCAGATTGAAATATCAATTACCGATTTTAAAAATAGAGATTTCAAGCTTTCAAAAAAATCTTCTTTCGATTTTTGTCTGCGATGACTTTTCACCGAATTATGGTGTTCTAAATATTGCGCAATTTTGGGCATGTTTAAAAATATTTCCTATTTTTATTGAATAGTATATATACATCATCAAATTTCTATGTATTTTTAATTGAGCATGGAATAAATAAATGAACATTGTATTTTAAAAAATGCTATTTTATTACATATAATAAAAAGTTTCTAGGTATATTGCATTATTTTTTCTTATACAATTTTTTTTCAGAGCTTAGGTCTCGGAAAATGTCTTATGGCGTCTAATTTTTTTGGATCCAGTCGACTCCATCCTTGTTGATTACGTGCCCTAAGTACGTTACTTCTATTTTCAAAAATTTGCATTTGTCTGGCTGTAATTTTAGATTAGCTGAAGTCGATCTATTAATAGGTTATATTTTCTTTCATGTTCCTCTAATGATGCGGCATATATGACAATATCATCTATATAAACAAATAATTCTTGGCCTAATCCTGATAGTATTAAATCCATTAATCTCTGAAAGGTAGCGAGAGCTAATTATTAATTTGTCGAAAAGTATTTTAAGTTTAAATGTTTATACTTTTGCGAGATTTTAATAAAATTTAAAAATAATTTAGCATTAGTATTAGAACGTCATGAAACCTTCAAAATCGTCATTTTTTTCTTTGACATTTTTCTTAAAATTGTTAATTGTTGTTGTTTTTATTCTTAAAACTAGAAGAAGATGAAGAGTTAGTTAAATCAAGATTAAAGTTAAATTGCATTGGTAAAAACGAATATGAATCACTTATGTCCATAGCATTTTTTCTCTTGTATTAATTACATCTGGCTAAATAATCATATATATTCTTTTCCTAAAAGAACTTTTGCATCTAGAGAACAAGTTTTGTACGTTGCCAATTCCCTTTTCTTCGACGAGAACGAAAATTTACCTTAGGTCACGATACTTATCGCGTTATTTTTGTAAATTTTTTTTATTTATTTTTATATTAAAAATTATTTTTTGTTTATATTGCAAAGATTTCACAAACTATTAAAAAAATTGAAAATAAAACAATTTATAATATGTTGAATATTATAAATAATATTATATTTAAAAAATGTAATAAATAGGTATATATAGCATTTAAAAATATTCAAATAAAACATTTTTTCAAACATTTTTTTCTTATTAGTCATAACTCTTTGTAATGCATTATCGATGATAAAGTACATTGTTTAAAATGTAAATGTAACAAACATTCAATTTATATCCATTTTTGCATTGTAAAAAAGATATCATTTTTTGAATTACTTAATAACTAACTTTTCAGACAACTTGAACTAACTTCTTTCTAATAATTTGGATTGCCAATTTTTAAATATATTAAAACATATTCTTAAATTTTTTTAAACATTTTTGTTTTAGAGTTTGCATTTTTGCATATAAAAAGTACATTTTTCTTGCTTCGATTATAATTAATCACAATAATCAGTATAATTAGTTACATTTATATACAGTCATGTGCAAAAGTATTAGACTTACAATTTCCTCGCATTTTACGAAAAGTTAAATATCTCGGCGAAAAAAATCTCAGGGAGATTTTTCCTCACGTATTTTAAAGCATAAAGATATTGTTTTAAATCTGCGTTTGAATATTTTGTTTGCGATATTTCGTTCCTAAGTTACATAAAATTGAAAAATGATATTTTTGTAATATTTTTGTCTTATTTTAAACCGCTACAGTTCAATAAAACATCAAATAAAATTTAATATAAAAATATCTGAAAGTAGGCTTCCTAAGCATTAAAAAAAAATTTGTACGATAATGTTTCGCAAAGATATCGAATTTTTTATTATATGAAATTTATTGTGTAAATTGTAAAAACTTACTTGTTTTAAAATATTTTCTAATTCGAAATTAAAAAGTATACAAGATAAAAGATAAAAGAAAAAAAATAATTATAATGTGCTTAATTCGTATAATTTTTTTCAATTTTTCAATTTTTTCGCGCGCGCGCGATCATCAATTTAAAAAAAATTTTTACACAATAAAATTTTACATAATGAAAAATTCAATATCTTTGCGAAAAATTATCTCTTACAAATTTTTTCAAAAAGTATTTTAAAGTTTAAAAAGCCTACTTTCAGATACTTTTATATTAAATTTTATTTACTGATGTTTTATTGCACTACAGTCAATCACAACACTTTAGTAGAACACTTTAAAGTAAGACAAAAATATTACAACGATATTTTTTAAATTTTATGTACCTAATTTAGGAACAAAGATTCGCTTACGCACACACACATGCATACATACTCAAAATAAAGATAATATTCATATTCAACTATGTAATAATAATCATATACTGAGAAAAAATATAGTCAATTCTTATAAATATTTAGTTTAATATTGTTAATTAAACATTTACTTACAATAAATAAATATTTGTTCAATAAAAAGAATGACTATTAAATCAAATTAATAATTCTTGTATAAACGTATATCTTTATATTTATTAAAGATCGATACTGCACATGGATGTCCTCGTTCGAACGTATCGACGTCCAGATGATATACCAAAAATATTCCGATAGCCTGGCGGACCTTTTGAACGTACAACGTATCGCTTTTACACGTCCAATAGACATAATTGTTACGACGTCTCGATAGGATATAAAATGGATTTTTTATAGACGTTGGACATATCCTAATGAGAAATGATAATGGAATAAATATCGAATCGACATCAAATCGACATCGATTCCATTATCATTCTCTGAGTATTGCGTACTGCGTAATTACAAACTTTAATAAAAAATGACAACTTAAATAAAATATTTGTCAGTAAAAATAGTGTTAATATTCTTAAGTAATGCTATATAGTAATAACAGCATTGAAACAGGAATACAACTGTATTTTCTTATTTTTCTCAACAAAAAATTTTCAGAACTTTATGAGAAGAAAATAAATAATTTCTGTCTCTTGCTGTAAAGTTGATAATATTTAAAAAAATTATTGAGAATCAATTCATTGATATTTAGTATAAATATCTTGTTAACTATTGCAAAAATTACAAAAATTGCAAAATCGTAGAGAACTTTTCGACTTAGCTTAGTCCGCTTTATCTACCCATGAGCGTTGTCGGATGAATTACAAGAAACACTGTATACAACGATAAAATTTATTTTGCATTATATTTTATATCTTTTTTATATTCGCTGCATAATATTCATACTTCACTGTGTGATAATGATCAGCTTGTACATATACTGAAAAAAACATAATTAATTTTTTAATATATTTTAAATATAATTATTTAGTTCAATACTGCCAACAAAACATTTACTTATAATAAATATTTGTTCAATAAAAAAATAATTATTAAATTAATGTCAAATTAATAGTTCTTATATCAAATAAATGTATCTTTAAATTTAATAAATGTTTAGTTGGTAGTATTTAACTAAATATTTATTAAAATTACTGACTATGTTTTTTCTCAGTGTAGATAAAAAATAAGTTATGTTTAGTAAATTTTCGTAATTTTGTAGGAACTGTTGCAATCGTTCGTTGTTCGCTCACATTCATTTTTGCAAATATTGCGGGGATAATTTGAATAAATTTAAAGTAATAATGTAGTATGACTAAGATCACAGTTTATTTTGCAATCTTGATAACGCAAACGATTGGTGTCTCGCCATTTGCACAAATAACAATATCTTAAACGTCATGATGACACTATTCTTTTTTGCTTAAACCATGTAAAATAATGCACGAATTGACTAGTTGGCATTGAATTGTACTATACTTTTATTATCTTGTAAATTATTTTAAAACAGGTTGGACGTAATGACTCAAAGATATAACGAGAAAGATAAAACTGATAAAATTAATGTTTCCAGACTATTGCATGCGCGTAGTTGATATTTATGTACATATTTTTCGCACCAATAAAGATATTCAAATACTATAGTAATAAAAATAAAAGTAACATTATTCAACCAAATTTTACCTTTTTTTTGCAATACTAGTGTTCTTTTCATGTTCACGAATTTATCTTTTAGCTACTATATTTTATATAATATATACTTTATATAATTTTGAGAGAAATGGAGAAAAAAATTACAATTTTGAAGGTCTTCATGATGTTGTAGCAGGAAATTTTTGTTTTAAATTTTGTTAGTATCAGGCAAATATGTTAACTTTTAGCTTTAAAATGCATTTTGTTTTGTTTATGATATATAGCAATTTAAATAAAATTCTTTTTATACTACATGGAAAAGGCATTGTATTTTCCGTCCTAATGTTATAAGTAAAGGCATTAGAGGTCATCCGAAGATGAAGCGGAAATACACAATTTTAAGGAGCAAATATATTCTCACATATTTCCACCTTTCCTCCATACGCACCTTTCCACATACACACACACACACACACACACACACACACACACACACACACACACACACACACACACAAATACACACATACATTATTCTGAATGCTTATGCAATTAAGGGGATTCTAAAGCCATATATCTATAATATTAATCACAATTTTTATATAATAATTACTTTTTTCTTCTTTTACAGATTTGAAAATCTTTCCAGGATTAATATATGTCTTGAGGCGAAGTATGCCGAGAACGACAAACAATTTTTCTTAAGATTTCAATTTCGACATTTTTTGTCATTCTCAGAATAAATTCTACTTCACAGACACATATTAATATACTTTAATTCTAGAAAAAGCTTTCTGCATCTGTAAAAGAGGAAAAAAGCATACATAATTTCATTTTAGGAGAAATATTTTTTTCTACGCTTTGAATCTTAATTCCACAAACTCAGTATTGTTCATTTAAGTAATCTGAATCTTGCCTCATGTTTATTTTCAATCTACAAACTGTAAAACTTTTATATAAAATAAATGTTAATCTTAGGTGACTGTTGTACGTGCCAGAAAAAGTTAATTTTGTAATTTTTTTCCTATTTTCTCATAAAATCGTATTTTCCGAGATTTTTTTTTATGTGTTCTTTAATTCTGTAAAAAAAATTTTGAAATCCATGAAGTCAATTCGGAGATTTATCTAAAACATAATCGTGGTAGAATAGAATAGGATATCCTTAATATCAAATTAATAAATACTGGAATTTTTCAATGACTTATGATATATAAAGATAATTTAATAGTAATTTAATAGTATTATAATATTAATAGTATTATAATTTATTTCAACAGAAGCAAATATAGTGATTATAGATCTGTTTTTAAGATCTGTCGTAATAAAGATATATATATTTATTGTTTTTTATGACATATATTTCTCGTAACTATATTATGATTGTACATAAATATTGCAGCTGATTTCGCGTATATCGCATGAAAAATAAATATAAAAATTAATATATATATGATAATTTTGTCTCGTTAAAATTCTTTTACACATGAACATATATATAAAAAAAACAATTTTTTTCGAAAATTTTAAAATTGTGTAAAAAGATAACAAAGAAATAATGAATCATCCTTTTTCAAGTAGTGATAGTAGTAATGAGTTACTTTTGAAAATTAGTAACTAGTATAACGATAACTAGTTACTTTTTTACTCAATAACAAATAATACCCGAGACAGAAAAGTTGATATTATTTTTAAATTAAAATTTCTTTGGGAAAATTTATTTTAAATAAAGTTAAGGTTTTTTAAAAGTAATTAAGTGTTTTTTTTACTTAACAATTTTGATAATTTAAAGTGTGTATTTAAAATAAACCTACTCTCTAAAAGTAAATCAGTGACTTTGATATCACATTTATAACCAGGGATTGGAAAGTTACTTTGTAAAAATAAAATACAATTATCTTGTCTATAACTTTGCTTTAAGAGTCCGTAAGCCGTAAAGCCCCAAGAAATTGATTAATTACAATTGAATATGAGAAAAATAATTGACTATATCGATCAATTTCTTACAGCTTATGACTTATGGCCTCTTTAAGGTCAGATCAAGGTCACATCGATTTCTTTAATTCTTTTTGGATACCCTACTTTTAATGCCAGAATCTAATAGCAAGAACTTTTTAGAACACTAATAAAGTTATTTTTTATTAAGTACTTTTCGAGTTATAAGGCTTGAAAATTACAATATTGCCGGCATTAGCATTACCCACAGGGTATTCGATCGACTTCTCAAATAGAGATCTTGCACTAAAAATTCATTTTTACGTAAAAATAAAAATAAGAAGAACAACCTCTAATGGCCATAACAAATATTATCCAGAATATGACCCTGAACAACATTCAAGAGGTCGATCGAACACTTTGGATAATGCTAACGTCGATGACACTGTTAAGTCTGGTGACAGTCATAACTCAAAAAGTACTTAATGAAAAAATATTTTGTTATCGTGTTTCGAAGAGCTCTCAAGATAAACTACAAGAATATACAATAAAAGAATAAGAGTTTTCATTTTTCAAAATCGATGTGATCTTGACCTATCTTTGACGACGCCACTCAAAGTCACAATACTGCTTTTAATGTTCCTTAAAACCCTAAAACTTCTATTTGAAAAATTTTTTGTTAAAAGGCATAGGTAAAAAGATATTTGAATCATTAAAATGATTCTGTATATTTATGTATATTCGTTTATGAAAGATTTTTTTACCGGAGTTATACAGCCATATAAACCTGCCATTCCGATTATTTGAGAAATTACAATAAGAATACATTTAGTTTTAGACATTGAAACATTATAAAGTGTCATTTAAAAAATATTTTAAAATAGCAGACTTTTCAAAACTTGTTACATCGACTGTGAACTTTGGACTCATATTTAACATATAATCGCTGCTATGTCCAAATAGTTTACGTTATTCATCGCAAGACGTAATAACCATTTGAAAGAAAGATAATGTTACAATAATTATAGTAATTGTTATAATAATACTACAAAAATGATATTATACCAAGGACAAGCTCAATTATTTTAAAGATAATTATCCGACATATCTTAATAACAGTTGGACTAAAGAACGTAATTTGTCTACCATTTTTTTGACGATACATCGTCAAATTTTTTTTGTCATTATTCATACAACGCATTCGTATTATTTAAATGTTTATCAACGTTTCCATTTGCCGTGATGTTCATCTTCATTAGATCTTGATCGATAATAAGCCTTTAATACAGGATTGATAAAAAACATGTTTTAAACATGTTTTGAGCCTATTCTATAATATACTTTTTGTTTCCTGTTTCTTATTTTTTGCCTTTTGCTTTTTCCCCCTTTGCAACCGTTTTATCGACAATTGCATTTCTTGCTACATGTTTCCTTTTTCTTCCAATGTTTGTTAATTATTATCTCGGGCGACATAAAACAAAAAACCGAATAAGAAGCAAAAAGACAAGATGTAAAAAATAGCAAAAAGCAGAAAACAAAAAACACATTGTAGAATAATTATTATGGTTATAAATTAATGGCACTTATATTTTTTACATGCCATCAAGATACTATCAACTTGCTATTATCAAATTTAGAATTTACATGAGGGCAACATACATAATAAGAAAACTTTATTCTTAATTTGTCATCTATTTGTCTGCAACAACTGACAGTAATACGATGACTCTTAAACTCACTTGCCTATCAGGGATTATTCAAATATGGGAAAGTACTTTTTATTTGGATATATACTTGCACTTATTTATATATATGTAAAGAAAGAATCTACGTGATAATAGAAAATAAACAGTAATTTACAATTTTTGAGAGATTTTCTGGTTTCTACTTTCCCAAAGGTATTTGCGTTTTTTTTTTCTTTTATTCTGGGGAAGAATTTTTTATTCTGTATAAGAAAAACGAAATGGTTGAAGAAATACGAAATGACGTCCCATTAATAACTCCAGCACTCCCTTAAGGGGATTCTAAATTCGTGCGTCATATATATATATATATACTTACAATATCTTATATAAATTGAATGAACAATGGTCATGTTCTGGTATATATTGTCGGCACTGAAAATCTATAGTATTCGTAACGTGAACTGTAGATTTTCGAAAATCTATAGTTTACATTACGTATATATTATACATTTTCAGTTTATATTGAAACTCGGCCAATATAACTTATAAAAATCGTTATGTCAAAAGTAGTGTAATGTCTGAAAGATGTCCGAAAAATGGCATTATAGGATGTCTCAAAGACGTTTTATAGACATTACAGGGACTGTCTGAAAGACAGCCATCAAAATGTCCAAAACATGTCTTATATGACGTCTGACAGACGTGTAATAAGGCTGCTAAAAGACATAAGACATTTTTTGTCGTTCTTAGCATTGACTCCACCTTACAGATATATATTAATCCGTATACTTTTCTGAAGAAAAAGATTTTTAAATTAGTAAGGAAGGAAAAAAGTAATTGTTATACAAAAATTATATGGTTTAGTCGATAATACAGATCCCAGTAAACAATAAGTCGTCTTAAAGAACGCTTTTAAGACGACTTAAAATTCCCTCGGACGTCCGACATTTTTTTACTAAAAAACGTTTTTAAGGCGTCTTTAAGATGTCTTAAAAATGTTTTTTAGTAAAAAAAATGTCGGACGTCCGAGGGAATTTTAAGTCGTCTTAAAAGCGTTCTTTAAGACGACTTATTGTTTACTGGGATCTGTATTATCGACTAAACCATATAATTTTTGTATAACAATTAATTTTTTCCTTCCTTACTAATTTAAAAATCTTTTTCTCCAGGAAAGTATACGGATTAATATATATCTGTAAGGTAGAGTCAATGCTAAGAACGACAAAAAAATTTCGAAATTGAGATCTTCACCATTTCTTAGTCCAATATGGCATTCCAGCCAGAGCTGTCACGTCGTGACATTTGCTTCATATAAAAGCTATGCAATCTGTATTTACGAAATAGTAGTATTAATACTGTGCGATTATCAAAAGATTTACCATTGTTGATTCCCATAGGACGATTTATCGACCATGATATACGGGCAGTGCCATCATTACATTAATTCTCTCTTATAGTTCGCTAACACATTACGTTGCTCTCCTTATTATACTTTTGTTAAGTATATTCTATTAATAAAGTGCTAATTTGTTTGTACCTCATCTCTCCTCGCATTGTTTTACCAGGCCTCGCACTATCAAGTAATCTATAGACTAGTATAAATTTGCATGAAGAAACAGTGTGGAATTTTTAAAATTGGACTTATAAGTCTAATTAAAATGTAATTGTTATATGAAAATTGATGTATATGTGAGTAAGATATTGATATAGTGATGTGTCAATAACACGTAAATCATTTGTGTAAATGCTATTTTCAATATGACTAATCATCTTTAGGATCCTCTCAATGCCATTTTGTCATCCTATTGTATTTCTACAAATTTATCTACAGTACTATTCTATTAATCATCATTTCGTCACTTTGGTTTTTATTAGTAACGTTTTCTACCTACAAATTATTTCCTTCCTGCAAAGCTAATATATTTTTACTTTGCTGAAATATATTTGCTGATAAGATCTTTTCTATTTCTTTTATTATTATTTCCTGTTTCGATGGATTGTTCTATATTTTCTATATTGCTTGTTTTTTTTATTATCAGATTCCTTATCTTCTCGGTTTTTTCTTTATTTTTTGTTATAGAATCCATCTTTTTATTTTTTTTGTTATTATCTTTTAATTGCAATATGTCATCTTTCTCGTTATCTTTTTTGTTTTCATCTTCATTACTTATAAATATTACTTATATATTTAGTATTAATTAATTATATAAATATTTTTACAATTTTCTTCTTTGTTTACTGGTTTATTTTCATCTTTCTCTGCATCTTTTTTTGCTTATTGTTTAATTCTACTGTATTTTCTTTTATTTTATTTTTCGTCTTATTTCTTTGTACCTTTTACTTTATTATTATCTTCTTTGTCTTCTGATTTTTTTCTTCTTAATCTTTACTTCTTTATCTTTTATTTTACCATACAATTTTCCTTCGCTTTATTTCCCATAATTTTTTTCCACAATAGCCTTTTTCTTTTTGTTTTTACTATTTATATTTTTATGTTTCAATAAGTTATTATTCTTTATATATTATTATTTCTTCTTTATTTTATAATTGTCTTTTTTTAAATCAATTTTTCTTATTCTAGGTTTTTCTTATTATTTTTTAGTGGTTACCTTTTTATCTCTTCTTTAATTTATTATTGTCTATTTTTTCAATACTTGACTTTTTCGCATTATTTTCTTTATTTTGTGATTCTTCATCAATAACATTTTTTTATCATTAATCAGTTCCTTAGGACGGTTTTTTTTCGTTGCTTCTTGCTATCTTATAGGATAATATTTTTTTTCTACGCATGGATTTATGTTTCACATTTAATTGAAGAATTTGTAACATCTTTCTCGTTTTGTTTTTTATCACATTGTTCTTTCGTATTTTGAAATTTCGATTTGTCTTTGTCAGTTGCCTCATTTGAATTTTGGATTTCGTAATTTTTGGCGGTTTCATAACTTGTGCTGTTTCAACCTTTTCCGTTTGCAAAACATCTAAAGTATTCATTTTATTATACATCGACGCAATTGTTGCTGATTAATTTTTCTTATTATTCCTTCATTTTATATTGATTTTCCGATGTCATTATTATTATTATAGTAAAAAATGAAATCATAACCGATAACTCTTTAATGTCAATTCTGCTTGCAGGGTCAACAATTTGATCGGATATTAATTTTTTGAGTTGTTCGATGGAGAGGAGGGAGGAATGAGAAAGGGAGGGAAGGAGAAAGGAGGAAGAGAGGGAGGAAGAGAGAGAGAGAGAGAGAGAGAGAGGGAGGAGAAAGAGACAGACAGAGAGAGAGAGAGAGAGAGAGAGAGAGAGAGAAAGAGAGCATCTAATAATTTATTTAAAATTGGAATTAATAGCTAAAGTATACATTGCAAAATAATTGATAAGTCTAAAACATATTTTACCCTCTTTCTTTCGAATTTGGAACCATTTAAAGTACTGCTTATTATAATTATTAGCAAAGTAATATTAGCTAATATAATTATTAGCAAAGTAATCATTAGCAATGATAATATGTACATGGTCATATACAAACAATAATCAGAAATACTTCTTCTTTTCTTAGCAAAGCGTTGAAATATTCTTGGTGCGTGTATTGTGATGTTTTCGTATACTGTCTACATATTAAATGAAGGAATGAGAGAGATATGTATTCCGAATGATATATATTCGGAATGAATAATGTAAGCTGTAAAAGAATAAAATAATGAATCAGAAATAATTCATGAACTTTTGTGTATAAAACTTTATTAATTCATGTACCTTTTTTTTTAAATAATTCACAGGCAAAGAAATATCGTAGTACATACAAAATCGCTGAGTTGTTATAATCTAATCACGTACAGGGAACCAGGAGACAGACATAGCATTCTTAAGCAGGCAGAACAAATATTCCTGGTCAAAGAAAGATATAAGAATACATAAGAAATGAAGTTGCTAAATATATTTGAAGGATTCTAGTCTTCAGGCTTCGTTTGCGTATATGCCACAATTATGATATGTAACTGTTAATTATAATAGTAATTTATTAAATGTATTTAATAGTGTTCGGTCTATAACCTTGCTTTAAGAAGCCTTAAGCCATAAGTTGAAAGAAATTAATACCTTCTCCACAACCTTGCTTTAAAAGGCCGTAAGCTGTAAGAAGTTGATCAATCATAGTCGATTATTTTTCTCATATTCTATTGTGATTAGTCAATTTCTTAAGGCTTTATGGCTTACGGCCTCTTGAAGTAAAGTTGTGGATAAAATATAAGTGACAATAATTTCTGCTTTTAAATTGTTTTTGCGCAGTCTTTAGGCTTTAATTCTAAGGACATTAAATCTAAGGACGTTCTCCAACTGCAGTTGTGCTCAACCCAATGAGCACATTAATGTTCACCATTATGAAAATAATTTATTTCATTTTTATATAGCATAAGTTATTCCATAAGTGTTAATATTTTTATACAAGTTTTTTTTATACAATAGTTAGTGTTCTAATAAATACAAATTATATGAAATAAAATTCTTTTCAATTAAATTATCAACAGCGGAGCTACTTATTTTGCTCAATGACTTCTTAAAAATAAATACCGGAAGTCATATTCAAACAAATTTCATATTATTCCTTGTGATATCAAGTTTTATGTCTCATTGTTTCAAAAAATTATTAAGAAAAACTTTTTTACAGTGAATAAAAAGACCATTTTCAAAATTTTTAGATAGGGATCTTATATTAAACGCTTCAACTGAAGTGGAATATCTCGATTTTTAATCCCGCTCCGGGTATTGAGTTTTAAAGTACATGTTCAGGACACTAAAACAAGCTTTTTCTGTAAGTTTCAGAAAAATCTAAAGAAAATGGATTTTTCGGAGAACGTCCTTAAGCAAAACCCAATTCGTACGATCTAAAAGCATAAGTTTTGTGACTGATATATCGTCACTTACAACTTACAGCTTACACTTCTTAAAGCAAGATTGTAGACTTTGTTGGCCTAATGTACTCTACGGTAAAGTCTTAGCCACAGCAACGGTCTTAACGACGTTATTTCCCAGTAGTTGATTAACAGCGTTGTTAACAGCAGACAATGTAGAAATCGGAATCTGAAAGTAAGATTTGATTCATTAAAAGCTATGTAATTTTTTATACAAATCGTGATGCTCGTAAGACATAAACGTAAAAGAAACGACTTACATTAAAAATACTGTCAATGAAAGATTCGCTGGCATAAGATGTTTTGCCTGCAGCAACCACGCCGCCGTCCCCTACTGCGTTGACAAAAAGTCCGCCGACTATATCCGAAGGAGAATTTTGAGTATCAGCCGTTGCTGTTGGAGCAACATAAACTATTTTCCTAGGGCGGGTCCAGAATCTTTTTCTAAGATACCAGCGTGGATACGCGGGCTTTGCAACGACTACATTCGGATTAGCTGAAAGAAAAAGGATTTCTCATTGATTAACATTCGAACAAGTGCAGAGAAGCATTGAAATAATTACTCACCGACTGTTGTAACTGTATCGACGGCGGCAGTAACTTGGCCTGCTCCTTGCGTGGGTGCAGCAGCTGCAGGTGCCAAAACGACGGTTTTCACAGCTGGCGCTCCAACATAAACCGATTTGACCAGGTCCACTTCTGCCGCAGGTGCTAGGATTGGCACTGCACGTCGTGTCTGTCGCAAAAAAGATTTCTCTAATTAGAAAATTTAAATATTCTAGCAATCACCTTGAGTGTCCTACATAATTATTTTCATTTAATTCAAAATTATTTTTAAATCTGCTGAAAGAATGATTTTACTGAAAAATCCAAAATTTTAGCTAGATACAGATTTAAAAATAATTTTGATAAACTATCAAAATAATTATGTAGGACACTCAAATTGGTTACTAGAATATTCAAATTTTTTGTGGCTCATTATGCTTGAATTTCCACACACAGAAAAAATGTTACAATTGTCACAATCGGAAATAATGATAATTTTTACCTGTCAATACATTTGGTTATGATAACTGTAAAATGGACATATACCTTTACAACCATAACCGTTAAGATGTCAATCTTACTGTTATCATAATCGTACTTTATAATTCTTATAACCAAAAAATGTATTGGACGACTTTTGATCGTGGCAACCATAACCGTTTTTGCTATGTATGCTTGAGTTTTCTATATTATATCTATATTGATGATCCAACAAAATTATTTTTTTATTTGTATCTAGCTAAAGGAGTTGATGCATTTTAGGCAATTTGGGGAACATGCAGGAATCGTTGTGTTCACTTTTTTTTTTATTCAATTTATTAGCTGAATTCGAAAATCGTAGTTAAAATTGTTCCGGGAAATTTTTTTTTACATTTTAAACAGAAAAAAACAACGATTCAATTTATCACTTTCTTAAACCATGTCTGCGAATTTCTCTTTGTTTTTATAAAAATAATTATTCTTTCCTTTTTCAAATATTCAGCAATCAAAATGTTTGATCAATATGCAATCTGCTTCTCACCTCCTTATTTTGCGACTTGACTTTCTTATCTGCGGGTGCATCAGCTCGTAGCATCGCGTCAGCTTGTAACACCCTCTGCGTTCGATAGATTTAGTTTAAAGACGATATCCCATCATGAATATATTTATACAAAGATGATCGACGAATTAAAATATCCCAAAAATCCAATATGAACTTAAAATTGCTTATTCGACTTATTAGGATTAGGTACTAAACTACGACTATTCTACGGAAGATGCGTTAGAAGACTGTCAATTTTCTTCCACGCGTGTCTCAACTTGTCGTTTATGTATTGTATTTGAGACCTAGAAAATCAGAATGATGTATTCCATATTATTTACAGAGTAAAAATATAAGCTAGAAAATCGCGATTGAAACCTCTTTCTCTTTGTGCGCCTTCGAAGGTATGATTTGTATATTCGTGCGACCTTTCGGTTTCTTTCCACTTGTAGTTGTATCCGCATTTACTGGAGTGTTAGATGTTTCCGCAGCGACCTCAGGTGGATTCAAATTAGCTTCGTTATTTGCGCTGCCACTTATAATTCCATCAAATCCAGGTTGATCAAAACCACCGCCGAGAAACACACCCGGACCTGGACCGCCGCCTGGTGTTGCCCCTGCATACAAGCCACCCGCAATCGGGTTCACCGACCGTCTACTGCCATCCAGTTTCCCACCGAGGCCAGCAGCCGCTTCTGGTCCTCCACGACCGGCTCCAGCTCGAGCATAAAGACCACCGCCTGAAGTAATGTTTGTTCGCGTTTGTGTAGCCTCATTTAATGTTTGTTTAATATATATCTATTTTTAATGAAAATACTTATCTTATTGAATTGATGCAGAATGCCATTTTTTACTAGATTTTTTTTTAAGTTTATATTTTTATTTGACAGAATCTTGACACCAATATATAGTGTACGTATTTTTATTTTCGTTTAATACTAACCAAGCCTGCCGTCTGCATCTAATTTGCCGCCTAATCCCGCGCCAGCATGTGCACCCCATGGTGTTCCCGCACTCGCAAAAAGTCCACCACCCGTACCTCGTAAAAGACCGCCAAGTCCAGCTTCAGCATGATACCCTCCAAAATTCAGTCGGATTCCTCCGTCAGTAAATTGAATAAATGGAGGCTACATCAAGCAAATATGAAAAATTATTTAAATAATACTAAGCTTTGAGACTTGTTGAATTTAAAAATTATTGAAAAACAAAAGGCTGAGAGCTGACGCTAGTAATTCTTTGCGCAATTTTTATTATATAATAATAATTATATATATATATTTTTTATATATATTTATTAACAACAATTTATGGAAAATTATATTTGCTTATTAAACTAAAAACGCTTTGGCATTAATAAGAAACATAACATTATGTAGAAGGTTTTTATTAATTTATATAAATTTATTGTTTATCTCTATTTTATTATTATCTTCTATATCTAGATTGTAGGTGATAATGCAATCGCAATTACAATCCTGTCTCTTCTCCACTGTAAAATATAAAAGCCGGATCTTTCCAAGAGTGTGCATGCGAGTTTCATCAATTGCAGACGTTCCGGATAATTTCGAGACTAGTGACCGTGACCGTTGCACGATACAACAATTTCCCTCAATTATTTTTTTTTCGCATTGAATACCTACATAGACAAAAAATTGTATGCGAATTCCAAGTTAAGTACAAAATTTTTTGCGTTGACACTGAGATGACATTCATGTAGAGTGCATTAACCGAATTTGCCGTTCGCTTGTGACGTTTTAAAGATTATTCCAAGGTAAGCAAGCTATGTTAAGATATGCAATGAATATGATAATAACAAGTGGATACTGTACTATTTCCAGATAGCATGGAATATTTTTAATGACTGTGGTGATATTATCAGAAAAAAATTTACGTTTGCAGCGTGCTAAAGATTTATGATAAATACTATAATTATATTTGAACTCTGTACTTCCTTTATTTTTATTGCTACGTTTGTTAGCGATACGAACTTTAAAACTTGTTGGTTTTTTCCTTTCAATTTTATGAATAAAGAACATAATTTTGCTTCTCATTAGTTTTAATCGACTTACTTTTTTTTTTAGTTTTAATCGACGTATTTTTTTTGCTTTAATAAATAATTGTTATTGATTTATAACTTCTTGAAACAATATTTTTACTCAACAATAGACTAATTAAACAACATAACAATTAAGTTTTATGCAACCTTCTATCGCAACCTCCTGCAAACCTTTCTCTCTACAAGAGAGTCTGATTATCTAACCAACTTAAGATGTAACTTTTCCTCTCGAAGCAATCGACTACATGGAATCAGTTTTTCAGAAGTAAAGCATCAATGCGTTTCTTCGTAAGTCTAACAATTATCCGTGTGACGTCTAAGACACTATGAGTATGCAGAATCAAGATCGTATTCGTAATTATAGGCTTGTAATTAAATAATCTGTTGAAGCAAGATATATATATATATATATATATATATGTATATATATATATATATATAGAGTATTGATGCGTTATGTCTAGAAATTTCTATAATTTTGCAAACTCGCTATTATTCTGCACTACATACATAAAAACACTTATATTAATGAAAGATTGACTTGTGCGTCATTATTTGTCATTTTTTCAATGTAATATTTCATCTTGTAGTAACGCATGCATATTTTACGTAATTGATTGGCTGGGATGTAAGGAATATATGCTCACATTCAGTTTCTCATTTCATCATCTGTAGCTAGAAGCGGCGTAATAATACCTTTCTCATTCCATTCTCTCTAAGTTGCTCTAACATTTTTTTCAAGTACATACAATTTTTCGTATATTATAATCAATTATGAGCACCAGAATCATCTTAATTTTCTTATACTAATACTTCTTATACTTCATTTTTATAAAGTTGATTTTACTTTATACTTCAATATAAGATATAAATTTAATTTAGAATTTCCTACTTTAGTCTGAGATGAGTAATACGCTCTATTCTAATGAGTAGTAATATCTGTATTGATAATATTATTATATAAATGATATATTGAGAACCATTTGAGACTCCGAATTGTCAACTGTTAATTAATTGGGTGCTCGTATTAATCGTATGATTAATTTATTAATTAGAGAATTTATATTTCCCAAAGCTTCATGACATGATTGACGTCTGTTTGAGATTCCGCTAATTTTGGGAACCTGATAGTGACTCATCATGGACAGATCATTCAATCAACATTGATCATTGAATATGTATAACTTGTTGACTTCAAGGAAAGTGAAAACGTTCAAAGTTTCGTAATAAAAGTGCGCATCATCTATTATTTTGAAGTATTTTTTATATAAATTAATACTTATGCGCATGTATTTCGGCGCTGTCTCTCATTAACCTTAATCTTATTGTTATTTATTATTTTAAATGATATATATTACAAATTATTTCTTTTAATAAATGAGAACTCCCAAGTATCAAAGAAAGATGTAACTTCCACGTATCAAAGAAAATTAGGACAAAGCGAAAGATAACAATGATGTAACAAAGCAAAAATGTTCAACTCACTGATTCAGGTTCTGTATCATCTTTCTGTGGCATTCCGTTAACTAGAGCTACAGAAATGATAAGTAGGCAGTTAGCTACCACACTAAACGACATCTTCGGGTTTACTGCTGGAAGACTGAGATCGTACGCAAGTAGACAGTGATTTCTCAGACTCACCGGTAGATATTTCTTAGTCACTTGCCACTGGAAGGGATAAGCTCGATGAGATCCGTATTCGTTCGGTGAACTACGAATTCACATGCAATATAAAAATAATACTAGTTCAGATAATTTATCCTGTAAACGTTTAAGATGACTAATTTAATGCGAATGTTTAAGATGAATAATTTAATAAGTTTTTTTTTTGTAAAAGTGAATAATAAATGCAATTTGGAAGAAAAACTTATTTAAACAAAAGCTAGAATAAAAGATTTTATTTTAAAAATAGTTTTTTTATTTTAGAATGTTTTTTTTCGGTCATTTTGTCTTGAAATCTTTATTTGTTAACATTTATATTCAAGAATATTCCATATATTTAGAATATAATTCCATATATTTAGAATATAATTTATAAAAAAAGAATATTTGTTAGTACATTTTGTTTTTATATTTAAAAAATGTGCTTTTATCTTTCTTTGCAGAGATATGTATGGTATGGTGTCAGAAATCAGAATTGCTATGTTACACTGAATTTGAGCGAACATTTAATTTATTAAATCATATTAAAATAAAAATTGTTATTTAATTTTGAGTTCTTACAAACATATTACAACTTTATTCTATTGTAATTAATACTAATGGTATATTAATAGAATAGCAGAAATAAAGTCCTAATCAATTTAACATAAAACTTTGTTGGATGGAATTCTTGATTGGAAGAAACTAACTTAATTTTACAATTTATGATTAAAATTTTATAATGTTTAATGATATACACACAGAAATGTTCTCTTTATTAATAAAATAATTGATTAAAATACAAAAAATATCTTTAAAAAGTATTTTATAATGATACTCATTAATTTTCTGATTATTTATTTTGAAATATTTAAGTATCAACTGTTTGAATGATATTTGAGTGGCTTTGTAAATTAAAACTTTTAATTGTTTTTACTAATAATTTTGATATTTAATTTTTATATATCTAATACAATTTTTATATAAAATGAATATTTAAAATATAAAAGTGCTACAATGAATTGCATTTAACAATAACATTAATTTTATACTTATTTTCTACATTGTACTTTATGTTATACTATTATTAAAATAATTAAAATTTATTCAAATAAACTGCTACATTTTTAAAAACTTTATATGTTATATGCTTTAAAAAGACAAAGAATAAAATAAATGTGAAAAAAATTACGCACGTCCTTAATCCATGATGTTCGTGAATACGTATGACATACAAGTCTTGCATTATGATGCAAAAAAAAGTAAAGTGAGTGCTCGAGGTCAAGGATTGATTTTACATATTGCATATATGTGTAATATTCCATACTACGTCGTGCTATATCAATTAGGATTTCTAATGAGACATTGTTTTGTCACGACAGTAAACAAAATTAAATTTGAGATTGCATTAGTGCCTATACGCCGAATATATTACGTTATGTGTACATATCATCCATGTTTATTCACGTTTATCTCATAGATAGACTCTCGAAGAAATTCTTGCAATCGCGATTAGTAGAATAATAGCGTTTTTTGTTTATTTTTGCTGCATTCATATGAAAACTGTCATCCGACAAGATTAAAGAAGATAAGCTTTACACATTTGTAATATTACATATGAATCATTACTTATAATTCTTTGAAATAAATTAATTAAAATCATATTGGGAATTAACGCATTATTTGTAGCGTTCTATAAGTTTACTATAATTTTTTGATAATGATTATTGCCTTTTTCTATATATTTTTTAATAGTAGCGTGTAAAAAATAATAACGGAAATCTTATCAATTTCCCTATTACTCTTCAAATAATAAAAATCCTGAGAAAATAAGGCAGAGAGTATAACGCAGTTGTTAGAGCGTGATCAGAAAATAGTGTTAATCAGTGCAGATCTTGAGCGTGTATTTTCATAAAGACGAACGTTTCGACTCTTTTTAGAGTCATCATCAGCGTTAATACAGTTCTTAGAACATATGCAACATCACTCATGCATCAATAGCAGCCACTATAGAATTGAAAGATCCAAAATAAGGTGCATGAATTTCATTGCAATTATACTGATCTTTCAATTTTATAGTGGCTGCTATTGATGCATGAGTGATGTAGTGATATGTTCTAAGAATTAAGTAGCATATTGTTTGTTTTTATGGAAATACATGTTACAAAGATCTGCACTGATTAATATTATTTTATGATCACGCTCCAACAACTGCGTTATATTCTCATCTGCTCGTTTTCTTAGAATTTTTTTTTTAATAATAGTTGTTACATTTTTACAGTAACAATAACGAATTCAGAACTGTTAGTTCTTTATCTTTATAACTGTTTAATGAATCATATTGTTTCTATTTAATAGAAATATTCTATTTAAATAGAAATTTAAATATTACAAAATATATTTTATATTTTATATAATTTATATCTTAGGCTGCACATTGAAATACTGCTATTAATAGAAAGTCTGTCATATATGTATATGATATGTAAGATGAACTATAGATTTTTAATACTTGTAATGTGCGTGCGTGCGTGCGTGCGTGTGTGTGCGTGTGTGCGTGTGTGTGTGTGTGTGTGTGTGTGTGTGTGAATATTAGGATGAACTTTTAATGATTAATAAGAATTTTTGATAAAATGTGTTTTTGTTACAATCTAAATTACAATCTAAATTCCAATAAACGATAAGTATGTTAAAAATAAAGATATTATTTAATATAAAGAATTAGAAAATATATTAGATAAGTTTAACTTTTTAAAGCATGGTATATTTTTCACACCTTTTATAATTACAAAGTTGTTTCTTTCATTTCAATTTTTTTTTTGCAACTTTAAACCTAGTAGGTATATTTTGAATTGCCGAATCTCTGAAGTAAAAATTACAATATTCACAACATTTTACTTAATATAGCAACTCAAAGTACGAAAAATTTTTGTTTTATGTAAAATACACTAATGCATTACTATAAAAAAATTTCACATAGGACATATTAAAACTTGATATTAAGAAATTGTTGAGATTGCGAATACAAAGTCAAAATTTACAAATTTTTTAAATATAATATGACTGACCAAAATCATAAAGTTAATAATTTTATACTAAATTTGATTTTCAGCGTATTTTTGGATAATTTTAAACAAAGTAAAAATGTAAAGATTTTAAATAGCTGATTTAATAAGCGAAACAACATTGCAAGAAATAGACCGATTTTATGAAAGTCGATACTAGTTTTTGGAATTGCCGATTTAAATCTGAAGTCAAAAATTATCAAATTCAAACTCATGAACTTGCTTTTGTTTTATACAAATTAGTAAATTTTTTGGCATATATTGAATCTGCCATATTAGATCTGTTAGTTTTCTATTTTTATTTTACATTAGTTATGCTAAAAAACGATCGAATATTTAGTTTTAAATAACTAGATCAATTTTTGTATCTTTGATGTATTATGTTAACTTTGTCACTCTGAATTAAAAAATTTTTTTAATCTCTTTCTAACTTTTATATTCGTAAAAAAATAAACAACTTCAAAAATCCTTTATATATCATTTTAAAGAATTACTGTATGAAAGAAAAAATTCTATTGTTTATAAAAATTTTCTATTGTTTATAAAAAAAAAATAAAGAAATATTTCAAAATATTAATATAGGTGCATTCTGTCTTCTTAATCACATGCTGTAAGAGCATCAATTCAGCCTTGTCTATCAAAACAAGAGTTCATTAAACAAGAACAAACGATGATGCTCACAAACGGTAAACACAATACGGAACATATTCTCCATAAAAAAAAGTTTGTCATATAGATAGCATAGTTCAGAATTTTAATATTAATTATTAAATAATGTAATTTAAAAAATTTATTATTTCACTTAAACTTACAAAATATAATAAATCGTTATCTAATAAGTAACAGTAATGCGTTATTTTCATAAAGTAATTCAATCCTTTAAATAATTCAATCATTCATTGTATTGTCATATATATGTCATTCCTTATATCAATCTCTACTTGAAAAAATAAATGAAAATCTGTTTTTTATCAGAAGACATACTAAATATCTTTTATATATATATATATATATATATATATATATATATATATATGTGTGTGAGCAATGTTTGGCGAGTATTTGTAATTAACAATAAGAATAAGTTTATCTGATACATCATTATTACATATTTACATCATTATTGCACAAATGCTACTCTTCCATTTCTAGGAGCAATTTTATTTTCCAACGGATCGTTATATTCTTGCGTCAATTTATTTTTAATATTCTCCTTAGGAGCGACTTTATTTTCAATTTTGATAGAAGTACTAGAAGGTCGGATTCCAGTGAAAGTGCCAAACCCTGCGGTCAAACCGTGCCAAGAGAAAGATGTATCTTCATTAACATCCTCATGCACTTCGTAGGTATGCTGTGGATGATTTCCCGGATGTCCACCTTTGACAAATAATATGCAAACAATATATATATATATATATATATATTTATATAAATTTATATAATGTTATATATTATTATATATATATATATATATAAAATATATTTATATAAATTTATAAATTGTAACACATCTACTCGGAAAGAGCAATTTTGTTAAAATAAAAATTTTACTAAATAAACATATATAAAAATAATTTTCTTGGACCATTAAAATAATTATGTAGGACACACTTAATCAAGATGATAATGTTGCAAAAATTTTTGACGTTCTTCAGCTTTAATTATTTTGATAGTTTAATAAAATTATTGTCATAGATTTATATCGAACTAATTTTTAAATAATTTAACAAAATCGTTCTTTCCATATATTATCTATTTATTATTTATTTATCTATTTATTATTTATATTATCTATATAATCTATATTATCTATATAATCTATATAATCTATGTTATCTATATATTAGGTGTTGGAATTAATTCGTAGCGTTTTTAATGAAAGAATGTTATTTATTTCACATGAGCATTAAAAAATACATTAATGAAAGTACTTCCCATCACTTGTAAAACGCTACGAATTAATTCCAACACCTAATAGAATATAGGTAACATAAAAAAAGTACTAATTACACAATAGTTTTAGAAATAATGTATTTTTTTCCTTTAAGAAAACAGTTCGATCTGGTAGCAAAAATTCGGCAAATATTCCGAAAATATTCTTGCCCATAAAAACACTCAAAAATCTCTGCTATTCGGAATCGGCATTAAAACTATAGGTCTCATATGCTTATGGCAATTGAATAATCAGCATGCGCATCACAAGCATAGAGAAAGGTGTAACACAGGTCAGGTATAACGTGAGAGGAAGAAGAAGAAGAAAAGAAAGAAGGAGAAAACAGCGGAAATATTTAAAAGAGTCCCGTTAGCATATATCTCTAGATAGCACATATTTACTCACGTCGGCTGGAGAGGGGGAGGGGGGGCTTAGTAATTTTTTATTGCTTTACCAATAAGAATATTTTATTTTAAATTGGTCAATTAGTGACTTGAAGCGCTATCGGATACTTCTTAAATATCAATTTACATTACTTACCATGAATGTGATGATGAATTCCAGGTTTGTGAAGGCCATGACTAATTTTATGACCTCTGTGAAGCCTGCTACCCAATCCAGAATGATGGCCTAAAAGTCCACCAGCGTGATGTCCAATCAAAAGACTACTCAATGCATCTAATCCAAATGGGTCCTTTTGATGATGTCTAACAGTTCTCTTCAATTGCTGCTGCAGTAACCGCTGATTTTGAATTTCTTCTTTTCGCTTTCTTTTCTGCTCTTTTAGAGCCAAAATCCGTTCTCTCCTCTCTTGACGAGCTTGAATATTATCCGGAATTTGTTGCCCCTGCTCCCTTGTAGTTTTTATAAATGTGCCAACAGCTTGTAAAGTTGAGACAGGGATCTGTAAATAATTTTGTTCATTATGGAAAATAATTAAATACATTTTAAATATACATAAGTGTAAGAAATTTTACATATACGACCTGAACAATACTGTCAATTCTCTGTTTGTTCCCTGGCGAAATAGTTTGAACGGCTGAAGCGGTTTGTCTAATCGCTGTGATTGGAATCTGTAAGATAAAAATTCTATAATTTTTAAAACAAAATTAATTTATTAACAACAAATATTCCTTTCTTTCTTCATTTTTAAAGTTTATCAGAATGCTTTTAAAATAAAGAGATTTTGATATTTTACTATTTAATGATTGATATAATAATTGATTGTATAATAATTGATTAATTGAGAAATCGATATATATATTTCTTGAATAGAAAAGCCTTACTATAGCGCTTACATTGAAGATACTGTCTATCAGCTGACCACTTTGTGCTGGTAAATTTTGGCGTCGCACTCTGCTCTTTGACATGCCCTGAAATACATGCAAAACGTTAATCGTTCTTACGTGACAACGTGAAAATATTTCTGATAAGTTATTCTTCGAGTTTCTGTTTATAAAGTACAACTATGTAGCAGACTGCAAGAAATTTCTTCCATGAGATATTATGTGTGATAAGTACAACCCACGCTTAAACCCATCAGAGTGCTTATAGATAGATCGCTACACGTACTAATGCGGGTCCACAATATTTATCGCAACTTTCACTTTTTACAAATTAAGAAAATATTGAATAATCTTCATCAATTATTGGAAAGATTAATTCACGCTACCGCGATCCTTCTCACTCAATCTTAAGAGTGAAATAAATTTTATAATAATCTCTATTAAAGAACTACACAAAAAACCTTTTTGTAAAGCGACATTTTAGCTTTAAATTTTGAAAATAAGTAAAAATTCAAAAAATAATTAAAATAAGACTATAATATAATATAATAGCATTAGTTCACAAGATTTTTGCAAAAGCGTATAAAGACTGTTTCTGAGATAATTTTGACGTTGAGCCATCAAAATATTTGTCATCGAACTATTCCATTAAATCCGATTTTTAAGAGTATATAAAAAAGACATTTATTTCTGACATATAACGCAGTTTTATTAAAATTAGAAAATAAATTAGAAATGCTGAGTGTTTAATTTATATTTTTTATGTAACTTTATGTAACTTTAAATTGATTTTACGTGTTAGAGTTCAGCAATAATCACTTAGCATGTTTTTATCACACTACTCTTCATGCGCGCGCATACACACACACACACACACACACACACACACACACACACACACACACATACACATACACACACATATTTTTTAATTATTATAATATATCAAATCTTAATGAAAACGATCGCCTTGCTTATCAGAAGTGCTACATCTTAAAAATTGACATACTACATTTTAAATATTCGATCATATGGAATTTTTCTGGTGACGGTTTTGAATTCAGCGTCCCAAAATACTTTTACAAACGTTATTTTCTTTCTTTGTATTATATAAAAATTGTTAAAATTTGTAAATTAGTATAATATAATATCAGAAACAATAATTCTTAAAATAGTAAAAATGATATTAGCATTTTAATGATTATTGAAGCATTATTACATCGAGAATTAAAATTACATTTGTAAAATTTAGAGTCAGAGATATAAAAAAAGATATAATTAAGCTTGTCATCTCTAATCTTTCAAACTGCATGACTTAAATTTAAAACTTTTGGAATGTTAATTTTCTTTTCCTTTATTTATAGAATTTTTAATTAAAACAACTTACCCCATGCATGTTGCTTAATAGAAGAAGAAAGGTCAGAAAGTTGTAGCACCAAAACATCTTTTCGAAGTAGATTGCGTGTAAGGCTGGCTTCTACGAGTTTTAACTCAAGTCGACACAGGTACGATTGAATCATGGATCTGCTTCGTCGATCTATAAGGGTTGCCGCTAGATCCCACACAAATCGTCGACCAATCCGGCTTAAGGATTTGCAGATTCGCATTGGTTTCTTTGGACGAAGAAGGTGCTTTCTACTTACTGCAATCATGTCACATCAGTTGCGAGCTCTGGATCCTCTTTCACACTGACCAATCATTCGAATAAATTATCCGCTCCTTTCTTTTATCTCTCACTTACGAAATTTAGACGTGGGTTAAGTGCCAAAAATGATTGTGTAAGTCGACATATACCGGAAATATAAAATGAATGTTAACCTATGATGAAATCGCCCGCAGAGTTAGAGCATAATTTCGGCTATTCAACGTTGTAATTTAAGGAACAGATTAATTTAAAAAGTATCTTGAAATGATGAAATCGAAAATAGTAGGAACTATGTCATCATTATTACTTTAGCACATTTATAAAGGATTCATTTGATTTAAACGATAATGTAACAAAGAAATGAAGAAATATTAAGTGTGCATTTTATCTACGTATTATTATATATCTAATAAATGCATTTACAACTATGCAATGAATTTTAATGAATGGAGATATAACTATTTTTTTGCTTAAATCTATTTCTTCTATTTAAAAATTGAGCTATTGTATAAAATATTCAACAAAATGCAAATATGTTATTAAAAATATAAATATCATTATTAGAAATTTTCAAACAAAATCTTTAGCTAAATTATAGATCAGCTTGTTAAATGGATTACTATGTTGTATTCAATTTGAAACTTTTTGATTTTGAGATGTTTATTTTATTTATTCAATTCTTCTTCGTGATGTTATCTTTGTTGCTTTTAAAAAGCGTTTGGGTTGTCTTGTAGGAAACCGCCTACTTGATTCCCAAGATTCTTTTGAAACTCCTTTACAGTTATGTCTGATTGCTGAAAGATCAAATAATTTATTGTAATACCATTATTAAACAACAATTCAATATACATATAGTAAATATATTTAAAGAAAAATTAGCAAAAATAAGAGAATATAATAAAAACTTACATTCAGAGCCTCCTGCCATTCGATATTGAAAAGTCTCACTAAACCACGCAAATTTCTTCTAATCAAATTTTGCAGATTGGTTGGTGTGAGTCTGAAAGGTGCTTGTGTGGTCGAGGTCGTCGTTGTCGTCGTTGTGTTAACGCCTACCATGTCGCTGGACGTATTATTCTGTTTATTCATTGGTGCAACTGTTGTTGTATTGGCGATTGTCAATGAATGATGACTGTTGACTGGTCGTCGTGTAGTTGGATCCGGTTCGATATTTTGATTAATTAAATTACTAATTTGTTTAATCGCCGATCGCGTATCGTTAAACGTCTGAAATAAAATGTCATTAATCGACCAAAGAGAAACTTCCACTTTCTCTTTCAGCTTAAAGCTCGATGGAAAAAAAATGTTTCTTCTTCCAATAAGAAAAAATCGAATTAATCTCTTTAGACCCTGTTTACATTGTAATGTATATCAAATTTAAATATATATATATTATCCGCTGAAATTATTTAATCTACATCTGAGAGATTTGATGTACATAATAATAATAATGTATATGTCGGAAAAATAGTCAAATTTTGAAACACATTAATTTTTTTGAATTATTTATTAAAGTACGAATGAATTAAATTTTATGAAATAATTTTTTTAACATATTTCCAATAAAATCAAATCTCAAAGGAGTTAACATTTGTTGAAAATATTTGTATTTGGAATATTCTATAGATATTTCAATAAATTGACAGATAATTGTAACTATGTCTACTATTATAGAATTTTATCATATACATAATAAAAAATAGTAATATTCTCTCCTCCTCTCTCGAATATATAATATTTAAAAAAAGATATATACATATATATGTATATAATATTGAAAAAGCTTTTTTTTAAATGTTACATATTTTTTTACATAAAAAAACTTTTTTTTAAGAGAAGCCGAATTGGTAAAATATTAATATTACTAATTTATTCTTTTTTAAATATTATGTCATGTTCGAGAAACATTACTATCAAAACGTATTAAAATTCGTACCTCGAAAGCAAGCCTCGCCAAGGTCCAAAAGAATCCGGGCCGCTGCTTACGAACTTGCCTGACAACCCTTTTTGTCTCTTCAGAGATGTTCATTTCCGCAATGATTTCGTCTTCAATGGTGTTCTTCATCTCGATGTCATTCTTGTCGGTATCTTCGGATAATACTTTGTCTAGCAAGTTCATTTTCTTCATTATTTCTTCGTCAATTTCTCGAATCTTTTTACGCTCCAATCGTGCAGCGTTTTCCTTTTTTTCATTTCTAACAAATTGAGAATCATACAGTCTGTAGATTTCTTCTAACATCTCATATTCTGACATGAATCTTGCTATATTTTTCTTCACGTTGTCTTCAGAGTAGCGATCTTTAATAAGTGTCCCAGGTTGCATCAAATTATGCTTAGGATGGTAAACGTTGTATTGTGGACGTTTTGGAACATTGGACCGGAATTGTTCTTCCGAAGGAACTGATTCTGGCTGTATTGATCGAAATTGATAATGCGCAGGATCATTGATTTTGTAAGAGTCTGATTTTTCGGCTCTGCTACAAAATGAACTGATCAAATAAAGAAACAAGCAGTTGGCTGCAAAGGAATTGATTGATGACATATACATCTGCAAAAAAAATATTTACAGAATTAAGAATATGTGTCATAGAAGATTAATAAAAAAACACATTTTTAAAATAACTAAGGTATATTTAAATTTGTAAAAAGAAACCTTTAAAAGAATATGTGGAAATTTATTAAAATATCTTTAAGAATAGATAATAGTTGTATTATTCAATGACATTGAATAATATAATAATATAATATCTTTTGAACTTTAATACACTATAAAAAAATAAGATATTACGTATAAGTATTATGTATATTACGTATAAAGAATGTCTCATAACACAATAGTTCATAAAATTACATTTCATAGGGCCAAAGAAATATCATGCAGTGAGAGTTGAACGATGACTGCACGAAAAAGATTTAGCAATTATTACGTAAGTCGACTGTCATCATTTAGTGAAATAAGGAAAGTATTTGTCAAAATAAAACCGCAACAGAAAAATTGCCGATTGCAGTTTGAGGAACAAAACACGTAGATATTATGATCCATCACTTAGTAAATTAATTACATATTGCGATATTTTTTGAAGAGGCATAATTCGATTTAAAAAAAATTAAAAATTTTTTTTATTTCTAAATAAGGATTTTATTTGATTTTCACACTTTATTAAATAACTTATTAAATTAAAATAATCTATGCCTTTAAGCAATAAGTATATATTTGTTGACTTACATTGACAGCAACTTACATTGATAGCTTTTAAATCCAGATACACGTTCTAAAACATTTCTTCTCTTTAAGCCCACATACATTTCTTCAAAAATTATTCAATCACTTAGCGTGCTATCTTCTTCAACACTTATAAACACACTGTTTTATAATGCATCTTGAAGCGATATTAATTTCAAATCTTTACGCAAGAGAGTCTTGATTCCGAAACCTTTTCCGCTGGGAAGTTTATGCGTCACTCATGGTTTGCGGTAACAAAACGGCAGTTTCTATCGTTCCTTCACGCACGATCGTTCGGGAAATTGTTTCCCTTCGACCAAACACGGCGATTGCAGTGTATGACTGTTGCTCGATGGCCCACGTCACTGATCGAGTCTGACTATCGGCCAATGCCAGCGATTCGTTCCCGGTCATTCGAAGATTTCGACTATCCATTTCGATCTCTTCACAGTACGTGACGCGAACGTGTAACGCGTGAATTAGTGGTATAAACTTAATCGTGCATGTTACAAAATAACAGAGTCTAATGAATAACTGATGTTCCAAAATTTGAACTCCTTGCGTTTCACTTTATAGAATTATAGACGACGCTTTAACAGTAAGAAGTTGCTAAATATAAAATATTTGCAAACTATTATAGCTAGTTAATTATTTTAGATAACTAATATTCCGGTTCACTCAGAAGAAAATTTCTTGCGAGTCATACAATTACATAATGTTTAATATTAGTGATTATTGAATAATATTAGTCAAGAGTTTTTTAGTGACTGATTACGTCGCGGTAATTTCTGAGTTGATCGTACTGTAGCAGCCTGAACTGCACATGCCATGCACAAGCCCACGTAAAGTCGTAAGACTTTCTACTTCCATGAAGTATAATATATCGAGCGAAGATTTCTATCGATTGCGAAAATGCGGGCATACGTGAAACGATTTAAGTGGAGCACTTGAATCGTGCTTAAATGGACATCTACAATCGAGTTTTAACAAACTCCGCACTAGTTTTAGATGCAAATTTCACCTCCTTTGCATTATATATGATATTCTACGAAAAAACAAAGTATAGAAACTAAAAAACACAGTTTTTATCAAAAAAAATGGCAAAATTTTAAAATTAATGGTATTTCACAATAATCTTAATTTTCCATAATCTTAATTTTTTACTAATATTCTAAGCTATAATATCAAACTTTTACCAATATTCTAAGTTATATATAATAAAAGTAAGTTATAATAAAAATATCAAACTTTAAACTATAATATTATTAAACTTTATCAAACAAAAACTTTTATTAAAATAAAATTTATCAAAAAATTATAAAATTAAGAAAATTAACCAAAAAAATATAATTTTGTTTTTATCTTCGTGAAGCTTATTTACAAAAAATGAGTCTAAAGTTATTTATATATAAACACTTTTATCAATGAAAAAACCATTGCAAATTTATTATAAAATTTGTAATTAAAATTAAAATTGTTACAGAATATTCTATTAACACTGATTCGATCAGTTTTTTTTGTCATCAACTTCCATTTTTTTTTAGCACATGTTTAATTCATAAAATTAAATATATTTATTTTTTATCACAGTTACACAACAATAAGACACTAATTTTCACGATAAATGATTATTGGCCTCGGCATCCTTTCCGGAGATCAGCAACCGCGGTACTTAACCGTCCTTGCCTTCGAAAATCTGCCTGAGGTTCAGATCCACGTGGACTACAGTGCGAAACGACTTCCATCTTTCACTTTCACTCTTCGTAATCACATACGTAATCGGTTCCGTTATATGCGCCAGTATACTTTTTTTGTAATAGTATGAATTTAGGTAAAGATCATAGCAATCATTGTCATGACAATAACTTTTTTTTTTTATGACTTCTTCTATAAGGATTAATTATCAAAATTATTGAATAATTTAACGTTATGTCAAATATCTTGAGATAAAAAAAAATATATTTATCAAATTAGTTAAAACATTTAAAAAAAATTATTAAGCTCTTTTAGCAAAATACGCAAATAAAAAATAGCACACGCCTTACAATCACAGCAATTTTATATTTAATCCGGTTTCGTTGGAATGTCAAATTTTCGTAACACGCTCTGACTACTAAGGTCACTTACTGTTAATTACGTTGTTGTGAAAGGTATACGTACAAAAGACAAATTTGTTTACGTTGAAAAGTAATTGAAAAGTTAGTTTGCTATTTAAATTATTATATAAAAATTTAATGATACTAATGAATTCTTGTATAAAATTTTCTTTTGCATAGCATAGAGGAAAAATATTGCAAGAGTCGCGAAAACAATGTTACTTACATTTAACAATTAATAAAATATACCGTTCAATGTAATAAGAAAATAGTAGTATTGTATTTACCATCATCTTATCTTGCAAATTTATTCAATGTGACACAAAATTTAGTTTGAAAACATATAGACATAAAGTTTGATGTGGTTCATATATGTACGTAAAATACACTTTTTTTGTATTCGCTTATATACTTGTCTTATATAAGATGTCAATATCGACTTATCTGGTGTCTATGTATGTCAATACTTATCTATCGCTTTACATGTTTATGCACGTTTCTACTTCTCGTATTTACTGTCTACATTTAGAGCAATTTTGGTCTAACGTAAAATAAGACAAAGCGAACATTGGATAAGCAATTGTTCGCTGTTGAATTATTTCTATTTCCTTGTTATATACTTAATAATTAAATAATTATTTATAATATAAAAACATTTTCTTAAGAATCCTTATTATATATTGAGTTCTTATTGTATATTGAGTGTTGTTTCAAAATCACAACACAAAATTATAAATTTAAAATTAGATAAGGGTAAAGAGTAGCGAGCCACTGACCGTAGCGGAAGAAAATAACCTCGGAAGATAAATATCGCAGCTATAATTGTAACTACTGATTACACGCACGCGAGATGTGCGAAGGTATCGTTATATATCTTGATGAATTGCTACATTGTAAGTCACGGTTACATGTAAGCTGCGCCTACATGGTAAAGACCTCTCTACAAAGACAAGGCTTTGACCGAACGTTCGTTATAACTATGGCTTACAATTGTATTATATTAAAGATTGTAATTATAATAGACAACAGGATTTTAAAAAATGTTTTACATAATACAAGATATAAATGTAATTACATTTAAAAAAAGATTTTAATTGAAATTTGAAATTGAAACAATTGTATCTTAAAAAATATTTAGTCTTCTATAAAGATGATAAGTAATTTTATCAATTTTAGAATTAACTTTAACTCAATCAATTTTAAATGACTTTATTTATGAATTAAAAAAAAAATTCATTAATTTTTTATTTGTAAATTTTTCACTCTGAATCTTTACTTTATATACATGTGTACTATAAAAAAATATCTTGAATTCTAATTTAAAAGTCACATATACTTCAGTATTTAGTGCAAAAATAAAATATAAGCAAACATCATTTATCGTTAACATAACTGTTAGTTATAACTTCCCATTCAACAATATAGAGGAAAATCATCGATACTGACATATCATTTTGTTTTTAGACAATATTTTTTAAACAAAAGGTAAAAATAAAAGTTTAGAAATATAAGTACAAACTAAAAAATGTCTTCCATTACATAGTAAAAGCAGTTTTTATAATATTATTGTTTTAATTTTGTAGTAATTAATTTTTTCATAAGATAAACAAAAATGAGCGTTTGACAAAATGGGCTCCAAAACTGACACAATGGACAGTAATGCTACATATTCCTATTTTTTTTTTTTTTTATCAAAATTATCTGTATAAAAGATCTACAAGTGAATGTATAAAATATTCCAGAATCTTTTCTTCACTTCTTTATAAAGCATTTTTATTGGATTATATGCATATTTACTTCATGTTATTCTGCAAGTTGCAAATATGTATGCGATAGTTTTTCAAGAATTTTTATATGCACGATTGTTTTCAGCTTCAATAGAGCTATTTGACAAAGCAACATTATAAAAATTAAGTTAACTCATGATCTGTTTTATAGACAAGTTTACGCATCTCAATTTTAAATCTAAAATTGTATAATTAAAAAACTAAAAGAAAAAACAATATAAGTGAAACTAATTTAGAAAATTACAAGCATTTAAAATGACGTAATATTATCAATAATATAGTCACTATTATATGAACTAAGCAATTTGCAAAAGAAAATCGTAAGAATTTTATTTTCGCATTCGTAAAATTTGTTTTTAGCTGATTTAGCTGATATAGAAACAAACCACAAATACCTACACGAATTATGAGTTTTTACTTTCTTAATTAGTTAAAGATCATGATTTTATTAGTATTAATAAAGTGCAATAATTAGTTCCTGAGAAAGAAGGGGGTGTCACTTTAGGAAACCTATGTCAGTATCAGTGACTTTCTTCTACTATTATATAATATAGCATATATGTTATATTGTAATTGTAATGTTATATTACAGTTATATTGTTGAGTGGCAAATTATGATTAACAATTATGTTAATGTTATTTGTTGGAATATATTAATATAAGTAGAAAAATAAGCTGGTAAGTGAGAAACATACAAATAAGAGAAAGAATTGTATATTCAGTTGAAGCGGGTCTTAACATAATAATGTACATAAGGTAGAGAATGGGACTTTTTCATCCATTTTTCGAGATAATGTTTATGTTTCTGAACAGCACATATTAATTATTTAAAGGCTATGCTTGTACTTTCAAGGAGTAATCGCGATTGTATAATTATGTAATTATAAGCATGCACGACAATGCAAAGAAATATTGTTTGCTGTAAATTTTCGTATTACTTTTTAAAGTTGAAACTGAACAGTCCTGCTCTATCCTTATACGTAAAGTTTTAAATATACTTTGAGTTTTATACCGCGCGCCAATTCGGTTAATTGAACTTGGAATGTCCGAATCACATAAATGTATTGAAGTAGAAAGAATACTTAATCATCAATCTAATAATGATACTAATGAATGCATATAATACAATATATGTAATACATACTTATATGTATAATATATAGTTAAATCTACCTTACCTTCCTATTGGGCAGATATTTTTGTTAAGAGATTATTTCTTTTGTGCTATATTATTATTTTAATTGTATCACTGATATATGATTGTATGATATGATTGTATCACGGGTTCTTTCGCATTATCTATCGCGTTGATATATATAAGCACAGTAAATGAACTGAAAACAAGTGCATCTTGCAGGACGGCAGAGCTAGCACTAACGAGAGATGATTTCTCTCCGTCTCACCATCTCGAATCGGCCTCGAAGGTCGTCAGCATTTTTACGATACTTCTTACGTATTCTCTGTATAAACAGAACAAGTTGACAAAATTCTTCTTAGCCGGTTCCGCTATTATGCGGACACAATACCGCAGAGACTTTTCGATACAAGAAATGATATGCGTTTTTAATGTCGTTATTTTGATAGATAATTGTCATGATTACGTAATTATAATACAATTAAATATTGTATCTGTAATTATTCAATTATTAATGTTTATTACTGTTTTTTAAATGTCTTTATAATATCGTAAATATAAATCAGCAATGCTTCATTGCTAAATTAAAAAATAATATTATTTTATAATAAAATAAATATTTATATTTATTTGTTTTATACTTTAATTTTGCTAAAATTATATTATAAGTACTATTTTTATTATTTAAAAAAGCATTTATGTATGAAAATGCAAAAAGAAATGAAGATTTTGGGAAATTCAGATTTGTGACTAATTTTATTTTTACTAGTTTGGTTTTTATTAGTTTAACACAGCATTTGCATGTGTGAAATATGTAATATATACGATTTTCGTATAGCACGTGTAAATCGATTATTTATTTAAATGGATGACTTGTTTAAATGCGTCATATTATTGTCGCTTGTATTATAGAATCCTTGACTATTTTTATCTTACGTTCCTCACAGTACGTGTCGCAATTTTTTCTCGAACTTTGCACATACGATTTATTTTTGCATAATGTTACACGTCTCTCATTAATTTTTCTTTTCAAAAGTATAATGCAACAGGCCACCGATCCTAGAATTACGTAAAATGTTTCTGCTTCCAATCTGATGTCGACACATACAATATAATGTGTAGGTATAAAGATCTAAAGCTAAATGATCATCAAATGCGAGCTTTCTTCTGATTTATTATTTTATTAATGAGTACTAATAATTAATTTTTTAATGCAACACAACATAATGAAATACAAGTAATATTTTAATTAACATTATATTCAGACTGTATCTTAAATAATGTTCACTAATCATATGCTATTCCTAATAAAAAAACTGATTGTAAGTCAAAAAGTTCTCTACAACATTTTGGAATTTCGCAATAATCGCAATAATCGCAATAATTAACAAGATATTAATTTCTAAAGATTGCCGAATAAACGGATGAAATCAATGCATAAAACAATTTTAAGATATCTTTTAATATTCTTTGTGAAATATATTGAAGGTGTTTTTATATAATTCTTAAAGATATCTTAAAATTGTCTTACACACATTCTACAATAAGTTCATTATTTAAGCTTTAAGTCTTAAGAAATTGATCAAAGTTGAATATGAGAAGAATAATCGACTATGATTGGTCAATTTATTATTTAATTATTGGTCGATTTAAGATTTAAGACTTAAGTAATTACTTATTGTAGAAGGCCTATATATTATGCGTTGATTTTAGATATTTTGCTTTGGATAACTAAAAAAAGGATATTGCAAAATGGTAGACTTTTCAACTCAGTTCTTTATCAGGAACAGCACTATATGATTAATGAGTTATTTAAGATATATCCTATATATAATTTAATCTAAAAAAATAAATTTTTTATTTTCTCGATAATAGATAGAGTGTTTATTATTTAACACATATGAGGAATTCACGTGTTGTAAAACGTTACATCTGCTTCAGGTGTCCTCATTATGTGAACGGCAAAATGTTACATGGTCGAGTTCTAGATATGACATCCTGACCACTTGGTCTTGTATAATACGCGCTGTTTTATCTAGATAATAAATCTTTAAGTAACATCACATGCAATACATGTTATTGACGCAAAAATTTTTATGCAATCTACTTATTGTGTAACAAACTAGTATTGATGAATAAGAAATTGTTATCTCATCGTACAATAACTTCCAGGTAACATATCATAAAATAAAAAGTCTGCATGATAATATTTTTTTATTTATGTGAATTACATATTATGGCAGTATTAATAAATAAAATTTATAACAAAAAAATTTTAAACAAAGTTTTAAGTTTTATATACAAAAAATTCTAAAGATCTTTTTACATTTGTTTACATAAGCTAAAGTAAATTAATTTTTTTAGATGTAAATTTATTTGATTGATGCTCTTTTTTTCTTTATTTTATTATATATTATATCACGCAAATTAATTAAAATTTGACTAAATTGTTCTTAAAGTAACATTATTATCTACATGTTTCTACACGTACATTATATAAATATCTATTTCATAATAATATACGCTTTCAATTGTTAAAAACGTATTTATCTCTGATTTACGACGCCAATTTTCGAGTCATTTTAAAAAATAATAAAGCAGGAAATATTATATATCTATATATAACAAGTGTAAAAATAATGAATATGAGGCAAAAATGTGGCGTCATAAATAACAATTATTTAATAACAACAGCGAAGAAATTTCTGCAAATATTACGGTTTTATCCCCGATAGGACATTCAAGAAATTATATGATGAAATACATAAAATTTGTAATCTGCAATTATTTACAAAAACTGATGTAGAAATCTTGATCTTTTTTTTAAATATTAATAATTGTTTGCTTAATTAATTTTGACATAGTATTATTAAAAGAATAACTATATGACGAATGTCTTAGTGGAATTACTAAATTAAATAAAAAGAAATTATCCAATAAAATTGAAAAAAATTATTTTAACTGTGTTTAAAAATATAATTGTGCTCATAAAAATGCATAATTATTCCTAAATCATAATGTAAAAATATTGCAACATAAAGTATTATACATTCAGTAAATTAAATTTGAAATTTTTAAATCAAACGGCTTTTGGGATGCATATGAACCAATCTTTCAAGAGTGTTCTTTACATATTTGGAAATAATTAGATAATATGTCTTGATCTGCTTCTTCAATATGCTGCCAGCTGTCTCATTCATTGTATTTTTGAAAAAAATTGAATTATAAAATATTTACATCACAAATTGAATTTGTTTAATTTTTAACAAGTATCATTTAGAAATTTTATTTTTACAAAACTATTGTTATAATATTATAAATTTTAACGCACTTATTGCGAAATTTGTTATTCATGCCATAATTATGCAATATTTTCACAATTTGTCTATCGAGGTATCTTAACTAAATCTAGGATCTAAGACCTTCTATGATCAAGAAAACTTTGGAATAGTTTTCACAAACTCTGATCAACAATATATCTATCTAAGAAACATGACCGGAAATTGTGGAACAATTTCTCAATAAGAAACGATGATCATTGAGCAATTAATTCGTAGCACTAATACGAAATAAAAATCGGTCTTTTTATTTGTGGTTATCCGATGGTAAACCCTTTATGGCAAAACTACCACGAAAGAGCGGTTTGAAGATTTCCAGCAACGTCTGCGTCCGACGGGCTGAGTTCTGAAAAATATAAGATCATTAAAGACAACTGTATGGAGATTGATAGTTTTGTCTCTATAGAGAAATTGCTTCTGGTTTTTTATAGCAAATATAGCGAAGTGAATAAAGAGTGATTCAAACGTAAACCTAATCGATTAAGTTGTACTAGAAAAAATGTTACATCATAATAACGGAAAAGGAATATATAATTAAACTCGCGCGTCAGCGGAAAACAATCATTAAGGTTGTATATTTTATTAGTATGCGTTGCTTTAATAGTGATATATGTGCATTGTACTTACTAGAATTACGCTGTTGAGAACTTTGCTAACGTTAGTAATTAAAGTGAAGCCAGTGCCGAATGCACTTGAGGGTATTTCCAAGGACACCCTAGTTCTGTCAAACTCGGGTGTATCCTCCGTAGTAGTAATTCCTTTCTGCAAATACATATAGTCAGATTTTTCTGTTGTTTTATGCTATATCGTATTATTTATTAGAATAGAAATGATAGAGTATCACATGGAAAAATGTAGAAGTGAAAGTAAATTCTATTTGTAAAGATAATTAAGTTTTTTACGGTCGTTTTTATTTGGAATTCCAACGAATATAAAGAAAAAATAAACGTGAATTGTCAGTGCTATGATTTCATATATATTTATTGAATTTATAGTTTCATAATTAAGTTTAGATTCATAATTTTAAAATATTTGTTAAGATATAAATAAAATAAAATTTATAATTATACATACTTTATTTTATATATTTACAAAACTGTTTTTTACAGAAAAGTACTATATAGTGCGAATAATATTTTAAAAACCCCAACTAATAAAAAGTTTTAATTTAATTCTTTATTTTAATTACGAGATTAATATTCAATTAATAATTTAAAAAAACGTAGATTAAAAGATATCAAAATAAATGTATATAAATCCTAAAATATAATAAAGATATGAAGGAAGGGATACATTAGGAACTTCACGATACTCTAAAATTCACTTCATATAGTAGACAAAAATATTATATTATACGTTTTATTTGACATCAACATTATATCACACCATCTTTTATATTAATTTTTCTCTACGTATCAAGGAGCATTTGAATGTACTATTTACATCGCTTACACATAGCTAATACGAGTTTATCGCGCCCTTAAAGGCTACTCTTAAATTATTTACAACTTTCACGGTGACAAATCGATTGACGCCGCTAGTTCTTCTATAATTTATATTAGACATAGCGCAGTCCACACGATTCGGCCGGAAGTGTTGATTCATCAGGAGAAGAGTTTCCTGGAGAATTTTTTCTCTCTCTTTCCTTAATTTTTATTTGAATTCTTTAAATACGAATATTTTATGAAAGAGAAGGGCTTCTGAAGAGAGAAAGGAGGTTCTGCCAATTATCAGCCCAGCTAAAAACAGAAATTCACATTCCGTGTTATATGGAATACCAATGTATTCCACTGAAAGTGAAATCGCCCACATATTCCATCGAAAATCCATTGACTGTCCGTCCCATTTTCTCGTGGTATGTTTAACGTTCGTTTGTTGTCTGTCGCTTTTCTTTCTCCAAAGAGGTTTCTTCTCTCACGCAATGCTGCTCGTTGGTCCAGGTGTTAATGTTCGCAGTCAAACGTTCCCTTTCCGCATCCCGTGTTATCGCACCTGCCTTTAAGCCGCTTAATACGCCGCTTGTGGTGGTGTATAATCGTACTGTTTGTGTACAATACTTGTTTTAATGGCGCATATGATTTATCGGAAGGCTTCGTTCTCGTGAAGGCGCCTTCCAAGTTAAAAGGGATATATCTTGGCAATATCGATTAGTCGTATAGCCAAAGGTTTAATGAAGCGTATCGATGGGATTGGCAAAGCAAGTTTTTTATTTAATTATATTGCTTATATATAATGATAGCATTTCAAGGAACAGAGAAAGGTATCAAAGTAATAGTAGAATATAGAAATAGCATGCTTTTAATATTATAATAACTGTATTCAGAAAACAAAATAACTCAGTGAGCGCTCAGTGATTTAATGTGTGTGTGATTGGTTCTTACTTTTAATTCTTCGTTGGATCTAAGTGTAATAAAATTCAATCGTAATAAAAATTACTAAGCGCTCATTAAACTGCTTTGTCTGTTAAATGCAATTAAATTTAATTGCATATAAATTGCATATAAATTTAATTGTTATATAAAAACTGAAGCTTTATCACACAAAATTAGCAATTTTATTAAATGTATTATTTTTCTAATAAAATGAAAAATTAATAACTAAGATATATTAAAGAAAATAAGCAATAGTGACTAAATGAATGAATGAAGAAAATGCAAATGAATGAATAAATATATAAAAAAAAAGACTGATAAAAATAGTTAAAGATTCTTATATAGTATAGTGCTAATTAAAATATGAATATTTTAAAAAAGCATTTACTAAAAGCTTATTTGATTATGATATGGCACTGAATTATTATCAATGCAAATAGCGATAGCCTTACATGCAACGTCGCCATCAGTCACCCTCGTCCGAGTTTGTTAAGTGAAAAGTGTTCACCGATCAATTTCTAGGAAAAAAACTGTCACGTTATCCATATTTTTGAAGTAATACACGTATACCGCTTTCTTACGAAGACACATATTCCAGCAGAGACAGCGTTACGTATCACAGAATAGAACAGGCGACATGTAAAGGGACTCCAAAGTATAAAAAAGAAATAGTTCATAGAAATAAAAATAAAATTAACTCATTGTGACCCTACCCCTGCCAGGTTGGCGAAGGCTCCGAGATTGATCCCAGCGCCAGCGCTCGTACCGCCATTGCTTCCGCTATGAGAGTCGCTTCCGGAGCTCCCATCACTGCTACCGCCGCTTAAACTGCCTAAACCGCCGCTACCTTGGCTCAGACTCGACAAAGAACCTATCTTTTGAGTCAAGAGATTGCCAAGTATGGCCGATCCGGAAGCTCCTGCGCTACCACCTGCATGTCCTACATTTTATAGGCGAAATCATTAAAAATAAATGCTATCTTAAAAGTGTGATGTATACATATCAAAAGTTAAATATTAATTGCGCGAAACGTCTTACAAATAATTTCTTCTCACCAGAAATATGATCACAGGATTTTTCTTTTATTGGATTTAAAATTTTTTTACCCATATGTGAAAAATATCTGCTTAAAAACTGATGGAATAAACAAATTGGAAAGTATCTCACAATTTCACGCACCTGCACCATCAGTTCCATCCGAACCACCAGAAAGACCGCCAGAAAGCGAGCTTAATGGTGCGATTTTCGAGACCAAAGCCTTCGAGATGCCAGCCGAAGCTCCTGAGAATAATGTCGTCACGCTGTTTATGAGGGGTCCAATGCTGCCCGATGCAGCTTTAAATTTCTGAGACATTAATTTGTTGAGGAACTCTGATGTAGCCGAATGTTTATTGTCGATTCCAAAAATAACGTTTTCCGCTTTGTTAGTTTCATCAATAATTGAGAGCGCTTTTGTTTTTGAATCTATGAAGGAATCCACTTTCTACAAAAATATATACTTGTTAAAGAAATTAATAGTAACAATTTATTATTTGTATCTACATTACGTATGAAGATTTTTAAAGTAGTAATAATAAAAACAAGTGTTCAGAATTTAGAATAGATGTCAGATTTTTTTGTAATGTTAAAGTATGATAATAGATTAAAAAATTACATCATTTAATAATTAATATCAATTATAAAAATCAATATTAAGACTTTTTTAAGCTAGTTTTATAGCAAGCTATTTTTATAAACTTATATCTACTTTTTTGATAATTTTTTATATTAACATTTATTTTTTAATATACGTTTATTTTCAGAAAATCAAGTTGTAATTTACAAAGTTTTTATTAAAAATTTTTATTAATTATAATGTATTTATAATATTAATATCGTTATTAATAGTGCATTCCAATATTTACTGCCAATATTGAAAATTTATAGTTTACATTACATATAAGTATGTATACTATAGATTTCCAGTATTGGCACTATTGGAATGCAGTCTAATATATGAAGTATAAAACATTTTTCAATATTTAATTTAAATTCTTGAAATATTTCTTCAATTAAAAATAATGCAATCTATTGAATAGTTATAAAGATAATAAGAAATTAACGATAAAAATAATGGAATTTGTTTTACTATTACAGATAAAATTAGTTTTACTATTACAGATAAAAAAAGCAATAATCGTTATCGCGATAAAGTAACAAAAAGCGTTAGAAGTAACGCATTACTTCCTGAAGATACATTACATTTGAAGTACGATTTTAATTACATATTTATTTATATTAATTATTATGTCACAAGATGTATCTTCACAAGATGTTTTGACATGTAAATATATGTAAGAGCAGTAGAAATTTTTTTTTACAAAAAAATTAATTAATTATTCTTACGTCAAATACAAAATTAATGATGCCATTTGATACTCCAAGTCCGATGCCAATCTTTCTCTTATCCCTATCGCTCCTTTCGCCATCGGTCACATCATCAGCTTCGATTACGTAGACCTATGCAGACCGTAAAATTAAGCTACTTTTAGATTATTAATTAAAAGAGATAGTATGATGTAACAAATTCAAGCTAAAATTCATAATCAAGAGAAAAAAGAAATGATGATGAAACGCATTATTACAGGAAGAAGTTTCCTTCATTTAGGCTTTATCAAATGCGTTTTTATTTATTAGTCAAGTATTATTACGTATTTCAGTATATACTATTAAGATAACTTGTTTTATAAATATTTATATTACAATGTCTGGCAGAGAAAATGGAAAATTATTACAACGCATTTCGCGCAATATTTATGTAGTTTTCTAAATTGTAATTTCGTATGTGCATGCAACCCCATTATGCAATGCTGCTTTCGTTCTAGACTCGAGGTCGATCTGTGTTGCGGATAATCCTCAAGAATCATATTGCGATTACATTAATGCGTGATCACGAATTGCGATAACGATGATGATGTACAACATTACATATTCGTTAATCGATGCACGTGGCACGTTTCAAAGAATTTCGTTACAAGCGTTCATCCGTCTCTAGCGTGTTCAAACTCGTACAAGTAGCGCCGACTACTTTCACTCTCGACTCGTTCTCCGGGATCATGTTTCTCACTTTTTCGTATATCTCTTGTCCTCTCTCTCTTTTCTCTCTTTTTCTCTCATTTCTGTATCACTTACAACGGATTTAGCTAACGTAATGCTTTCAGTTATGTTATGAGATAACTTCCTTTAGTCTTCATTTTAACTCTTTCTACAACGACGAATGATCTTTTTTCTTATGAAGCTCATATTTACTCAACCAATTTTTTATTAAATATTAAAATATAAATAATATGTAAATATGAAGATAAGAACAAATTAAATATAAACGTATAAATATACAGTTCTCTGTTCCAAAATTAAATATAGTTTCTTGTTATAAAAAAAAAGAAAGCCGTGGCATAAAATGAAAAGTATACTTTCCCCTGAATTAATCTATAAAATAAATATTCATATAAGCTATAAGATTTGGTACTGACCCAAATACTTTTCCTATCGATTGCATACTTCGTAATCAATTAAAATGACATTATCGAATAGACAATTTTTTCAAGGTTTACTTTTACTCTCGTTGCTAAAAGTTAAACTTGTTTTTTTGTTTCTCCAGTAATATGTTTCATTCTACATCAAGTGAAGGTATGCACAGCGTATTTAATCGATGCGTTACGCTTATAGAAAGGAAAAGAAGGACGCAACATCACAACCGTCAAATTCTCGTCCATTTAATTTCGGAAAGTACGTCACTCATATTGATAGTTTAATTATGTTTTTCGTGTCTTGACTTCTTAAAAATCACTAAGAAAATACTGTAGCATCGTAAAACTCCACTTTCGACATAAGAGATCGACAATAGCTTTCTGCAAGTACTTCAGCATTCAAATCGCCTCAATAGCGATCGCAGCTTTCCTTCTATTTCATTCTTTTACTTTCTAAATAAGATTTGAAGTACAATTCGTCCTTTTGATATCTTTCCTGATATACACACGACTAGAAATTAGAGAACATTTAATATCTTAATATGTAACATTTTGGTCGTTTCAGTATTTTAAATGAGACACTGAGAAAAATTTCTGATTGAAAATGAACGAATCAGAAGATTCTAATCACATCAGAAATCTGATTATCTCAATTAAAATTATAATAGATTTAATCAGAAAATTCTGATTTGTTCATTTTCAATCAAAATTTCAATTAACATAATCTTTGAAAATTTTTTTTCTAGTGAAAGACTAACATAAGTAACTTACTTCGTTCAGCGGATTGAGATCTTCTTCCGCATCTTTTTTATCAATAGGATTGCAATTGACAATGGTGATGATCAGAAATAATCCACAGAATGCACATAACATCCGCATTGTGTCTTCTTCACTTGGTAGATTGGTTGCAATTTAATCTGCATGAATAAAAAAAGCTGTCTGACAAGGCGGCAGGATTCCCGGTAGTACACGTAATAAAATCGAAAGTAAATCTTGACTGTTCAAGTGAAAGGGTGTCTGAGCGAGCTTGGAAGCATTTAAACATTGATTTTTAGCTAGATTTTTGTAACTACTTATCAATTAATTACTGATAACATTTCTATGAAATGAAGAAAATAAAATGCGGACAAATCGTGTTATGTAAATGTAATGTATGCATTGAAATTTTATGAAACTTTGATAAACATTTCCTTAAAAACCCATTCCAAGCATTAACAACAACTACTAGAAAAGATTTATGTTTTGTAATACCACAGAAAGAAATTAAAAGAAATAAAGTGATCTTTTTTGAGAAATTATGAGAAAAAGAATTGTTTATTTATAAAAATGTTTAATAATAAACATTGACAGTTGTCATTTAATTGATTGTTAGAGATTGTTATCGATGTAAAATAATTGATCAAGTACACTGCAATTTCAAAGAAATTGGCTTGTTAGTAATAAGCAGTTTTCAATCAGACTGTCAAATTACAAAATGATTGGTCGAGTAATAAGATGTAATTGATAAGAACAGATAAGTAATTAGCTTGTAAAATAATCGCTTAAGTACGTAATAAAAAAGAAAATAATGTGAGTAAAATTGTAGGAGAAAGAGAACAATGCTTAACACGTGTTTATACCAGTTTGTTGAAATCAAACAGATTCCGTCCAATAGAATAGGAAAATCAATAAGATCTTAGCGAGTGCATCAGTCACGTGGCAGTCAAAGCAGAACGTACGTGAAGGGATTACGTGGACTTACGAGTGCCGGTGCAGCGAGTGCGTACGAGCGACCAAATGCGTGAGTTGTGTACCTGGCGGAGTGCGAGGCTCGTTTGAGGACCACGGTGAAGGAGGTCCCGATGTCTTACGGAGCCGAAGGGGAAACGAAGGCGAGCATGTGTGCCCCTTCGAGAATCGAGAATCGTTCACTGCGCGAGCCTCGCCTTCCGCAGGTGGGGCGCCCTCCAATTCACTCTATTCGCGAAATCCGCTCAGCAGCCAACATCATCTACAATGCTCGCCAATGAGACACCCTCCTCCTTCTGTCGTCCTCGCTTGGCTAACACTTCAGCTTGTGAAGCGCTGAATTATACAGTTGCAAGATCATAAATTACCTTAGACACTACTTATGTCTGACAAAAGTCAAAATCCGATTCGAAAGAGTCGTTTTTAGATACAATCATCGTACACAATGTAAAAGATTTCATGTAAAATTACAACAATTATAATGAATAATTTTTTAACTCATTACTAAAGGTATATTTACACACGTAAGAAAAGTTACAAATAAAATCATTCTTCTTTAAAGTGATTAAATAATTTATAAAAAAGTTAATTTACACAATAAAATTATGTTTATAAAAATATTTAAATAATAATTTGCCAACAAATTTATGTGCAGTTTTTTTAAGCTATTATTGATATGTATGAACATAAAAGCGCAAATATAATGTCTTATGTTATCTACCATTATGTTATATAATATTACAAAAATGTATACATTTATATTAAAAATACTTACTATAAAATATTATATTATTATAAATTATTGAATTATTAAATTTTATATTACTATAAAATAGACTATGTTGTTATATATAGTAATATCTTCCATTTAAAAATATATTTACAGAGATAAAAGTATTAATGTTCGTAAAAACGCACAATTTTATATATTTTCATTATAAATATTGTGTAATTTTTACACATTATTTACGTAATTTTACACATTCTTTTTACAGTGCAGGATTGTAAGGCTTGATGAGTCAGTTTCAAAGTCAATCCATTTTTGGGTTCATTTCTTTTGTTATGACAATAGTAATCAATAATTTAATGGCCAATCTTACAATAAGCATTACTCTCATGCATAAACAACAATAAAATCTGAAAAAGTAGAAATGATATTATTGATTTTTTTTATATCATCTTTTTTTCAAAGTAATAAAAGAAGAGATATAGCATTAAGTAATATAGGAACTAACTTTTAGTTATGTAGTTCAACGTATACAACAAGTGCTATGTAACTCAATAGAATGCGTATTCAATAACACACAATTTAAGATAATAGCTACATCAAAAAGAGCTAAATCACCTTTAGTATTAGAACTCTCAGTTGTGTGAATATCTAAGAAAATTTGCATATATATAATATGCACAAATATTAATATTTTTACTGCGTAATTTTAAAGCTTCATAATTTATGTTCAAACTTTCTCAAGCCATTATCTTACATATGAAATTGGAGAATATAGTTTACGTAAGAAATAGTTTCTTCAAATTAGGCCATTTAGCTTCGTTATTTTGCATATTGCAAAAATATCCTTGACACATCATTCTAGAAATTGCGAATAAAAGAGATGATGCATTACAATATTTATATTATGTTGTAATCTTTGACAATCTGTCAACAAAAAGTTGGGAGACTGTAACAATTACTTAAGAAAATCTTACTTTAACATCGTATTAATTATTTCAATCTTTTTAATCGCTAGTTAATTATCGCGCGTTATACGCATTAGATTTTGTTCGTAATTATCATGCTCACTGGTTTGATCTCAAGAGTTAACTAAAATAAACTCTCCTTTTGCCTTGACCAAAATTTAAAAGGCAGCGTTTCAATTTGAAATGCACTTTTAGAAACGCAACATGTAGTAATTGATTAAAATTAATCATCAGATGACCCTCATGTTTCTTGTGGATATTTTCCCTTTTGGAGCGAACGGGAAAAAATATAAATTTATTCATATTGCGCACATACATAATTCGCAGAAATAATCCTTATAAGTTAATTGACGCTTAATTGGAAAAAATAAAAACTTTTAAATTAAATTTAAATATCTTAATAAAATTTACAGTTATATATTTAAATTTAATTGTTTCCGACACTTCATATTTAAATATAGATAGATTGACAAAGTTTTCATATCTTGATATATTTTTGCTATTTTCTGAGTGCAATAAACAGCCATTCCAAATAATCAGAATTTTCAAGAAAATTTTATGAAAAAACGAATTTGTCGAGAAACATCAAGTACTCTTAACATCAAGTACTCTCAAGAATTTGGATAATGCACCTTTGGAATATATTTAGAATTGTATTTATAAATATAAAAACAGCGATAATCTATTCTAAACACACTGTATCGATTAGCCATTACTTTTTTAGGACAATTGCTCAATGAATTCCTTTCGCCATTTAAATCGCCATTTATATCCACTATATGATGATGAAATCAGATCGTCAAAAATGGACTAGAACACTATAGTTTTTCGCAATTGAACATCGTGATTCAAACAACTATCTAACAGTACATAATCTAACTTTAAAGGACAAGATTGCCATTAAAAATTTGTATTAGATTAAGTTAATAAAATTGTTTAGTAAGTAAAATACACGAATATTAATATAGTCGATACTAATCGAGAGAAAAGCATTAAATCATTTTTCCATTAGAATATTTTATTTGAGAATCCGAGAGTATTCGATTGAAATCAATTATTTTGGATGTACGATGGAGCTTTATTAGCTGCCTAAGTAGTAAGACTATTCTGTGGTCAGACTGTCCAGCTGTCGTGAAGTGGCGCCACGCGGCGAACACACGTTCAGACGAATACGGCATCTCAACCGCAACCGAAGAAACATCGAGTGACTTTCCAATGGAAGAGAGAGTAACGCACCTCGATAATCCTGCAGGAGAAAAGTAAAAAGGGGAGCAGAAAATCCGACGCGTTATTCACATGAGGTCCGGCTTACATAAAAAGATACATATGTACTCATTCTCTAAAAATAGAATCGAAATCTTGTGGGAAGCGCTGCCAATGGGTGTAATAATGGATTGTGTCATATTCGCGAATCTTCTTTCTTCGAAATTTTATTTTTAGATTTTTTCCTAACGCACTGTGCCACAATTTCTTAAGAAAAAGTTCAAACGAGGGCAATTGCCAAGAAGTAAAAGGAGATAATATAGCAATATCCTTGTATACGTAATTGTTTTTTGTACGTAATTAATCTATAAGATCCAGGATACGATTATGAGAGTGTCAGATACGTGTTAAATATTGCATCGAACGTTCTAGTGGTGTCGCATACGAATGAGAAAAAGTTACTTGCGCCATACGCGCACTTTCAACAACAATGTACATATTTCAAAAGCAATGCTAATATATTGTAACTATTTATCTATACATTTATTGAATGTACTTAACTTTGTGATCATTCTCTGCGCTTTACTGGCAGAAGAGTGCAACAATTTCAAGTTGTTCTAAGAATAACCTACTTACAATTATGATTATGAGTTACGAAAACACAAAACTCAAATGCACTTGGATGTCAACTTTCACGATATCTTTCTTGTCACGTTTGTCAAGCTTCTTTTTAATTAAGTATAAATTTACAATATTATATTTCTCGCAATAAATATGTCAAGACGTTAAATTCCGTGTTTGATTAATTCAGCTCACCTAATTTTTCTTGTAATTTAATCGAGAAATTTAACCGACCAGCAATGTGTAATTTTCATTTATTTTATATAAATCAACAAGAATAATTTACATTCATTTAATTAACTAATTAACGAAAGTTGTTATCAATTAAAATTGAGATCAATTAAAATATATAAATAAAACATTTCTTGCAAAATTGAATTTAAATGCTCATCACAAGGATGACATAGATTTCATCAATAATACTGTTTATAAAAATAAAAATGTTTAGGACTCAGCATTTATTACTCAGCATTTAGCACCATTATTGTCACAGAGGCACAACGAGCTGTCTAATTAATTTTACAGATTACTTTCCTTGCAGTAATTGTTTATTGATTCATTTCGCTTTACGTCTCCGCAATTCCACGTACCTTCGTCTCTCAAAGTCACTTTCTTCTCGCAGACAGCAATTTTCGATTCTGTCGGTCCAAAACCGCAAAATGCACTCCTGAAGAAATTGTCGCAATAGTTCACTGGTGACGTGCACCACTCGATGGTGTCACTTGTGATCGCTCCAAGCGATCGTTCACTCGCGCAATCGCGACCTTTACCACGAACGTCCTCTCGATCATCGATCGCAATACGAAGGTGGGCGAAGTGGACGTCTCGTGGGAGAAATTCCCGAAACGAAATTAATAAAGAATCCGTTATTCGCGACGCAACCGATCAATCGGGACTTTGATACACGGCTGCGACTATCCGTCGGAACGAAGGCGAGGAGCAGTCATGCGTTCGCCGTTCGCGAAGAAAGTTGCAATGGGGAAATTGGCCGCACGAAACGAACGCGTCACCGAGGCGACGCGAATGACGATGACGAGGTGGGCGAGGAGATTTACGACTAGACGATTTCTGCGTCGCATGACACGCGCGTATGACAGGCCTGTCAGACGTTGACAGATCGATGATAGGATTGCTGGATCAATTGGCTCATCGACCGGAAGTAAAGATGCGACGCGAGGTAGCGATTATCCGAGCGATTTCCCATACGACAATCTTGTATCTCTGGTACTTCTGGTACCTCTGGTACCTCTGGTATGTAGGTACGTTTCTTAGAAATAATGACGAAGCGGATATTCTTCGGGAATACCGAATGAAAGTACAAGGAAAAACAACTTTCCTGAAACATTTAAAAACGTAGCCACATACAAAACGTAATTTTGTTGAATAATAATTGGAATTTCTAGCATGATGAGTAATGTTACAAAATATTTTGATATTGTAACAATCAGTTTAAGCGTTCTATATAATTATTTTCAGACTTGTATCTCGCTAAATATTTTAAATACTTCAGCGAAACCATTTTTTTCTATGCATATTGTGACATATTTTATTTGTAATTTATTCTCGAATAATTTATTTGTAATTTATTTTAACAATAATATAATACTACATTGAATTTGCTAATTTATGCGCACCAATTATAGCGCTTGATTCTCATTTGTCCTTTCCTTATTCTGATATTTTATTTTATAGAAATTTTGTAAACGCCCCGCGAGAGTGAAATGCAGAGAGAGGAAAGTAAAAGCGTTACGTAAAAACGTTATGTTCTTAAAGAGCGCGCTTATTATTCTATTCTGTGAAGTGCTAATAAGATGATATAACGAACAAATTATAATAAGTAGATAATTGTATCTTCGCGATTACGTAATACAGTCACATTACGCAGTTTTTAACAAACATATGTCATTTCTAGAGTCATCATTTCAGAGAGTATTTCCTCCTTTATTATGGATATGTTATTTTAAAATACATCGAAAGAATACCCTATTATATTGCAACATTATTGTGGTGTTTTATTCAAAACCGCGTTAATTTATTTCTTCAGTTTTACGTAATGGCGCCAGCAACACGTATCGGATCGTTCGTGCGTACGTTTGACACGAGCGTCCGATGATGCGACATCCGTTGTTTAATCCCGGTCGTGCAACCCGAATAAATATCGTTCTTTACTTTCTCCAACCGACTGTGCCTACGAAACTTCCTCTACTGTCGTCGCCAGCCGTATCGAGCATGCACTGAGAAATTTATTGTAATGGACGTGACGTGTTTCGAGCAGTCTTCACGTAAACGAGAGTAAAAGTCGATCACATCTATCTTGCAATGCGTCTGCCTTATTCTTCCGTCAGCGTCGACTTTCTCAATAGAAACTCGATCGATTACTTATCTTTGGCGATTAATGACACAATAATCATTGTAGCAATACATAAAGTTTTAACGTAAGAGAGAGAGAACGTAGATTAAATCTATTCGCACTAAATAATAAGGATATGCCGAGGAGAGAGCTCGTGTCGCATGTTTTGCTCCGGAAGTTCATTTCATAACTATGTTTGAACAAGCGCGTGCATTAAATGAGGTGAGAGTGCATAACAGAGATTCAATCTTTAACATTTTCCACTTTGTGCAAGAAACGAATATATATAGTCTCAATAAACTAGATATGCTGCAACTAATAAGATAAAGAGAGATTATAATCAAGATATGCAATATAAATAATAGTAGGTTTCAATCAGATTTAGATCATCATACCGTTGTAGAAATCTATTAGATTTGCGTAATCTATACATTAGCAAGATATGTTACCTAGTTCGTAACAGAAGTGATAATTTTAATATATTTTTGATATGCAACGATTTCCGTGAATTAACGTAAAGTTAATGTATTCCGCATTAGAAAAAGATTAGTGAGTAAAACAATATCATTAGTTACTGCGGTGATCAATATTGAAATATCATTATATGTCGAAGAAAAACATAAAGTAGAAAGGATGAATGATGTGGTAAAACTCATATCAGATTAGAAATTAAAATTGAGATCGGATTGGGATTTGATTAATCAAAAATAATATTCACCAAACTTGATTTTTTTTTATTGGTTAAATTCAAATCCAATTTCAATCTTAATCTGACATTTTAACAATTTTCTTTACACATCTTGTAATTTAGAAAACATAATGTGTGTGTGTGTGTGTGTGTGTGCGTGTGCGTGCGTGTGTGTGCGTGCGTGTGCGTGCGTGTGCGTGCGTGTGCGTCCGTGTAACGTTAAAAAAATCAAAAAAAGTTGTCTAAATATTTTGTGATGAGCTTGTATTGATCAGAGTGTTTCCTCCGTAGAATGTATTTTTCCAGAACAAAGTGATTATGTGATAAATCGAGCAATCAGCGATTGTTGCATGTACATATTTAAGCTGATTGCACGTTATGTTACTAATAGATCTCAAATAATTTTCCAGTGGCAATAGTGATGCAATTTACAAATGCAAAATAAGTCAAATATCTGTATAAGAACATATGCATTTCTCAGAGCACTATCAAGAATACACACATAAAGGTTCAAATTGACAAAAGCTTTAATGTGAACAAGGTTTTCAATAATTAATGTTTCGACAAATGATTTTATCACTATGGTTAAAGTATTAAACCAGAATGGAAAAGGCGTCTCTATTGAAAAAAATCATGTCACAACATTGAAATGAAATCATGTAATTGAAACATGTAAATTATATACCATTATTCCAAATCCATACGTGATTTTTTAAATGATGTAATGTGAAAAATCACAGGATATTAGGAATAATTTCATCTATTATATCATTTAATAGTTATCGAACTTTGAATACTAAAAATAGAAAGAAAAAGAACATCATGTGACTTATCAAATTAAGTAATTTTAAACAGTCACATACTGATTTGGAATAACGTAATTTATATGTTTTAATTACATAATTTTGTCATGCAACTGTGTGACATGATTTTTTTTTAGTAGGGGTCTCTGCTGGATGGTGAAGAGTGTTACAACTTAACTACGTTATCGTGAAGTTCATCAGTCAGAAAAGACAGGACATTAACTTCATCATCCAATTGCATGCTTTAGAATTTCAGGTAGTTAGCAATCATCTTAACTATACATAGTGGAAGCAGCTACTTTTATAATTGATATAATGATTTCTGAATGTAATTAGTATGGAAAAGTAAAATAAGCAATCTTAAAAGCATTATTCTAGTATATTTTGAGCTATTTATTATTGCAACGCGCTGACACCATTGCCGCTGAAAGAAGGCACTAAATATCATTTTATTATTCTCTTTAGTTTATTATTAATGTATATATTATTAATAAATTAATAAAATTAATGTAATTGTATGTCTTTATTTATAATTTTTAAATTCACGTACAGAGTGCGTCATCAAAATCCGGACAAATTTGAACAATTTCTTTAAACAAAATGTTTTTAATGAAAAATTAAATATTACAAAAAATCCTTTTACATGGCACTTGGGGGATCCCTATAGAGCACAATTATTCAATATATCCCCTATTAGCTTGAATGACGGCTTCTATTCTCTGTTTGAAGCGTTTGCACGCACTGTAATGTAACGTTGTCCATGTCGACGAATGCTGCCTCAATAGTGGTCTTTAATGACGTCACATTGGGATGCCAAGACTTGTTTGTGACCCTTTCAACAGAGTATCCTTATAACAGAGCCGATTTTATCAGTTTTTAATGAGTTTTTAAAAAGTGAACGAATATTATTCATTTACGAATATTATTCATTATAATATATGTATATTAAACACTTAATGTATATTAAACAAATATTGCTCTTGAATATATCATTGCTCGTAAAATTAATTAGTTATTTATTTTGAAATAAATTTGTAAAAATGTGATAATTAAACTCGTATTCAAGGTTAATTATGTAACATATTCAAGGATTGATAGTAATATATTTTATATTTAGAGGCCATACCAAGAGGCCATTGTAGTAATTTTATTACCCATAACGACAAATACAGGAAGTGAGTAACCTTTTATTTCACAAAACATAAAAACAATATATAAGCCAGTCACGGTCGCTTGAAAGGGAGGTGGGCTATTGCAGATTTTGATTTTTTATTAAAAGCGTTGAATATTGTTACAATCGATAGTTAATAATATCGATAGTTAACCCTTCCAAGATAGGCGGACTTCCATACCACTCAGAAGGGTGCAAGAGATCATCATATTGGGTAAAAGTAGCAAATTTTTTCTAAAAAAAAAAATTGATTGCGACAAGGTTAGATTTTTGTCTACTACTTAATTTTGATATCAATTGTCGAGAAATATGATTTTCATACCTTTTAGATAATCATGAAAGCAGTCATACCTACTCAAATACGAACAATTTTACATGGAGTAAAAAAATTGTATGTGGCCGAATAGGTATGGTTGCCTTCGTGACCATCCAAAAGGTATAGGAATCATATTTCTCGATAATTGAGAGAGAGAGAGAGAGAGAGAGAGAGAGAGAGATATCAAAATTAAATAATAGACAAAAATTCAATCTTGTTATCGATTTTTTTTTTTTTAAATTTACTACTTTGACTCAATATGGCAGTCCCTTGCACCCTTCTGAAGGATATAGGAATCCGCCTGTCTTAGAATAAGAGTATTAACTATCGATTGCAACAACATTCAACCTTGACGCTTTCAATAAAAAAATCGAAATTTGCAACATTTTTTTTAAAGCCCACTTCCCCTTCAAGCGATTGCGATCGGACTTAAATATATAAGTATTGTTTTTATGTTTTGCATGAAATAAAAGGTTACTTCCTATACTTATCGCTATAAGTAACAAAATCGTTATAGTGGCCTCTTGGTCTATATGGATAGACATATAAAGAATATAGTTCTTATTTTAATGTCAGTTTTATATTTTTGAAAATAATTATAATTATAATGTAATTATAATATTTATGTAAGAAAAATGATTATTTTAATTATGAAATATGTAACTTTTTTTTGTATTATTATATAATATCGTATAATTTTTATACAAAAAATAAAAAAATATTATTATTTATACTAATTCTTAGTACATACATTGAATTATTTACGTCTCAAATTAATTTTTATCAGTTTTACAAATATATAAAAATTATTGTAATAAAACTATTTTTTGCATAGATTTTAACAAAAATCAGAGAACTTTTATGTTTGTACTTTAAAAATATTTTCTGCAGAAACTCTAATAGCAAGAGTTGTCAAGAATTCTAGCTAGATGAAGATTCAAATTATTGAGAAGATCTTTAATGTCTTGATGAATTTACATATCACTATGGTTGAAGCATTTGACTAAGAGACAAATAGAAAAGGCGCGTGTTTCATACAAGGTGAATGCAGCGACGTCACCTTGAGGTTCATTTTGACTTCGTTACTGTATATATTAAATATGATCCGTAATCTTAATTAGTATGATGGAAGCAACTATTCCTATGATTGATGTAACAATTTCTGGATATAATTAAGATGAAAAAATAAAATAAGCAATCTTAAAAGCTATCAACTTGTGTTTTGAACTATTCATTATTGTACACTGACACTATTGTGACTAAAAAAAGATATGTCACGGAATATTTGAACTTAGTTATTTCATGTATATTGTACGTGCAGGCTTACTCCAAGTGGGTGTGTAAGTTGTGCAAGAGCGCACAACTAATAGAGTTTTTCACTGGCAGAGGTGGCATTCAGTGCACTTTAAAGCCGTTGTACACAAATCGGCGTAAAGATGTACATTTAATAAAAATATAGAAACGAATTAAATCGCGAAATACATCCTCAATACATTTTATTGTGGTATTTGATAAAATATACATTGGGTGTTTTATTAATTACGATATCTCATTTTTACATTCACATTAGGTTAGTGTACAACAGTTTTAATTTACACTGAGTGCGCATCAGGTCTACCAGTGAAAAACAAGGTAGGTAAGCTATAACAAGGGGGCCGCCAAAAGAGAGTGTAAAAAAAATTTTTTTAATTAATTCGCTAGTACTATATCAATTGCCTTGATGAAAATAAAAATCGGAGCATAAATCATATGTAAGAGAAGAGTGATACAGGCATAAACGAAAATCTAGCTAGAATAAAGGTACAACATAATGTAAAAGAAATATTTTAAGAGGTAAACGTCTCTTTTACATTTCGTTGTTCCAATTTATGCCTTGTAAAAACTTTGCTTATGTTTCCGTCATTTCTCTTTTATATTTGATTTATGCTCTAAATATTTTTGCTTACTTGTCACAGATTTAATTTGACATATATATATGTATGTATACAGGGTGTCCCAAAAAGGTCAGGACACCTAAACATCTCGGAAAATACAAGTTTTACAGAAAAGTGTTCTACAAAAGTTATAGGATTCAAAAACATCTATTTATTGATCTTATCAATTTGATTTCGGGTGGCGTCGCCAAGTCACATCGATTTTTTTTAAATGGAATATCCTATTTTTGATTTCAGAATCTAATAGCTGGTGTCGAGAGCTTTCCAAAACATTATAAGAAAATATTTTTTCATTGTACTTTTGACTTATAATGCTTAAAAGTTACAGTACCGCCGGCATTAGCATTACGCAAGGTGTTCGATGGACGGCTAAATCCTTTTGAATGTGTTCAGAATAATATTTGTTAAAATCGAGGTCATTGTTTCTCTTATTTTCATTTTTACATAAAAATGAATTTTCAGTGTAAAAATGAAAATAAGAGAAGCAAACTCTAATGATCTTGATCAACGAATATTATTCAGGATATGATCCTGAATAATATTTAAAAGGTTTAGTCGCGCTCGGATGCGCGCGCGCGCGCGTGTGTGTGTGTGTATACATATATATATATATATATATATATATATACATATGGTATATACAGAATGCCAAAAAGTAACGATAAATCTTTCGCACAGGAGCAGAATGGAGAAGAAAAACTAAATTGAGAAGAAAAGTCTTCTACCATTTTGTAATTTCTGCAATAGTTAAAATTAGTCTTCAATAATTTTTTACTCAAATACTATCAACTTTACAGAAAGTGCAAGAGACAAAAATTATTTATTTTCTTCTCATAGAACTCTAAAAAATTTTTTAGAATTTTTTCAGAATTTTTTAATATTGTATTTTCTCATATTGGTAAAAGTACTAAAATGCAGTACTAAGAAGTTGATAAAAAATTCTAAACAAATTCTTAGAGCTCAAAATTATTGAAGATCAATTTTCAACAACTTTTAGTAATTAATATCTTGTTAACTATTGCAAAAATTATAAAATGGTAGAGGACTTTTCTTCTCAGTTTAGTCGATTCTGCTTCTGTGCGAAAAATCTATTGTTATTTTTGGAACACCTTGTATATAATTCACATTGAATTATTTAAGCATTAAAGATCCAACTATGACTGGTAAAAGTTTCTAACTTATCGATTATGTATGTCTCTTTAAAATTCTCAACCATCTCCTCTATATAAATTTGTATGTTTACAAATTTATGTAGAGAAGATGGTATATTACGATCCATTTTTATTTTATATAATAACTTGATAATCAAAATTTAAATTTAAAACTTATCGGTTACATTCGTCAAAGTGTTGTTCAATCGATTCTAAACTCAAATTCACGAAACATTTATTACATAAAACATTATTTATAAAAATGTGGCGACACTGCATTAATGATTCGAAGAGAAACAGGAATGGTAATTTAGGCTCCTACAAAACTGGTTTTATTTAAAAAAAACACAGTTTGATTATAAAATTAACAAAAATGTAAAATATTACCAAATTTAAGACACAATCGTATATATAAATACATTTAATACGAATAAAGAATGTCACGGTCAAAGTTAGATGTTTCGAATAATAAAAAAATAACACATTTAAAATGTATGCAAATAAATGTATATACATACACATAACTTCTGCATATAAATTGCTCAATATTAAAAATCTTAGAAGTACTTAAAAGATCTATTTAATATAAATTATATTAATAATATTATTAACAGTAGAGCTACAATTGATTATCAAATAATTATTTTAATACAAAACTCTCAAAAAAAAAACCGTGAGTAATCAATATGCAATAGGAACATGCCATTACATTAGCAAAATGCCATGCTATTGTTTAAATTTCTATAACTCAAAATATTATATAATCAAATAAAATATTAAATAGCAAACAACACACTCAAGTATATTATACAATCAAATAAAATATTAAATAGCAAACAACAAGTATATACATTCAAGTATATGTACATATATTCGTGTGATAATACGCTCAAGTTTAAAAATGTGAAAATAGACATAATTAAATTCTAAAATACCTTAGAAATATTTTGAAATGTTTCAAAATATTTGAAAATAAAAATGAATTATTAATAAGTGCTGGCTATTGACTATTGACATATTATCGTTATAATGTAACGGCGAGCTACTGATCAAATAATTATATAAGTAATCATTAGGAATTAATAAGACGTCGGAAGGAGATCTGAATATTCGAATCTCAGCTGAAGTAATATTCTTTGCAATAAGATCTTTGCAGTGTTTTAAGATGCTTATTCGCATTGTTTAATTAATGATTAATTTGTGATGTTATTTCTAGCTTCAGTTTTATGATTGCGTTTCAAGTCCTACAAACCAGTTTAATAAAATTGAGAAATAATGTATATATTCAAATTTGCGAAACGTTATTATCAAAAACCAAGATCTGCGATTGCCTTGATCGAAGATTGAATTATTTCTCTCTTATTTGATTTATTTTTATCAATTTAAATTTTCCTTACAATATAATAAATAAGCTAGTCGTATGTGATAAATTTTAATAATATATTAACTGATAGTATTCTATAAAAAAACAGAATTTAACAGACTTAAACAAACATTAGTGCTCTTTTGTTTATGAATCAGAGAAATACTTTATAAAATGTTTAATGAAACATGCAGTTTTCGTGACATGCTTTTATGCGATTTAAATGTTTATCGCAAATCATAAAGTATGTATATTATTATATGTATATTACGCGACTTGCTTATCTGTGTAATTATATGTTGTAATAGACGATGCAAAGCAAATCGATGCTGTAAGATCTGTAATTATTGTTAAAGAGAATCGTTTTAACCGTGACAGCTGACACTATACCGAGTTAATTTCATATGGCAAAATTGCGCCACTGCAATTACACGCGCGCAGACTCACATTCGTATCTCGGGGCGACCCGGAATGCCCTATTGCAACGAAGTGCATCTATTGAACTGTGTTTGTTCCAGTTCGCTGTTTCGCAAACGCGGCTGTCCGTAACCTGTCGCGTCGGATCGTTTCAAGCGACGTGACGAGATTTCTTATCGATTGCCCCGAAGGTGTCGCTCGTCAAGTACCTATCATTATCAATCGCGAACGATTAATAAATAGAAATCATCGGGCAAAGATACAGATCGATTTTTTGTTAAGAAATATTAATTAAGGATTTTCATTCGAGAAAGTGCCAAAGGTGATTGCATGTATAGATATATAAATTAAACGTGGATTATCACGCTGATATAAACATAATACTTCTGCTGCCGTCATTAGGTATTCTAGTAAACCATTTCTGATTATTAATTATTATTAATGAATACACGGGACGATATCGGGATCGTGTTTTTTTTCTTTTTTTTTACAATCCTGACATTCTAGAGCACGGTGATTTATTTGAGAAACTCTTAGGAAAGATCGAATGCTCTTGGAAGCTCCGCGGCATCAGAATAAAGATTTCTGTGTAATCTAGATTTACCCCAGATAGACAATCACATAAGCAATAAATTAAATTAATGTGATATTACAAATTGCAAGCGTAAATATCATGCTCAATCGTAATGAACAGAATATTTAGAATAATGACGCTATTCAGCATCTATTTTTTGTAATACAATATATATTTAATGCAAGTTAAAATATACCGATATTCTTGCTACTTAATTGAGCGTTGAATACTCAGCGTATAATCGCTTAATTTAACGTTTCTCCAGAGCGGTAAATTGTGTTCTAGTTACTGCGAATTATTCAGCAACGTATGTCTACCAGCACAAAAGCAACATCAGGTTTTTATGGTCGATAGCCACTAGCATTAATCAAGCTTAGCTGTTGATCACACATCGTGTCAATGACTTCCAATGACGAGAATGAAAGTGGTTCCCATTTTGATTTTATATGTGAAACGCATGATGTAAGCTCAATCTTAACTCGATAGAAATATGACCTAATTCTATTGACTGACGTTTACGCCTAATTATTTGCACTTGCGAAAAGGAAATTGTATCGAAATAGAAACCACATGCAATTTCTTTTGATTTATTATATGATTGATTACACAATTAAAAATTGAAATAAAAACAAACAATTTAAATAAATATTTAAAATGATTAAAATAATTAAAAAATATATATGTATATTTGTATAGAAAACAGATTTTTTATAATATTAAATGTCAAAGTTTTTATTTAAATAAAAACTTTATTGAAGTAATTGATGAAACGAAATCTATTAAGTATTGCGTAATGTAAATGAGCGCTGTATGCTATTTGGAATGTCTGCCATGTTTTAAAAAGCATCGAGGGTCAACTAACGATCTCGAGTCTACGAAAAGTTTCACTTTCTTTGGCGATAGAAAGTGGCTATGGCCTTCGGCGCTATCTTGCAATCCACAGCTGACTGCTGAACTTTACATATTTAATATATTTTTGCAAACTAATAGAATACTAGAAAATTATTTTATATCCTTACTTATGTTTTTTTTTATCATTTTAAATTTCTTTTTTGCTTCTTTTTTTAAAATTATTTTGTTATTTATATGCAAAAAGCAAAGTAGTAAAGACTTTATTCGAACAAAGCGGATCTTGCTGTTTCATTATTTTACAATTTCCAGTTTGTACTTCGATTATTATAATTCGTACGCGTTGATATTTAATTCATTGCTACATTGATTTTTCCTAAAAGCTGCTGCTTCATCGTAAGCTGAGTTCATGATTTTTATGATCATTTGTCAATGTTACAATATTACTATAGCGAAGAAGCATGTCAGCCTTGAGCTCTTTGGCACTGCCGGAAGAAAATGATCTTCCGTATAATTCTGGAAGGATTCATAGGTCAGATAAAGTGAAACGTGCTTTCACTTGAAGCAGCAATCGAGAGAATTAATGTGACACGATCTTTCGGCAAAACGAAAGCTTAATAAAATGAAAGACAATACTAGATTTCTCTTTTTCTAGAATCGATTTTTTTCACTCGTTGATTGTGACGTGCTTGTAAAACATGTCTCAAGTTCGAGAGTGGCTTAACTTTTTTTATTTATACATTAAAAAATATATTAAATTTTAATAAATATTTATTTAAATATAGTTTTAAGTAAATACTTGTTAAATGAAAATGTATTTTTTTATTCAATTGAGAATCATTAATTTGATTTAACCATCAATTTGTTATTGAGTAAATATTTATTTAATGTAAATCTTTACTTATTAGTAATATTTAAAGAAGTGAGAGAAAGATGCATTAAGATTTAATAAATTTTTCTCAGTGCATTATTAGATTATGCAATTAAAACAAAATATATTTTGATAATGAAAGTCTCTACAAGATTATAATATGTACATATACATCAATGAAAGAAAAAAATTATTTAAATATAAAATAAATAACGAAGACTTATTTTATTAAAAGAATTATTAAACAGCTAACGAACTACCTCGAGTATTCGCATTTTCCTGTTTACGTCTTCCAAATATATGTTAATGATATACGTAATATTCAGGAAACGAAAAGGCTGATTAAGAATTTTCACTTCCTTTGATATAACGGCTTCAGTCGGATCTTGCGTTTTATAATTTACATGCAATCATTATTGAAGTGAAATCGTCAGATGCGGACGCATCGATTAACAGAATCTGTGATTTTATTGCACATGATGCAAGTATAATTCTATACAGACCAAAAGAAATGTTGCGAAACTTCTGTTGGAAGCGTGTCGACTTTAAGAACCCTGATCTGAAGGTTGATTTGAAGGACAAAGGCCGAATTTTTTGAACGTGATGAGCAAAAAATTTTAGTATCACACACAAAGACCACCGGCTATTTCGAAAAAGTCAAGTGTCGATTTGTTACTAGTGGCAAGCAATTAAAACGTTATTTATGCAATGTTACGAGCACAGGTTCGCATCTTGACTGCATTATATGCTATATACTATTAGTAAATTTCACGAACCATTAAAGCAGCTATTATGCGTCGCGCGTGCATGATGTCAAACGATATTTCCTCATATATACGACTCGTTAAAGAGATGTAAAGTAGAATGATAGAGAAAACAAGTTGGACAAATGGGAGCATAGAATATCGAGTTTTGCGCGAATTACGTAAACTTATCCATCCATAATAACACCAGGGAGACGTTTGACCTGTCAGTTATATTTTAAAGATGATAAAGACAGAGCTAGGAAACGACAAAAAGAAAGAGTAGACAATTTTAGAGAAACCGTGCTCTAATGTCGTAAAACGCCTCGTTGAAAGTGTCTCGAGTTATGCAAATTATTAGTTTCTCGATGAGGCTTTTTATGAGAACGAATAAATTCTGAAGACCGATGCTTTCGTGAAACTAGTCTCCTGTGCAATGTGGAGTTCGAATCGCTTACAGGGGTCATTAAATTATTGTCTCGGTTATGATTAATAGCCATGTCAATAATGTGAAAGAAATGCAAATACAAACTATGAACATTGCTTCCTAATAAAAATAAATTGTTAATAACATCGCTTAGAGATAATCACGTAATCTTGCCTGTAATCTTGCTACATCTGCACTTATCGTTTCATACAAGTTTAGTCTAATTTTTTCTCCATTAGCTGTACGTTGCTTAATCAAGTATTATAAGGAGTCAAATATTGTAGAAAAAAGTTATCGATACATAGGTTTCCTAAATAGACATTTCCTTATTTCTCGGAAACTGTTGCATTCTATTAATAATAATAGAAAAACATGATTTATTTAAATGGTTAAAGAAATAAAAACTCATAATTTATATATATTTATGGCTCTATAAAATCAGTAAAAAAACGAATTCTACAAATGCGAACAAAATTCTTACAATTTTCTTTTGTGACGTTTATATAATAGTGGTTATATTATTCATAATATTACAGCGTTTTATGTTTGTAGTTTCCTAAATCAATTTTATTTATATATTTTTTCTCTTATTTTACTCTATAATATAGTTATAACTATAAAATCGGGATTCAAACTGACGTATCTGTCTGTAAGACCATGAGCTAATTTAATCTTTATAGTGTTGTGTTATAGTGTCAAATAGCCCTATCGGAGCTGGAATTGTGTATTTGTGACAAAACTCTAAAAAAATAAAACTGTTTGCAATGTAACATGTTTGCATCTTGCAGAACAGCATAAAGTATGCATATAAATGAACAAAAAAGGTTTTATATCAAAGTGAAAAAATTCCAGAAAATCTTATATATCTTTACTTAATCACTTGTAGGTATTTTACAGATGATCCCTATGAAAGAAAAAGAATAAGAATGTGAGACATTACTGTCTATTGTTCTTTTGGGGCTAATTTTGTCTGACGCTCATTTTTACTTTATATACGAAAAAGTTAATTGTTGCAAAATTGTAAACAGTATTACAAAAACTACTATGTTATCCAATGATAGAAGATACTTTTTAGTTTTATTTATATTTTTAAAATTTTATTTTTAGTTTTTGATCAAGAAATATTGTTCAAAAACAAAGTGGTATGTCGGTACCGACGACTTTTCTGTATACACGGGTTCCACCTAATTTTTAAACTTACTTCCTTCCTCCCCTCCTAATTCATTTGAGTAAGTAACATGATACAATATTTAAATATTCGCGAGAAATTTGCATCAAAAGTTTTTCATATATCTTTTCTTTGTCCACAAAATGTGCGATTAATTAACGTTAATACTCGTTTTATCAGTGTAAAATTTAATACTAACCGATTCAACTTATTCTTCATCTTTTTCTAATCCTTAGAACTAAAAAGAGATAAAAAATAAGTTGGACAGAGATTAATTAAGCTAAGAGATTTACATTGATGAATATGAGTATAAGTAAATAATTAGGCAACGCATGTAGTAGAAAAATTATTATTTTAAAAATTATATTATTATTTTAAAAATTATATTATTATTTTAATGCAAACTTTAATGCCTGCAACCATGCTAATAATATTAATTCATTAATTAAAAATTCTAAAACTTTCAATACAAATTTTTCGCGGCTGCTCAAATACGTCATACCTTGAATTAGTGGGGATAAGTATTAAAATCAAATATTACATCATATCTATGAATTAGTGGGGGTAAGTATAAAAATATATTTAAATATATTTAAAGTTACTAAGTTAGACAAAATTTGTGTGTATTACTATATTACTTAACCCTTCCTTTGTTAGCCCTGCATGATATCATAAAATTTAGATATGTAGAAAAAGAAATTGCGTTTAAGATTGCGAGGTGCTCCTTCTTGTTTCTTTCTTTCAGATATCCAGCTCTTGTACATAGGATTCAGACATGTGTAGATATGCCGGATATGCGATACCAGATCTAGATAAGTGTCGCTCGTATACGTAAGCAATAAGTTTTTTAAGTGCTCTTTTATATGCCTTTACAGATACCTTGAACATGTTCCGAATGAAATAAATACAGGATCTCTTTCCGCATAAAGCAGCTATTTCTTCCTCGATGAATATAAAATATTACGATTACATCGTTGCAGTATTTTCTAATTGAATGCATTTCAAATTAAGTTAAAACGAAATCAAATTCAAAACTTTTGTATTGATAATAATTATTAATAAAAGTTGGATAAAATAATTGTAAAAAATTTTGATTAATTATAACTTATAATCGATGTTCTCACAATATTCTATCAAAAATACAAGCGACGATTTATTCATGCTTCTTGCATGGAATTACTTACAGTTTATCCATAAGATTGTTTACAGAAAACAACAATTCAAATAAAACAAAAATGAAAGTTTGAACGATGATGTTACACCTGTCCTTGCGCGGTTATCCCGTAATTATTACATAAAAGATAGTATACCCACATAATTTCAATTGTAATGACTTTGTTATTGCAAAATGACTACTAGGATTTATCAGAGAGGTCATAAACCGATTCTATGACCGTGACATCAGCGTTGAACAAAGCCTTTCCAAAGAGACTGTATAAGAAAAATTAAGGAATAATATTAACAATATTTACAGTTATATCAAAATACTGTCCATCACGGAAGTAATCCTTTAAGAATCAATAAAATAATAAATTCCAGGCAAAATGTGTAATTTAAATTTTCTTTATTGGCTGCCGCAAAACTTGTCTTCGCGCGAATGACACGTAAGGAGAGTTCGTAGATGGAGGTATAGCGTAAGAAGGTCTGGACGATGGAGGCGGTGAATAAGGCGGATTTGTGGGTGGACCATACGTGGGTTTTTCCGGTTCCTCTGACGACTTTGAAGAACTGGCTGACAGACCAGCGCTAGAGCTCGACGATGTGCCGGACAGATTTGCGCTGGAAGTCGCCGATGTAGCCGACAATTTCAAGAAAGCGCCGAGGACTTCCTTCAGCGGCCCAGTTAGATCGCTACCACTCGGAGCTTCCTGCAAAGCGGATTAAAAAATCTCAAATATCTGAGAGAAAAATTACAGAAATGCTATTTTTTTACACAAGCACAATAAAAATAAAATAGAAAACACTGTTTTTAATTTCAATTCAAAATTTTTTCGCAGTTATTCAACGAGAGTGCAAATTAGATTTATAATTATCTTAAATCCAAAATATTGTGCGCGTATATATATATATATATATATATATATATATATATATATATAGGTAAGAGGAAAATTGCTTACGGGTTTGCCGTAAGAATTATAACCGCCATAAGTTGTGGACGCGTGAGACGTGTCTCTGTTACCACTGTAACTATTCTGACCATACCCAGCGTTACCATATTGACCATATTGATTGCCATAACTTTTGTGACTTTTGGAACCTGTGCTAGCACCAGCGAGCACGCCTGTCACAATCGAGCTTACTAGAGATTTCACATCCGATTCACTTGCCGAAGCGGCGCTTTCCTGAAATTTAAAAATAATACAACAGCATTAATCTAGTTTTGTAAAATAGAATAAAAAATCAAAAAAAGAGATTAATCGAGGTTACTTTAATTATTTTACTCTTCTTAAGCTTTATCAAATTTTTGTGTAATTATTACCATTATTTCTTTTATGTATATTATCTATATTTATTGTTAACTTATTCGATACTTTCATTTCTAAATATAATCTCTAATTTGCAAACTTATTATAATTAGTTTCTAGCTTTTAGTTTTTTACATAAATCTAAAAATTAATTTCAAGACAATATTATTGTTGATATTTCGTTTGTTTCTACGGCGTCATACGTTATATTCACATACTTTTTAATTAATGCACAATGATAAAGTTATTAATATTATTATCATTAATAAAAATTGTTAAATAATTATATATAGGATAGTTTCATGATGCGTACTTTACTTAGCTTAGCGGTAATACCGGCGATAAGACCCGACAACACTGATTGCCCATATGGACCTTGTGGCTAAAATCAATAAATAGATAATACAAAGCATTAAGGTGATAACAAAACATTAATACAAAATTGCAATTGCAATATATGTATGTATAAATATACGTATATAGAAATTAAAAAGACTTACCTTGCTTAAAGGTTCACCTGATGCTGCAAATACGGACGCCGATCCCTGTACGCCTTCGGGCTAAAAATCAAGTGAATATTAAAAAAAGTTATGTATTAATAGTATTAGTCTAATTGAAAATAAATTTGTTAATTTATAGCAATATTAAAGAAACAAATAACTTTTTATTAAAACAAGAGCATGACGTATTTGTTTTATTAATATATTGTTATTGAATTAACAAAATTATTTCCAATTAAACTGCTGTTAATCCTGTTAATACAACGTCATTTCTTTCCGTATTCTATTCGCTTATATGCTTTTATATTCGCATAATAATCATACAATTCTTTCTGTTCATGCTCTACATATCTACAGTTAGAAAATTTATGTTAAATTTAATACATTTCACGTGTTCTAAATTTTTTTTCACTATCCACTTGAATTTTTATGCTAATTTAACGCAAGATAAATATGGAAGAAAATAACACAAACGTTATGTAAATGATAACACAAAACATATAACACTTCGACACAAGTCGAAAACAAATTGTGTGGAATTTTTTCAATAAAATTAACATTTATATGTTAAATTAACACGTTAATTTATATTTATTTTTTATTCGTTTACTCACAATTTATGTTTTAAAACTATATTATTTTTATGCAATTTGTTCATATAAATCATAAATTGTATTAGTTTAAAACTAAGAAATGTTAAATATCAATTCAACACAAAATATTTAAATATAACTAAATATTTAAATAATAAAAAATCACATTATATTAAATTAACACTTACATGTTAAAAATTAAAAGAAAATTTTAAAGATCAGTTTTAATACAAATACAGAATGTTTTTTACTGTATATAATTTTATAAGTAAAATTCTTACGCCACTACTGCTACGACTCAGCGGACCGATCAGGGGGCCTGAAAGAGGTCCGCTCAACGGCGCTATCAACTGTATAATAGGTCCTAAAATAGCTCCAGAATCGCTGCCTTGTCCTTCTGGGCCCTGAAGAGATTGTTTTGACGTTTAATGTATAGATTTTAGAAAGCATTATTCGACAAATTTACCTCACTGAGCTTTTGGGAGAGTGGCAGTAGGACTGCTGGAATATCAACTCCGCCCTCCTCCTCTGGCTAGAAGACAAAGCATATTTTATCATTATATAATTAAATCTCTAAGAATAATTTAAAAAGAACAGAAAAGTATTTTAATCTTACATCAGAGAGTCCTTCGAGAAGAGGAATTGCTCCTTGAAGCACCTCTGCTATATCAACATCCGACTCCGGCTAAAAATAATCATTGTTTTTTTTTATACTAATTTTCTTTTTATACTAATTTAATCTTTAATATGGTATTGATACCATAAAATATTGTACAATCAGAATATAGAACACGAATATGGAACATGAATATAAAAAAGTTATAAATGTTTTAACCGTATAATTATCAATGTGTACAAGTTTGTGTTTTCTTACGTCACTAAGGTCTTCGAGAATTGGCGCAGCTAATGGTAATATTTCAATCAGAGCTTGTATAGATCCACCCTCTTCTTCTTCATCTTCTTCCTGTGCTTCTGTTTGCGGCCCATCGTCATCATCATCGTCGTTTTTAATATCGTCGTTCTCGTTGTCACCATTTCCATTATCGCCATTTCCATTAGCGCCGTTCCCATTATCGTCATTTTCATCATCATCCTCCTGTGTAACATTTAACATTATAATATTTATAGAATGTGTGTTTTTTGTAATAAATAAACATTTATGAATTGCATACGCTCAATTGCTGCGCTTGAAACGTTTCATTGCGTCTCCCACGATTAGGCGGCGTCTAAAATAAACAATTACATTTAATTATACGTTTTGAGGCTTCCATAAGTATTTCCTTCATGGAAGTTATGCAGTTTATTACAGGTTTCCATGTCTTAATACATCGTTAAATGCCAACGTTTCGTGAACATTGCAATTTACTTCATCGGGGCGAGAAGTTACTTGATATTTTATAATATCAAGTTGTTTTTCGCACAGTGAAATCAGATTCCACATGAATTGAACTACAATGTTCACAAAACATTTAATAATGTGATATAAGATACGAAGATAACTTGTAAACCGCGTAACTTCTTTAAATTACATTTAATTAATTAGCAACGTTCTTCGCAAATAAATAAATTTTATTACATCAGTTATTTTGTAAGCGTGCGACAGGTGAGATAAATGTAATTATTCATAATACTGTTGTTATTATATTACAAAAAGTCACAATCATTAATTTAGCGCGCGAATATTGCGTTCTTATTGACACACAATCAAGGCCATTCCATCCATTTCGTCACTAAATCTATTTAATTATAAGATAGATTGAACAAGAAAGAATTCATCGCTGGCCCTCATTTGTGTAATAGGTCATAATGGATTACCAATGTGACACTTTTGCATATTTATGAGTTAGAATGTGTCCTTGTAGGTTGAAAATATTGCGGCCAATGAAATTGATTATAAATTTCAAATTTCACAACTTTTATTTACGTCGTTATTATCGTCGTTCTCTTCTTTATTTATATCGTTTTAATATTGAGTGTATTTACAGTAATTTTAAATTTTACAATTATTTTTACAATTATTATTTTATTTCTGTATATTATTTCTATTTTTTCCGCGTAAAACTATAAAAACAATTATTTAAATTTATACATGTTAATTTAAAATATAAAAAAAATTTTAAATATAAGAGAAGTATAAATAATAAAATTAAAAGTATTATCTTAAAATTAAAATTAAAATCGCAATAAAATAAAAATAAAATAAGAATATTTTAAGAATTGTTTATAGTTTGTCTCTTAAATAAAGGTAAAGACAAATTTTTTTTCTTTCAAGAATTGTCTGAATTGTATATTATTTCGATCTCAGTTTTTTATAATAGTTTTTCTTTTAAAATACAATAAATTTATTTTACACGCATCTTTTATGTCGTAATATTCGTCTAATAAATGTATAAATTATTTAAATTAATATTTAAATTAAATTATTATTTTATGTGCATTCAAAATTATATTACTTGCGATTATCTACTCACCTCCTCGAAGGCTACTTGTATCTTCTGTGTATTTGTTCCTTTCAAGATAGAGAGTACAGGCTTTGCGACATTAATCTCAGTGCTATTTTTCGGCAGTTTCCGCAGAATACCCAACATTCTCAGCAAATCCCCAAGTATTGCCGACTGTCGCTTTATGGACGATTTCTGCTTATTCGTACTTTTCATTTTCTTTTGGTTTTGCTTTTTTTGCTCATTTATATTCTGCTGTTTCTGTTCTTCTTTCTGTTTCCCCTTTTTGACTTTTCCTTCTGTTTTTGTTTCACTCGTTTCTGTGACGAAATCATTGAAGACGACGTTTACTCGTTCGGAATTGTTCGCAAACGTATAATCATTTTCGAAGTATGGCAGAAATTCGTTCGGAAAATCTCTAATCGCAGTATAATCTTTCGGTTGCATCTTCGAAATCATTGTAGCTGTCGGAAGTTCTTTAGCGATTGTAATTACTGCTTGGAATGGAAAAGTCAACAGAGGTACATCTATATTATGCGACAAATTCAATCCAGTTAATTCATTATTCACAGTCGGTAGTGTCTGCTGTAACTCATTATTGTGGATGTGAAGATTTAAGGAATTCCTCATAGTCTGAAGTTTCGCCGGCTCTTCGAAATCAGAAATGTTCTTATTGATAGCGTTCTGATATGATTGAGCGATATTGATTGGCGGTAATGGAAGATACGTGTTGGCGGGTGTCTGTAAGAAAGCATCAAAATTCCCGAAGGTATCAATTTCACTTTGCTGAAAAGGATTGCCGATATTGAAGTCCATGTATTGTCCAAAATCAGTTGGCCCATTGATATTCGAAGTAGAAAGACTAGACGGATCCTGTGAACTGGACGATGTCGGTTGCATCGCTCCTATGGGCAAAGGATAAGCGACCACTTTGTCATCCGGTCTTTGGAGAGGAGGCTCTTTAAGCCTTCGTGCCGGATAGTTCACGCCCTGTCGTTTCTCATTCAGAGATGCCTTCTTCATTATCTCCTTTGATTTCGAACCCAAATTGCTCGTAAAGGGGAGTCGTGTCTCAACTGACGGTGAGTTCTTGAAGATAGACGGTAAATTTATCTTCGACGCCATCAAACTCATTACGTACTTAGACCAAGCTACTAAATCTTCTTTTGAGGTGATTTTAAGAGGTAGCTGGATCTCCAAAATTTTTGGGGAAGCCGAAAAACCTTGTTCATTTTGGAACGGCGAGTTTCTTTGAGATTTCAAAGGCGCCGAGGATGCAAGGTTAAATATTATCAAAATCAGAATGCAGTTCGAACGAGATAGTATCCTCGATAACATGAGGAACATCTTGAAAATCAATATTTCTTTTCAAAAGTTGTTATTTTGTTCGAAAGATTTTAAAGCCTTAAATACAATTGGCAGATGATTGTGATATCATGATTTTCAATAAAAATTAACGTCACATTTTCTTTCTTATATTTCTTGCATTCTTGACAAATTTTATCGATTCGCCCAACAAACTTGATAATACAAACTTTGAATAACACGAATAAATTAATAAAAAAATAAATAAAGAAGAAATTTTTTGTCGGAATTAATCCTGGTTATTCTTCTTTTGCATTATTTGAGCACCTCGATGTGCTCGAGGTAATGTTGAGGAACTCACAGCAAAAAGACAGCTATAATCGAGGATGTTTAACAGTTAAATACAATTGAATTAAGTTATGTAATTTCAATATAATGGTGCACTTTTATACTCTCGATCTCACACTTCACTCACTATCACGAGCAGGATACTTATTATTAAATAATAACTTACATGTCAGATTAACTAATATAAATTATTTATTCGATTTTACTGAAAAAAAACTAGACGCGCGTCATTCTTGAGAGAAAAAACTCATAGGACACGAGAATCGTACTTGAGGAACTGGACAGTTGAATAGGAAAATGGTTGCTTTATAGGCTGGGCCTAATCAGAGGTCTGTTTTTTCCCTGGTCGCGGAAGCATGCACTTTTTCCATGCACCATCGGGATATCGGCTATGCTAATCATAGTACGTCGTATCGGGGGCGGTCACGCTTACTTCCGTCATTGCGTTTCTACCGACGAGATCTTCCTCTCTCCAACATTTGAATAATTACGCGCACTAGCGGGCGAGTATGTAATGCGAAACGTATGTGATGACAGGCCAGAGTGACTTTCGTAAGGGATACGAAGTGCCTAATCTTGTAAGAACGCGTGGCAATTTTGTAACGTTGTAAATGGCGAAATTACTTATTTAGAGTAGATGGGCATTACGTTAGATGACAACGTAGATGACGAGTGACCGCACATTGGACGTTGATTACTGCGTGATTAAGTGATTGCGCGTTGAAACGAGTTTATGAGTTCACCGTTTATGCATCCTTTTCTTCCGGGTGCAGCAACCTCAATATCAAATGTTATTTCATAATACTTAGCTTCATTAAACCAATTGTTAAACTAGACATAACTTCAGACTAGTCATTTACTAATTTGTATCGTTAGCAATTGTATTATGCACTGAGAGAAAAGCTTCTGGTATTTGTGGCTTTAACTGCAGGATAAAATAATTATAATTAAAAGCTCCATCTTTATAGTTATTACTGCTATAACAATAATTATAATTATAGTTCTATGTATTCTTTAGTATATTAAAACAATAAAAATAATAATTATTATTATTACTACATTATAGCAGTAATAACAATAAAAATAGAGTTACTAACCAGTATTTTTTTTACATGTATTATAATAATCACAAATATCAAATTTGTCTTAACTTATTAATCTTATTAATTTTATTAATCTTAACTTAAAGCCTCGAGTTTAAATCTTACTAGCAATTAATTTTTTTCTATAAGATATAATGTTTCATACATGATAAAAATAATTAATATAAAAAATTAATTATTTTTATTTCAAATTTTTATTACGGATTACTGACCAAATTTTTAAATAATTTGATAAAAATAAAACAAATATTTAAAGCATCATGAACTAGAGCATAATAAAATCTAATGAACTGTCGCTACTACGTTCAATATCAAAATATCTCGGAAACAGTTAACAGTCTACGTTCAAATAGGAGTATAATTATATTCAGGGAAATACGCTCTATAATACTGTCAAGTTTTGCGGAAATCAGTGAAGAACACTTTCATTGTCAGTGTGTGTTGTAATAAGAATTTGTTAAAGAAGTTTTCTTATATAAATATAGCAATTTTTAATATAGAATAACTTAATTTTTGAAGAAAAATTTAATCTTAAGATCCATGTTTGTTTTTGATTTTGTGGGATAAATTGCCTCAATTCTTCTTTACCTCTTTATGAAACAGAATCAATAAAACTGTAAAATATAATACTAAACCGTAAAATATAATTATATAAACTGTAAAATAAAACTGTAAAACATATATTCAGAAGTATATCTTGATCACACTGAATGTATATCTTGATCACTGAATATAATCTTGGGTTCTAAGTACAGTAACAATAAGAACCGTCTCAATAATAGTATCCCATTTTTTATAAGCACAAAGCAAGGACGCGTTTACACCCGCTCACGCTAATGACGACTCTCACAACCAAGTCAAGTTGAAAGCTAATGGTAAAGTTGAATGGCTAACTGGAGTATGCAAGGTAGAAAGTCAGTAAAAACCCAAAAATTATAGATTCTACTTTATCAACTCTCTTTAAACAATTTACGTTATACACTTAATTAAGATTTCATAACAATTGCTGTTGAATCATTATTTACATATCAGTCTTAACATATTTTATTTAAATTTTGATTCAAGGATGTTTTATACAGATTGTAATTCATCTAAATGATAAATTGTTGTCTATAAATATAAAAATCAACATAACAAGTACTCACATAAAAATAAAACATTCAGAAAATGTCACAACTGAATTTATAAATATTTTCATTAAAAAATTAAGTTATTTAAGCAATAAATGAATAAAATATTTAAAAGTCACGATACCTTGAGTTATAGAAATTATTTGCGAAATCTGGAGACACATAATCTCGGCGCTAAGCATACGGTATGCAATAAAAAAATAAGTATAAAATTTCAATTCGAGATATTTCTTTAGCAATGAAAAGGTTGTCCAGTTACATTCAGTAACCTTTCACTTTTTCGAAGAAGAAAGGTTTATATAAAGCTTCCAAGTATTACAATCTGTAATTAGATCACAATTGTACTCGACGCTTAAAGAAAGTACACAAAGAGATCCAGTGTTTGGGATAAACACAATTGTAAAGATTATAATACATATATATATTACATGTCTATAATATTAAGAAAATAGTATGCATAATCATGCCTTAAATTCTTTTTTTTAAAGAAATGGATATATTTCATTAAAATAAAAAACGGTATGAAATATATAATATGTTTTATTGAATTGATTTATTATAATACAGAAATAATCATAATTAAAAAATGTCCATTTTCTGATAGACTTAGAATAATAAATTTATTTAAACAATCAAGCCTTCAAACTCTTGCAGCACATAGAATCTTGATGCTGCTTTACTAAATCAACTCTGAGAACCTTATTAGATAGTTGAGGACAAACCTTTTTGTTTTAATTAAAAGACTTGTTCTAAATAAAATTATTGAAATATATATCAAATTTCTAAAGATTAATTTAATGAAAGCAGTATCAATAGGTATACTAATTGAAGTTTCGCCTTTCACCTGATCGTTTAAAGAAATTTGTGAAAGCAAAAGTAAACATTTCTAAGTTATAATTATTTTTATTTTATAATTATATATATGTGGGCAATTCAATAAAATGAGTATACATTTTATACTTCTTATTTTAATTATAAAAAATAAATTTCTTAGGAAACTTAATTTATAACACGATTATGTATATGTTCATTACATGTAGATTTAATTTTAATTTTTAAAAAAATTATTATTTTATTCTTAGGAGATTGCATTAATTATGAGCGAGTTATGAAATTTGTATGTTTTTAGCAAAACATTTCTTAGCAATATTTAAGTATGAACTAATAGCAGAACTCGAAGTTGTTCAATCGAGCGCAATAAAATCAACGCGAAAAAAAGAATGAAATACACAAGACCAATGAACTTTCCATTGCACAAATGCACGTTCAGTGTGCACTATGCTGTCGAACGATTCGCAATATTGTGTTCGCAATGTGTTCTTCCGCTCAGTTCTGATAAAACTGCAACAATTTTTGCAACTTTAAAAAAGAGAAACAAAGATCTCTGAATACAATTGTGCAAATAGTTAAAAAGAAATTATAAGAATAGTTAGAATATGAAATATGAATAAAACATATGTATTAAAAAATTGTAAATTAGTGAAGATGACTTCATAATCGCCTTCTAGTAAAATATAATAAATTATATAATTTTTCAATTAAGAAGTATACAAATAATTTATTAACTAAATTTATTAATTTAAAGTTTAATTTATTAACTTAAAGTTCAGATTTAACTTATCTACTAATAATTCACTACTAATAAGTGACTACAATAGTAAAATAATTTTATAATTTTATTTTGTTTTGTGTGTTCACTTTTTTTTAAAGCATTAATGTTTACGTAAATCAACATTGACATTGATGCTTAAAAAAAAATGGGGCATGAAACGAAAAGACTATTTTTAAGCGCTACATTTTGCTTCTATTGTCATTTATTAGTAACGAACTATTGATAAATAAATTAAGAAAAAATGAACTTATTAGAGAAAGATAAAAGTAAATCATCATACTCGGAAAGGAAGTGAGATTAGTAATGATGAAATAAAAACTGGTTTCTCTAAAGTCTACGTAAACTTATCATTGCTATAGAGTTTTCGCCAATCACCATCTACCTTTCATTCTCTATTAATCGCTGCGACTAGCATGATCTATTCAGTCTAAACTGCAAGCAGACTGTTCTTAACTTCTAACCAATGTGCATCGGCTGCCTCTTCAAAGAACTCCACCTTGTTGTCACCTAAAACATTGTTTAAAATAAGTAAAAAGTCCTCAAATTTGCCAACAAATCTAACAGCGATTTAATTTAATTAAACGTTTTGTCATAGAGATCAGAAAGGTTTGTGTAACACCTGGATAAAGTAAATGGCTTTTCTTTTAGCGTAACATTTTACGGATGTGAGGGAACCAAATAAAAAGAGAAAATGTTGCGTACGTTAAGTATGATAAAATTTATTAGATCACAATTAAAATTTAAATTAGTATTGATGTAGATAAAGGTGTCTCCGTCTGGTGAACATTCACCAAAGCCTTAGCACTAATCGAAGTCTGTATTTCACGGTTGTCTTAATAAGGTACGTAGCTGTCGGTAAAATCGTCGGCATCATCCAATGATTTTGAGTTCATCGATGCATTTCAATCTTGAAAAAGACCGGTCGTTTTTCGCCATACATGATAAAATATTTGTTTAATTATGCAACTCAATCAGCAGGATGTCTAAAATCGAATAATGCAATTTTAAGACATCTTTCAGAGTTCTTTATGAAATATATTAAAGCTGTTTCTCATTTCAATAATTTAGTCGATATAAATCAATATTTTAACGTATCTTATGTATCTATTCTTTGAAAATAATTTATATTTTGACACATCGATCATAATTAGCAGCTACGCTTAAACAGCCTGACAGAGATGTTCTCTCAAATATGGAATTGAAGAGACTCTTAAGCTACTCTTTTGGACCTATTTAAATTAATTTTTTTGTAATTTTATAATTTTTGGATCTTCATTATGATATCAATGAGATGGCTTGAACGGAACCGAAACATCCAATTCTCTCGATGTATGTAATGTCTTGAACAATACATTTATTAATTATTTTGCACGCTTAACTGCGTTCGATTATTGCTCTCAATTGTCAGTTAGTCAATGTATTTTTATCTCTTTTTTTTTTGTTTTTTTTTTAAATTTTTAGAAATATTCTAAAGTTGTTGATATCTTAATGTTAAAGTTGTTATGCGTCGGTTTTAGACATTCTGCTCATTGGAAATAAAATAATAATTTTATTCATTAAGAAGCTATGATTAAAAACTATTTATTTCACAATTGCAAATCTTGAATCAAGTGCTTCCTCGAAATAAAATTCGTCGATTTATGTTAATTAAATACATTGTAAATTATCTTACTATTCAACTACAAAAGTTAAAGTATTAAGCTTTAATACACTTTTTAAATATTGCTCTGCAATCATTTTTTGCGAAGATAACTTTAAATTTGATCCTTTTAGTGCTGATTTTAAATGATCTTTTAATTTCGTTGAATAAAATATGATGATAATAATTAAGGATTTATTATATGTTAATAAAATCAGCACAAAATCTACACATCTAAAAAAAAAATGAAAATTTTAAAAAATATAGAGACGAAAGGAATATTTATTTATTGCGACTTTAGCGATAAGTCAATACATAATTGACATGTAACATGTAAAAATAGGAATATATTTGCGTGTATGTGTACATATATACGTGAGGTTAATGTAAATTATATTACTGCATCATATATTTAAATAACATACATATTTTTGTTGTTTGTCATATATGTCTCGATGACGTCAAATCTTAAGTAAAATCAATTTAATATTTTCAAGCATCCTGTTACTATTCTAAGCATAACCGCTGCATGTTGAAGCAGCGATTAAAGTTAAGTGAGCTGACAAAATAGCATAGATCAATAATATTAATTTCTATAACTTTGCTATAAATCTGTATAATCACGCAGACTCATTACTCATTTCAGCAATAACGATTCTTGCAGAAATACAGGTGAAAAACGCAAAGCTCAATGACCGCTCTTTTCACCCTTTCGTAAATGCGGCTGTAATCGATTTGAAGGATCGAACGAACGGCAAGAACGTCGAAACATCCGTTCGAGAGAGAAACCTTTGCACCGCTGTGCCAATCAATGATCATTTTCACTTTTACCCCGAACGATAAAATAACGTTGAACCGGCATCTAACGTCGTACGAACGCGTGTCACGTATAATGCGTGAAACTTGTATTTTAGATGCAATCAAGTAGCTCATGGAACACCATTGCATGTACCTGGGCCTCTTGATCGAACGGTCCCACTTTCATGCAAATCTCAGTAACTGCAAGGTTAACAACATTCGTACTATAGACTATTCTTTCAGACGACGATAGTAACGTAGATAGATAATTATTCTTTACAGAATAATTAGTTGCGTGTTATTTTGAGTCCACAAAGTGAAAGAAAAACGATAGCGCGTGAAAAGACGCTGAGAGGCACTCAAGCAGAATAAGTCACAATAACATCAAAATGACGACGTTAAAATAAATCGCAAATAATTAAAAAGTGACTTTTAATAATTATTTTAGAGCCATTTTATGTCACATTTTGACTTTGAAATAACTTATGTCTACTATGTTTTACTTGGGTATCTGATAATACTAACTAGACCCAGCCTAGTGTAATAACTTTTCATTATTATGCGTTTATGAGTTATAGTTGTAAAGAATTATTCTTTAATTCCCAATTTCTATGTGACGAAACAGACATATTATTTTATTTCATTTATAAATCTCTCTTTTGCAACGTGGGAAAGAAGAGACAAAAAGAAGAGGAACAAAAAAATCATTTGCAAGACATGGGACAGGAGAAAGAGAAATTCATTCATTATTATCTGTGTTCACTTTTGTTAAACGATTTATGAAACATATCGCGAAGATTCTTGAATTTGATTATATCAAGCTCAAAATTGTCTGCCATTACAATCTCCGGTTTGCAGAGAACAAAATCGTGCCACGTCACACTTTCACTGGAGCGATGAGAGGATCCGTTTCCGGATGAATCAAAAATATCATAAAAATGCTCGTGAGATTACATACTGCGTTATGCGAAAGGTGAAACGTACAATATCGTAAAATAACAAAAGAGATGTGTGTGTGAGCCTTTCCAATCGTAATTAATACTAAAGAATCACAAGAAGATAAATCAGAAGTGATGATTAAAAATTTATTCAGCTATCGAGGTTGTAGTTTATTCTGTTACATCTAATATTAGCTGATTTAAGACGAACATTAGTAGCTATAAAGTGTTTATAAATGTAGAAGCTATCTTTCTATGAGATTACAGACATTTATATCTGTAAGTATATATTTATAATTCAGTATTTATCAAAGAATGTAATAACTAGATATGTCTACAGACATGTAGAACGATTGAAAAACGTTTGGAATGATTGAAATATCTTTCGCTGAAATATTGATAACTGTTTCTGTCAAAATGATTAAGTATATCAAATTATTTACGCTTTCAAATTATTTATGTCGCTTCTTAAATATGTTATTTTCCACTTTATATCTTAAACTTTTTTAATATTTTATAATTAATTATTTTTTTCAATATTATAATGTAATTTTGATGTATATTCTTGCATGTATCATTCCTAATTCTCGTTTCCATGTTAATAATATATGCGAGATTGTCCAAAAAAATATATACAGATTGAAAATATTCAGTTTGAAAAAATTAATGAAATCGTTTATTTTGAAATAGGCAAAATCAGGATCGCTTCTGGCACGTAAGATGCTTTTGACCATATATATATATATATATATATATATATATATATATATATATATATATATATATATATATAGGCAAAGGATTTTGTTGCCTCTCTTAATTTTTATTTACTAACCTTTTAAATAAAATATACTTTTAAATAATTCATTTTTTTCTGATAAAATGTGATAATTTTTATCATTGAAATTAATAAAAAAACTTTTCACTTTTCACATTTCCGCTCTAGAGAAATAATCGGTATCTTATGATTTTATATGTACATATATATGTGACACTAGATGATATTGAGAAATTTTAGTAGCATCGGCAATAAACAATTATTTATTTCGACTAATGGTTTTAGATTTTGTGATTAGATTTTGGGTTCTCTAAATTAATATGGAGTACACACACACACACACACACACACACACACACACACACACACACACACACACACACACACACACGTTTCAAAAGAAATTAAATTTGACAGGACATGCACACGTAATTAATGGTAGAAATAGAAAATTTATATTTCAAAAATTTATTAGATGTTGGAATTAATTCGTAGCGTTTTTTAATGAAAGAATGTTATTTATTTCACATGAGCATTAAAAAATACATTAATGAAAGTACTTCCCATCACTTGTAAAACGCTACGAATTAATTCCAACACCTAATATATTTCTTCTTTTTTCATATAAGTCTTTTTTTATATAAGTAAAATTTCACTCTCAAATTTCTCTAAAATAAAAGAAAGCGGATTTCAGTTTCTCCTTCTAAAATGTCATGTTATTAAGGATCTTTTGTGGGGGAAAAAATATTAAAAAATAAATTTGAAAATAAACTGAAATTTTCCACATTTTTGAAAGTCTAGAACAACAAAAAAAATTGGGCTGGACAAAAAATTCAGATTGCAGATAAAAATACGATTGCAGAATTAAAACTTAATTTGGCGCTTCCCTTGTTAATGTGTTTTGTTCAGTGCACAACTTGCGCAACTTGCTTACGGTGGCTCTGAACAAAGTCTTATTGTAATAAATATAATCAAGATTATCGAAGATTCTTTAATGCGAGTTGATTTAAACACATTGTGTTAAAAACATGGAAGAAATAAAAAAATATAAAAGTGACTTACAAGGTGTACAAATAAATTCTTATATACATTTTTGTATACATTTTTATGTAAATTTTTTTGTTGGCATTTTAAATAATGTACGACAAATAGTTCAAGTTATTCCAGTTTGACAAAATTAATGAAATCGTTAACTTCGAAATAGGCAAATTCTTATTCTAGATGTAATTGAAACTGTTGAAATATTCGCTAATGCAAATTTAATAAATGCGTCAAAATAAATGCGAGGAAGAAATAAAGAAATACGAAGGTGACTCACAAGGTGATGCACAAAAGTGAACGTGATTTTGTAAGAATATTACGGGAAAGCCTTGGCCTCCCTCAGAAACATTCAGAGCAGTAATGCAAAATTATCGCTTCGTTTCTTCCGACCTACGATTGCCTTCATAGATATATTCATTATAACACGCAAAAATATAAGACTAGATAAAAATAAGACTAGATAAAAATAAGATAACGATAATTACCTTAGGTATTTGTTAATAATTATAATAATCTAAAATGTTTAATATAAAAGTGTTAGCTGTAGAAAAAAAAATTATATATAGATTTCTTTGCACAGATAGTTTAATATTTAAAAATGCACAACATTTTCATTTCATATTTTTGTATCATGTTACACTACTAATGCGTAATAAGTTACGTACGCCCTAATTAAATCTGCAATATTCCAAGCATTTCTTATCTGCATTGTAAAGTCATAATTATGACTTATAATCCCTTTCTTTTGATTATAAAATTTTTTTCCGGTTCTCATTTTATGTAACACTTCGTAAAAAATAAATAGTCTTTAATCGATACAGAAGTTACATCGACATTACGTCTTATTCTTCACCGATTTTCTCTACTATTTGCTCCAAATATAATTCCGAGGTATCTCATGTATGTCAATCTTTGAAACTTTCGTGTTACATGATACAAGTTACATCGTCATCGGAAATGTGTTCATATTATATCTCTCATCATATGTGTAGTTCGATAAAATGAAAAATGAATTTACAAATGAGCTATATAGTACCATAGAAATCATAATCGTTATAAATGAGGCGAAATAAAAGAGGATAATCAATTCATGGACTTTCATGAAAATTGCAACGGTTGAAAAAGAGTGAATAATAATTATATAATAATTCCCTAATTGATAAGTAATTAATTATAAGTGTGCACAGTGTATGTAGCAATAATACTATTAAATATGTACTATCCAAGACAATCATTTTCTTTCATCATGAAGGAAAAATAATTGCTTTATCTGTCCTTTTTTGCTGTCATTCCAACTTACTGACAAATAACGGACGGAAATGTCGAGAGGGAAAAATCAATTCGTCAACAAACTCTCGCAATCTTTAGAATAATGGAAAATTGCTATGTTGTAAAACGTGATTTAGGAAATACATAATTAAAGAGTTAAGGTAGGTAGAGATGACAATATGATATGTATGAATTTGATAAAAAATAAAAATATTAAAGTCATTTAAGTTATAAAAATATTCTAAACGGCGTCGAACAATGGTTCGAAAATGGAAAATCGAATTCGGATTATATTGGAAGAATGGTTGTACACACACACACACATACATTTTTAGCACTTCCGCAATATAACAAAGAAAAATTTAATTATATATAGTACTAATTTGCACCTAAGTCTTTTGTAATCAGTGAAAACTTGAATGCACGCAATACTTGGAACGCATTACTTTCGATTTTATTTTGCGGAAACTTTAAATTTCGAATTTTGAGATTTGTTATAAAATACGATAAATATAAATAATACTTTAAGTAATACCATTAGATGCGTTATTATAAGATATACATGTTATCCAATTAATTATCACTTTAAAGGATATAATTAGAATGTACTTTCAAATGAAATAAAATTTGTATGGATTTTACGATAGCTGAATTTTAATTTTAGAAAAAATAATTTGTAAAATATTGTACAAAATTCACAGATGAAATAAATATATCATAATTACTTAAGAATAATTAAGTTCTCTTACTTGAAAATAAATATTTTAATACTTTGACTCCTTCCATGTGTACATAATTTTGTGATTTATCGGATTAAAGAGAAAGTATAGTTATAATATTGATTCCAATACACAATTAATATATATAAAAGACATACGTTGCATTTATAAACCGATTTACTATTCCATTATGACAATGACATGTGAAAGATTTATTACAAGACGGAAGATTTCACTTTTTTAATATAATATAATATATTTGCTTATATTTCATTTTCTAATGCTAAACGTTATATATTACTTTACATTCGATATGTTGATGTGTGATATAATAAAACTTACGCTATCAATAGTAAATTGTTTTGACAATACAACCATTAGAATTTTTATGCTCAGTTAAATCTTTATCTTAATTAATAAACAATTCTCTTATTGTTACTTTCTTTATTCTGTTTGAGATTTATAAAGAATGAAATAAAACCAATTCGATAGATAAAGAAAAGAAAAATCCATTCTTTTAATAAATTCTGCCTCACATAAAAATTTCCAAATATATATATATATATATATATATATATATATATATATATATATATATATCAGAACAAAATAAACAAGAACAATGGAAAGATATATCCTTCTTATTAAACGAAGCGTATCAAAAATGTATGTGCATTTCTGTAACTCAAATTTACGTATTCCCTTTTCAAACGATTTTATTGGTAAAAAATTAGATAAGAAAATTTTCACATTTATTAAACAGAGCAAGATGACACAATTGTCAGATACGGTACTCATTGATTTCTATCTATCACTTTAAAAAAGATAGACAATAGTAGATAAAAATAATTCGGCCAATAATTGACTTATTATGACTTTACGTAATTGTAGATATAAAAATTTCATGTTGATTAAATAGAGCAGGATGATAAACGCAATAATCAAATATAGCTATTATTGATTTTTATCCAGCATTTTGAAAAAGCTGATAGGCAGTCTAGATAACATTAAATTAAAGAAATAATTAACTTTTTATGACTTTACGTAATTGTAGATATAAAAATTTCACATTTGTTAAATAATGCAAGATGATAAATGCAATAGCCAAATATAATATCTATCATTGATTTCTATTTTTTTTTTTGAAAAAAGCTAATAGAGTAATAGATAGAATCAAATTAGGCTAATAATTTACTTTTTACGACTGCGTAATATATACAGATTATATGTATAAATATATAATTCTAATTATTCAGTCATTAAATGTTAGTGATATCTCCTTGATAGGAAGTAAGTAATTTAAAAATAGCAAATATAAATGAGGGAAAGGAATAACAAAAAGTGTATGCAAAATTTTTGACTGGTTCAAGGCGATCTCTGATGTAATTATAGATAGATATGTTTACAAAGAATAAGTCAGCTAGTAATAAGAAATGTAATCCTAAGTATAAATTTGCAGTATAAACGTAATTTTTCTCACGCAAAGGATTACTTGCCTATTAAGATGCGTGCAGTAACGTGTGCAATGTTCTCTAGTTCCTCTATTATTATAATGTGCCTTGTTATAACAAGATATAATACAAACATATAAAACTTGCTCATTTCAATCCTGAATTATAAAAGGATAATACGTGGCTTCGCGTCATGATTAAGTGGCTTTAAAAAGTATTTGTGTGACCTGTTAGAATTTTCCATGACCTCTAAGAGGGAAGTGCTTTTATATGTATTTTTATTATCTACGGCGCGTTGTAATTATCGTAACATTGTTATGTATTAATCAACGAGGACATACATTTAACAGTTATCAGAAGTTATCAGAAAAAGTTATCAGAAAAAAAATAAAGTTTCACTGCAATGTTTGCTGCTTTGTAATGCAAGTAAAAGTGATTATTAGCAACGGATGGATGAACATGATAAATAATAATCGAATGCCATTAATTTTTGTAATTATCTGTGATATCAACCATGTAGTTGTAAGCTAAATAATATATAAATATGTTATATGCAAAAATGTGTTTTAAATAAATGTTTTAAGATACTTAGGTCAAATCATATTTCATAATTATCCGTTTGGTTACCCAAGATAATTATTCGCGCTTCAATCTTATGCCATGCTTTATGATATATTAAGAATCTGCTTATATCTCTGACATATATATGTCAATTTTTCATACTTTAAGAGACTATCGATAGATGCTATGCAGTTTGAAAAAAATATTTAATCAAAATATTGAATATTATTCCTATGCAGAAAAAAATTTCCTTAAATGCAAAATTTATTCGGCTACACAGCAAAAGGTAAATTACATTGTTACATTCGAAAGCTCGCCATGGAATCACCATGGCATACACGGATACATCTTTTGACGGTTATCCTTGATATATCTACGTTTCGGTAATTGGAATGAAATTTATCGATGTGCTTGATCCCTTCTTCAGGATCTCCCATGCAGACCAGACAGAAGGAGAGAATGAGAGGCAGACGTGGACATAAGTGTAGCGTGGAGGTGGTGCCAGGCCCCTCCTTCTAATAAAAGCCGCTCACTAAGCGTCGCTATACAGACAGTAACAGAAAACCCCGAAGAGAGCAGGAGCCGCCGAGAGCTCCTTCAGGGCCACACACGAGATCTTTTTTTTTATTAAAAAAAAATTCGATTTTCACAGCGAAATCGTGTGACGGATAATATCTGTGCGTGGTGAGTTTACACAAATCTCGCGTTTTTAACTCGGTCAACATCTTTTCCGGGTAGCTGTGTACTCATCTTCAGTGTCGTGGAAAATTTATCATACGCGACAACCACGTGGCGAGGTGATGATAAGTGGGAAATTTTTCAGTTTCGTGTGTTCTCGAAGACGAGTGCAGACAGGCAAAGCTCGTGAGATATTCCTATCGCTTAACAAAATTAACAAAATTAAATATATTTGGATAAAAATTTAATTATTGATAAGGTGAAAAAATTGCAAATTTGTTTTACACGCAAGAAATTAGTATGGAATATTATGGCATAATACAATATTATTTTATATTTTATGAAAGTGCTCTTGAATCGCGATTTTCCGGAGAAATCTCTTTCCATCTGGACGCACAATTTCCTCTGTAATTACTTATCTGATGAAAACTGGAATTCTTTTCCGTACAATTAATAGTTTATAGAAATAAAATTTAAAAAAATATTATTTACGAGATTACTAATGTAAAAAATAATTTAAAAAATAGAGAGAATAAAAAGGCACGAAAAGAAGTTAATAGAGTGAAAATCTTGAAATGGACCGGAACAGTAAGTTCCAAGTGAAAATTGAAATTTACAATCAGCATGAATTAAATTCGCCCATGCCTAAAAAATATCAATTTTTTTTCTTTATTCAGAAGTCTCTCAGAAAAATTTTCTTTATAATTACTTCAATTGCAAACTTACTTGTTCTCACTTCCATTACTCACAAAAAATAGAAAAAGTTTCTTTATCATGAAAGTTTCTTTATCATCAATTTTATCATTATAATATTGATTTAATGCTTCTTTTTACTAGTTAAGTAATTGTTTTCTCAAACTTAACTTTACATAAAAAAACTTCAGAGTATATTTATTTTTTAGAAAATAGAAAAAGATTTTTATGCATTATCGTATCATAATCGCAATGTAAATTGTCCTTTGCGAGATAGTAATGGAGATGCCAATTAAAATTAATCATTATGTGGCCTCGAAAATAAAATATTGCAACACGGTTCCCGGGTAGACGTGATGTGTGCTGAATCTATATCGTCTTAATGCCATTATATCGCCATGATCCATCCTTAGCGTGCCAAATGCACATATAGTTATTTGCACTTACGTTGACATACATTAGCGAATAAAATTTCAAAGTTACGCGTGCATTAATAACAATAAAGAAAAATCTGGTAATAGTTATCAAATGTATTTTGTTTAACGTATTAATGCAATATTTAGTAAATATTACCGAACACAATAATAATCAACAATTTGTTAATAATTAGAAAAATAAGATAATAATTAAAAAAAGAAATTTAACGCTTAGTTGATATTAGTTATATTAACCGAACGTTTGATTATTTCAACAAAACTTTAATAACTATACATCTAAACTTGATTTAGTACTATTAGATCTTTTTCCAGAGAAGTTTCTTAGTAAAGACAAATATTTTCATAATTTTCCGTTCAAAATAAAATTAACCGAGAAAATTATTTCTTTTCGATTAAGTAATATAAGAATAATTAAACACGTTTATTGAGTTTTCTTTTTTGGTTTGTTGAAGGCTCTCACATATTTGTAACCGGTTTTTATAAACTGCGGTCAGCGTTTCAAAGTTTTACGTCACGAAACGCAATTTTTTGTTTGGTTGCAAGAAGCAAGCAAATTTCCATTGAGCTCGAAAAGGAAAACGTGAATTAATAAATAATCCTAATGCGTACATAAAATGCAGCAAGCACCAGTATGTTTTATTTAAATCGAGACTAATTAAAGAGCTCGTGCACGCTTTATCTCGCCTTTCCTCCCACCACCTTTGAAGACGCCAGCATAGCGTTCTCCACTTTCATTCCGTCGAAAGTGATAGTCGCGAACGGATCCATGTTCGAGAAAGGAGAGTCATTGCGTCTCTCCCCTTCGCTCTTTTCTCCATACGCCTTCATGTTTCCTTCGTCTTGTCATGATCCTTGTGAATGATTTCCGCTTTACCTTGCAACTTGTCTTTGCGTGTCTGTATGGAAGAGAGGAAGAGGAGGAAGAATAAAGAGAGAGAGAACAAGAGACATACTGAATACATCTTAGAAAATCATGAGAGAAGTAGAATTATGACCCGTGAAAAATCTTTCACTTTCATCATGCGCGCATTATATCCGGATATTTATTTCTATATCGCACGTGCTTCGAGAGAAAATGATTATTTCTAAAATAATTTAAAGAAGCCTGTACGAAATATGTATAATACTAAAGTCTTTTTCAAGAAATTCGCGTACTGAGAGAAAAAATAATGGTTATAATTTAAATTATTATTATTATAAATAATTTGACTGCAATTTATAATTATTTTCAATGCCAACTATATATTTTTTGATAGAACTACAAAAAAATTATTATCATACTGTAAATTATTACTAGCGTTATAGCAGTAATAACTATAAAAATAGAGCTCCTAGATAATTATTTTTACCATACAATTATAATCCCAAATACGAAACATTTTTCTCTCAGTCTATGGACTGCGATAAAGATCCGCTAAGTAATCCGAATCGCATAGAATATGAAAATTTGATTGTGAGAAATATGCGATATTGTAATGGGTTAACGAGGAATTAATTACTATCGTAATCATAAATACCTGATTGTGTATGTTAAAATAAATAAATTATTTCCACAGAATTCATCTATACAAACCAAGATGAGATTTACTATTCTAACGTTGACGGCTGTGCTTTGCCTCGCATTAGTGAGCTCGCATCCGCTTCCGGAAGACGGTCTCCGATCAGAGGTAAGCACGTGAGCGGCACATCTCGTGCCTTTCTCTTTTAACATCATCTATTTTGCGGAGATTAATTCGCGGCATTAACGGCTACTTCTCCCATGCATTATCGCTTAATTATCTAACACGAATGGCACGTGGCACGCAACTAACAGAGTTCGAGGCCGAATTTCAAGTGTGACATAGCATGAAAATTTTACTATTATTTTGCAATTAGCGGTATAAGAGTCAATCGATTCCTGAATAAAAGTAAAATTATGCATGACGGTTATAAAAATTTTCACTATGTCACTGAATAGCAATTTCAACATTTTCTATTAATCTCTTCCATTAATCTTCATTTCTTCACTAGTTTATCTTTAGTTCTTTCCCATATTGATTAAGGAGAAAGTCTGATTTGCAAAAAATAATGTCGCAGAGAATTTCTCTGTATTGAAACATAGAAATTACTAAATTACGTATGATTATTAATTACTAATAAACGATATGGGTGATCAAAGGCAAGATGATTTCTTCTCAATCGCGAAAGTTCAGCTACATTCCGGTCTACGAACGTTAAATGCTCGATCGTTCTATCGAACTGATCGATTCGATGGTCGAAGATGATATTTTACTTTCGACAAGTCTTTCACTCGAACAATGTTCACCGCGACGAAACTAATAGTAATATGAACCAAACGGCAATTGATATTTTATGACTATGTATTGTGCTTGTGGTTTATAGAACCGCAAAAAAAGAATTTGTTTATTTAACAACGTGAAACTGGGAAATACTAGTAAACGCTGAATAAATTTTCCTTTCTATTCCCACTAATAAATACATTTTATCGCAAAAATGATTATGGAGTTAATAAAATTTGAATAAGGTGCAATGCACTTCCACATCGAAATTGTGCTGTAACAACGTTGAAATCTTTTACGTTGAAATCTTTTTGAAATATTGTCCGTAGAATACACCAAAAATTATTTCGTAATTCTTGATTCTTCGAAAATGTGGCATTGCACGTTATTACGATTGCTGTTACATTATTACATGACTTTGCAAATCATAGCTGTTATTTGAAGAGTTCTGTCAATAACCGCTATCATAGCTACTTAAACTCAGCGTTTACCATAATATATTGATAATTATCGTTGTACGTAACTTGCCATACGTACGTTACAATTTAAGATCATGCAATACACTGAGCACGTGCGTAAATACGCTAGAAAAATGATTATCGGCCGAACGATTACATGACAATAAATATAAAAAGAGTTAGTTCGTTTGAAAAACATTTTGCTCTTAATGTCCGGTTACGAGCCTTCGTGCGGAGTTCAATGTTTCGATTATGCGACCGTAAAGTACACAGTGTAACCCTCAAAGTATACGATCTGACGAAAACTCGGATCGTCCGACCGGCTCTCGTCCTCGCTCCGACACTTTCACTGACCGCCAACATCGGCGGAGTTACCGGACACTTTCTTCGGTCGATAGGCGTCCGATGGAAAGCTAGTGCGTACGCACAAGTACAATTTAACAACACGGAGTGATATATGAAACATTATATACAAACAAATTACTGGCCTTACATCGATATTACGATTCGCATTTTCGTTCAGTCAAAGGATTTGAGATAACAAGATGTGGCAGATATCGTGGATGATATTAGGGATAAGTAGATATAGACATAAATAATTAGATGAATGTGAACAGCCTATTAGAAGTTTATTGGAAAGAATGATTTTGCTGTAGTATCTAAGAATTTAGCTAAATACAGACCCAGAAAATAATTTTATCATCCAATTAAAATGATTATGTAAGACGCTCAAACATAATGAGCAATCCTGTACAAAATTTGATATTCTATCAACCAGCTTGAGTGTCTTACATAATAATTTTGATAGTTTAAAATGTTTAGACCTATATTTAACTAAATTTTAAATATTGTAGCAAAACTGCTTTTCCTGTATATATATATATATATATATATATATATATATATATATATACATACTATATTAAATAATACTAGAACACATAATTAATTGCATAAATAATTAGAAAATTTAAAGATATATAGTAAGACATTAAAGAACTATGTAAGATATTAAAGAAGAATGTGAAAGCGTGAATGTAATCTATAGAAGATGATGTATTAATTTGTATGTCATTTTGATATATATGAATTTTTTCGTATCTCCTATTTCTAAGATTTTTAAACGTACGAAAATAAATTTACAAGCACAATTTCTTATTCAAAGTTGGTTGGGACGAACGAATACAAAGGTGATCATATGAATGTGAAACGAGATTTAAGGGAAAGTGTACCATAATTTGGTTGAGCAACATTTGGGTTTGGTTCTCGCCCATTGGCCAATCTAGCTCCATAAGTACGAAATTTAATGCGAAACTGATATAAAATATACATTTGAATCACCTTGTTGTAAAACAGGTTGTCCTTCTTGATGACAAATATAGTCAAATGTTGACATTTCATAATTTCGACTAAATTGGCTGTATGTAATGCTAAAATTTTATAATTTTAATATATTCATACTCGCGCAATCTTTTTTTAGATACATTTAAGATACATTACTCGAGAATATATATTTAAGATAATTAATTCTCAACATCCGCGTAATAGCTGTGTTTATTATAATAATATATAATAAATTTTAATTGTAATATATAAATCACAGTTCATGAAAATTTATTATTGTATCTTCATGAAGAAAATAGTAAAATCGGTTCAATATCTAGTGGCGCTAAATTAATGATCCTTGCTTGGTTAGCATCTAACATAAAGAACATTACACAACACAATTACCTTAACATTCTCAAATGCACTAAATTCCACGGCCTTTACCAATCATTTTCAGTAGGAGAGGGAAAATCACAAGTAGTTCCTTATTTGTCATTACTTCGTGCAGGTACATAGCTTGGCGTTATATGTTAACGCTACTTTGACAAAAACAAATTATTTTAACAAATATGGAAAAAGGATTCCTTTGACAATTCCTTCTTCATCATTATCATAATTCAAATTATTGTTTAACGCTTTGCGAGACATGTACTTCAGTGCTCTATAGGTTGAAAGATCACAGTTCATACTTAAAAGCTCTTACGTAACTGTAGGAATCTACATGACTTACTTTAAGTAGACAGCCATTTTCTCATAATCAAACACCGGCTTATTAATCCGTAAAGGTGTACAGTCTCGAAGATTTGAAATCTACGAGATATATCAATTGAAACCCGATAACGCTTGATATCCTGCGATTATTAGTTGAAAAGCATCTTTGCTATCATAAAGATCCAAATTTAAATAGCTGTCGTATGACAGGGCCAACAAGAAAACTTTCTTTCAGGCCCTTGATCGGCTGGTGATGGCCGAAGCCGACAGCGAGGCTGCCCTGAGGAGCAAAAGGACTATTGGCATTCTACGACAGATCTTCCCCGATATTTCCCAGGTGAGCAGTCGTTGATACACGAATGTCAGAGAAATCCTGCAGAAGGCCAGGACTAGACTGACACGCCAAGTGGCGTTTTATAGACAAAAATGTACATAAATTATCATCACAGATTATATACCTCACCTTGACAAACATTATCAAGGACCAGTAAGACATCCTTGAGCGATTCGCATCAGGCTGAAACACACTAAGAATTTTTGACGCTCTCCAATTAAAATTTGGTTTTCATCGATATCTGTATAGAACTGTGCCATAAAAAAAAAGCAGTATTCATTGAATAGTTCAGCCTTACATTCTTACCGAGAAAGTAACGCATACGATTTGAGAGGCAGCCAACGCATTAGCCAACTACCCTTTGCTCATTCACTCGTACGCTCACGTACGGATCGATTTGTTTTGATCTCATTCCATGAGTATGTTCCGCATGAAGAGAACGGAAGCGGTTCGTCATGTTCCACGCTAATAAAAAAGAATAATTGCGTCTCCGTCGATTCTTCCTGATTTCTCGTGTTCTGTTTTTTTCTTTCTTCTTCTGAATCCTCACTCAACCTGCGGTGACCAGTTACACAATGAAAATTTTCACGAGAACTTAATAACTTTATTAGGGGAAGTTTTATTACGGTCCGAATAAAAAAATCGCGCAGTGCGAAAAAAAAATTGTTCATCAATGGAGTAAGAGAGGCTCTACCTATAAAAACTAAGTTCTCGGGAAAGTTTCTTTCTTGCGTATGAAATTCCTTTTGGCCGCCTATTGAGTTGTTCACGAATAACTTCCTAATTTGACTAATAATACATTGTGCGATTTTTTTGTCTTGTTAGCAAATAACTTCCTCGGCATTGGCCAGCAACGCCGAGTTTTTTATGCATACAGTTGCGTGTGCGTGCACGTGCACGACAATGGCGATTGATTTAGTAACGAACCTTTGCAGAATAGCGTGAGTTAGTTATCTCACATTACCGCGAAGACACACGAGCCGGAAGATCGTTTGTGGAGGAATGTCGAAATTTCTCCTGCAGCGTCCTCGAATGATTGAACGAACATATGAAGAGTTGATGACGGTCGCACGAAGTGACCCTGTAAGGTCCCTCCCGGATTACGGAATAACTGCATTTCAAAGAAAACCATGTTTAATTCTGTCTTTGTATTAAGAATAGGATCGTAAAAGTCTCACAGAATATCTGCTTCACTGAATGCCGAGTATTATGTAATAGCGATAAACCTGATTTCCTATGACTTATAGCGCTGTTGAAAGGAAGTCCAAGCCTAGTAATAAGAGATAATGCGATAAGAAACAATAAGTCAGTCATATTTAAACACAGCATCAATCAATTACACAAATATTTATTAACTAGCAGAACGATTGATCGGATATTTAAAAAGATCCTCGTACAGGCCGAAGAAAACGTCATAAGTCCATATTATTTATAAATAATAAAATGTCAACGATCACTGTTATGTATCGATCGATATCATCTACTGATCACGCGACTGCAAAGTGATGTCTTGAAGTCAGAATAAAAAAAAGGACGAAGAGCTATCACTACGCTGCAAGACTCTCCAAGCAAAAGCCTATTATTTTCTAGAGAATCGAATCAAAGGTCAACTCTATTATCGGAGAAATCATTCGTGTCCTTGGTCCGGTCATCCTCCGCAATATTCTTGGCGGCGGCATGGGCAATACCGCAGGTGTCAACAGGAACGACGAAGGTACAAGTGTAATAGGCATGTCGCCCTTCGGAGATGATGAGGATGAATCCACGTCAACTGGCTCGAATAATGCTTCCAAGGTGTCGATCTCTTTGCCAACGTTTCCACCTGATGAGGAGGAAACGTTTAACTCCTCTTCGTCCACTACCTCATCCTCGATAACGACGGTAGAAAGCAGAGCGAACATTGACGACGCCAACATTGACACTACGACGACCACTACAGCAATGCCAACGGCATCAACGACACCGTCTTTATCAGAAAACGAGGTTACCACTACGCAGTGACTGATTGATCAACAGCTTGGTAAAAATTTCGAGGTCATGACCTTGAGGAATCTTTATGAGAAAAACACAGAATTACAGAATTGCCTTGCAGAATGCCTTACCGCGCATTCAGGACTGCTGCGGCACTTGTCTACTTTGTGTGCTAATCATTCATTGGGTACTCGAGAAAACGAGGATCGAATCGATCGACCACTCAGCTCTCGAAGGATTTAATGACCGCTAAGTTACCGCGCAACCAGGACTGCCGCGGCTGCGCACGTTTTTCTCGTTACGGTTGCTAACTGTTTTTGTCCTCATGTTTGCTATTTATCTAGTTATTAATCGATTAATGTTGCATTGGCAACTCATGTTGCTACGATCTTTTATTACGATCTTATTTCACCAGAGTCACAGAATCTATAAAAAGTTTTTTTTTATTGATTCTGGGTTCTTCCATCTTATTATTTCAATTATCATTATGTGTTTCTCGTCTACGGTTCATATTATATGTTTACATACATACAGAATGTTTGAAAATAGATGGGAAAATGGAGTGATTCTAATTGATAAAATAAGACAGAAATTAAGAATATCAAAATTATGATTAAAATTTTTTAATACAAAGTTTTTTATTTATAAATGTTTAAATTAAATATAGTATCTACATAAGAAAATAAATGTCTAAATGCCTAAAGCATTTTTGTCATAATGCCTAAAGTACGTAAATATTTAGATATTTAATATAATTAGAAAATAAAGTCTCTATTGAAATTTTGTTATTCTTAATTTTATGAATATTCTAAATGTTTAAATAGTTACGTAGTAAAAGCACCTATTTATTAATTATTTAAACGTTTATAATTAAAAGAATGCAATTTTATTATCTTTGATTAATGACTTTTCACCTTTTATTTTATTATTTAGAATAACTCATTAAATTTTCTCTCACCTGTTGTTGAACACCTATATCGTATATGTATATTCGCAGAATCTATGTCTATTCAAAACTTTTACATATCTCTTCGTCATCTACTCTGACATAAATTCAAAATCAGACTTTAATATTTATATTGTCTAGCATATTTTTTTCTTCATGAAACTCTGAAGCTATTCCAATTGCTAGATTACTTTTTAATTTAAATTTGAAAATTCATCTTAAAACAATCTTTTCACAAATAACCTTCTTCGGCTTTTCGTTCTGTCATCTCTATTTTCAGTATGCTAATCATTTTAGTTATTTGTTGCAGAATAAATCAGCCTAGTGATAATAATCGTATTTGTAATAATCTTAAAAAAATAATTTCTGTTTACGTTTTTTATATTACATCTATCAATATTATTGCACATATATATATATATATATATATATATATATATACATGTGTATGTGTGTGTGTACATATATACGAATTTCAAATAATACTTGCAAATTACATTGTCCCACATAATTTGACCTTTTTTTCCTATGGCAACCACGACTCTCATTTCTTAATAGATTCAAGGTCACTAAATCCAAATTCGTCAGCAAAAGTTGCCTATTTCGTTTGACCAAAAAATTGATAAATATGGCAAAAAACGCTATTTTTGACTTATATTACTTGATTTATCTCAAAAACCTGATGTGACCATCTTTCGCTGATTGATTTAGATTCACCTTAAATCTATTAAGAAATGCTGGTCCTACTCGTCGCAATTTTTTTGTTCGACTGTATTATTAGCAATCAGTCTCCACTACTCAACTTTTCGTTTGATAAATCATTAACAATTACGTGTGATGCCCGAGATAGTATAATTTAACATAAATAACATATTTGTTGAAAATATTCTATTTAATGTGCTATTAATATGCTATTTATGCTGCTTATTGATTATGCATGTTACTGTGTAATGTATCGTTTATAATTCGCATGTTAGTTGTTTTGACTTGATCGTTATATAAATGTAATTAAAAAATTTGAAAATAAATATAGTATTAATTATATTTTAGTTCTAATGCACAAAAAAGCTCAATCGAAAAGTAATTATAAATTCATGTAAGAGAAGTCATATACGTCATGAATAATTCATAGAAAACGTTGTCGGAATATTACATAATCCTAACATTTTACACACCTTGAAATTATGCAGGCAACCTACTTATCATATGATTGCGATTTTTTGTGTATTTCACCTCGTTGAAAAAATCAACAATGATCGATTGATTAATAATAAATCATTAACAATCTATGTCACAATATCTATGAGTGTTGCTTATGCTACGAAATACACATGAAAAAAAATGTATATGATGAAATAAATAAGTTTATTTGCTCCGATAAAAAATCGCGAGACATCGTAACTTATTATCTGGAGCCTTATTTTTCAGACATATTGTATACCAAAATATTATAATATATGTATTATTATAATGTACATATATTATAGATTTTCGTATACAATATAAATTCAGGAATAGAAACCCTTGATTCTTGTCAGCCATAGGAAACAATTTTTTTACAGGACGTGAACCCAGAATCAGAGAATCGAGTGAACGAGATCGGATCGGAATCACAGAACAACGAGGTGCGAGTGCAATTCGCGGACGAAGTGTCGAGCGACAGTTCGCCGCAAGAGTTGACGCCATTGGATGAAACTGAGACGGAGGAGGATGAGAATAGAAACAAGAGATTCCTCTTTGGTTTCGGTGGCAATGCAGGTGGAGGTGCCGGGTCAGGCAATTTTCTCTTCGACATTATCAGGGTAAGTTGTGATGTCTTAGACATAACTTCCTTTAATAGCGCTGCGTAAAAAATGGAAATTGGAATCATACTCAAGAGAAGATGGGAAATGGGGAAAGCAGGTTCGCGGTTGCATTGCTCATATAAGTCCAGATCTACAATAAGTTTTAAGCCTTAAGCCATAAGAAATGTACGAATTATAGTTAATTAATCTTCTCGCATTTGACTGTAATGGTCAATTTTTTAAGGCTTAAGACATTTATTGTAGATCCGGATTAACGGTGATCAATCTCGAATACACTTGATATTCTAGTAACGGGCGAGTAACTACAAGGTTACTATCTGCAGACGGCAGTGAAAGTGCGCAACCGAATTGCCTTTAACCACCGCTGCACCATCTGTTACTATTCCAAGGTTCCTGACCTAGGCACGATCGCGATAGAATTACCTTAGTCAAGATTTTCGTAAAAAAAAAGAAAAGCCAAAGATTAAAAGTTCTTGATTAAAGTTCATTCGATGAAATTCGGTGGTTTCATATATGCAACGCTAGAGAAATGCCGCGGGTTAGTTAAACTAAGAATTAGCAATAATAGAAGATAGAGCGGGTAACTACTTTACTTTTTACTGTCATTGCAAATACTATTTGTGGTCTGATCAATGTAATCTTTGTTACAAAAAAATACTTATTTCCTAGAATTGAAGTTTCCTTCTGTTTTCAATGCTTTTTAAAAGAGTGTTGAAATGACGATCAAACTTGATGATATGTATCGATAAAATAGATTTTTAAGATCAAAGTAAAAACATTATGTATCTTGCCTTGCTATATATTGCATAAATGCTAGATTATATACACTCAAATTGTACTTTTCTAGAGACTACAAATAAAATCATCTAAAAGATGACTAAATTGTTATAAAGATATCTCTTTTAGTGAAAGAATATAATCGAAAAAATGACTAAAAGACGACAAATATCGCATTGCTAGTCATCTTTATAGATGTTTTCATGATAATTAAAAGATGACTATTGTATGTACATATCTTTTAGTTGTCTTTAAGACTTCTTTTAATTTTTATATTTTGGCACATGTATAACGTCCAATAACATCAGATTTCTGAATTAATTTTTACACAAAATTGAACGAAATGGTATGACCGTCAATATACATCCCATTTATGAATCCTGCAATGCTTGCCATATCCTATATGCAAGAGTCATTATTCTTTCATCGTAGTCAGGACATGTATTTGAAATACTTTTATTTAAAACACAGTTTTTGCAATATAAATATATTTTGTATTTTGTATTTCAGCGGAGCACATAAAAGTATTACGCATTTTGTACTTAAAATTGAAAAATTGTAAGTTTTTTGTACTTTGTAATTCAAATAATAACACTGATTGTTAATCTTAATATTTAATATACAAAATACAAAATACTTTTATATACTCCCATGAAATACAAAATACAAAATATTGGAAAAATACTAAAATAACGGAAAGTTATTTTTTCATGTTATCTTTTCGGTAAGAAAAAATACCTTCTAGTCAACTTTCCGTTTTGTCGAAAATACAACAAAATAAAATTACATAACCACCAAAAATATGTAATTACCAAACAATACATTTTCCATTAGGATCTCATAAATAGGATGTATTTTGATAGTCACACAATTTTATTTAGTTTCGTGGAAAAATTAATTCAGAGCCCATACAGAACTCTTCCAGGGATGTTTTTACGAATGTTCTTCAGAACGTTCTTCTGGAAATGTGTGGTAAATGGAGGTCTATTAAAAATCATACCAAAATATAAAAATTAAAAAGACTTTAAAGACAACTAAAAGATATCCAGAGAAGTTATCTTTCAGGATACGTTCCGAGTTATGCATGAAGTGCATGATGCATTATTTATCTCTGTTGTTCACAAAATAATGAAGAAGAATAAAATGGTACGTCATGCGCTTTATGTGTCTAAAGGCACAGACTTTTGCATAACACGCATAAGTGCATAAAAAAATCAACCAGTCAAAGTTCCTTTTTTTTTTGTGAAATGGAAGAAAAGAAAAAATTCTTATTGTTTGATTCTCTTACGCATTATGTATTTTTTATTTGTGCATTATGCAAAAGTCTGCGGTCTTAAAACGAAAAGCACAGGCCCTTGCATAACGCACAGTGCATAATGCATAAGAGAATGAATCAATCAAAATCCTTTATTCTCTTCCTTATTTACATGAAATAAAAGATTCTGATTGGCTGATTTTCTTACGCTTTATATATTCTGTGAGAATCTGTGCTCCCCGATTTAGCCACCTTTTTATCAATATTCCTTTACTAAAAGATACCTTTATAACAATTTATCATCTAGGCTTTTAGTTTCTTAGACGATTTTGTATTTTTTTGGGTATTGAGGTAAAAGTGAATAAAAAAAAACCGGTAATTTCTTTATTTTTTCCTGTTTTGTGCACAAAATATACCAGAGCCAAATATTAGCATGCATTTTGATCGTGAAAAAAAATTTAATTGTTTTGTGAATAGTATAAGTATAATACAAAGTAATTTGTTACACAATATAGAACAAAAAAGGTATTTTTATCGATAAAACAAATGCCAGCATCCCTTTATATAGCCAGTGTTTCACTTTCTTTTCAAAAATTTGAAATTAATTAATTATTTATAATGCTCAGAATTAGTTGCACATTTCGAGCCGATTCCTGAAAAGCCGGCTGCTTTATCCCCACTCAACGCTCAACGCTCGATGGTCTCATGCGGACACATCACGATCAGTGCACTATAAGAAATATGCTGTGTGTACCTTCCAACAAATTATCAGTAAAATACTTTCCTTTCTACATTGTTAATTTCTTTATTTAATCGAATTTTCTACTATTAATATATATATATATATATATATTTTTTTTGGAATCTAATTGACAATAATTACAATGTGAACAATAGCTTTCCACACCACCTTTGAGGTACTATTTTTTATGCGTTTTTTTTTAAGTAGTTTAATAAGCCCAATAGACCTATTCTACTAAAAAATAACGAAGAAACTGATCACTGATCAGATATGTGGCTCGACAGGAAAACAACATTTTCTAATCCAAAATATTGATTAAAACAAACAAGGGAGAAACAGAAACAACTAATTTTTTGAAAATATTATATAATGCGGCAAGATAACTGCTTTAAAGTAAATATTCGTGTTTCTTAAAGCTTTATCTTCGTGATTGACCAGATATTTTCAATTGTATTTGCGTCTGGAGAAATTGGAAATGCCAATCCATCAATCAATGTAATTTCTATATTTTTGAAAATCTCTTAAAAAGCATATCTCATGGAAAACAGGCCTATAATAAGTTATGTTTAATTGATAATAATGGTGACTGAACATCATTATAAGTATAAATGCATTTTAGTAAATATAATGTACTTTTAAAATATTATTATACTTTATTTTTTTTATAATACATTCGATTTCTTTCAAAGAACTGCTGACTATACTTTCGTGTCACAGACTGTAATATTCTATATAATACAGAATTTTACTTTACCAAGTCATATATTTGATCATCTTTTTTTATTATTTTTTAATAAAATAAACCTGAAGAAAATACTTAAAGGACGCATTAATAAATAGAACTTCAAAAATAATGAAAAAATATTGTTGACATTATAATCATTGTATGGTAATTATTATCAATTATATTACAAAATATATGTATATATGTTAATAGTAGAAAATTTGATTTAATGAAGGAAATAATAATTATGTAGGAAAATATTTTAATTTGCTGGAAGATACGGTCGTAACATACATATTTCTTATATAGTGCGACACTCCTGAAATCGGCTCTGCCGTCGAGCATTGAGTAAGAGAAAAGTATACGCTTCAGAAATCAGCCCGAAATGTGCAACCAATTCCGAGTATTATTTTATATAATGATCGAAAGGTGGTAATGTAACTCATTATCAGATACTCAATAATTACAGTATATATGCAATTGTTAATGCAATTATTAAAAAAAATAATCACCAATGCTTTTAAGAAAATTCTTTGGTTATCTATTTTATTATAGAAAATGACATCAGTGATTGACTGCAAATTGACTGCATGATGCCTTAATATAATGTATTCAAATGTGTTGACATATTTGGTTATCAAGAATTATAAAAATCGAATTTGATTCACATTCACAATCAATTATGCTTCCAATTTGGCCGACGGAGGGTTAGTTAAAAAAGATGTATAAGATGTCGCGTGATACCGCTAGGATGCGCAATGAAGTATAACAAAAGTTTCTCGAGAGTGTTCCGCAATAAGAAGAATATAATATATAAAAGATCTAAGCATACCTATAGTCAGGGACGTCAGGGTGTGGAGAAATGAAATTGATAACCTAACCTAATTTCCCTACTAGGAGCCCTCGCTGGTAGGGGTACCCTTAGGGGTATAACTTACAGAGGGTTAAATTTGCTCTCGACGTTCTTAATTTTGTTTGAAACTCATTATTCGTTATTTTATTACAGAGATATTTTTCGTCGAAAATAGTATTGCTGATGAAAAAAATCATACCATGTAATATACACTATATTTCTTCTCCATTGTAATATTAGTAATAAATTATTTTAAAATTAATAAATATAATAATAATAATGCTCCGTAAGTATAAAACAATGTAATCAAAAAAAGGACAAAGAGCCTTCTTTTAACTAAATTATTTTAAATTGCAAAAGAATTTCAATTTTAATTTAATTTTTTTATTTAACGATATATAATCAGATGTATAATTTTTGCAAAAAATGATTAGAAGGAAATTTATATTTTCCATATAAGAACATAAACAGAAAAAGTTACAGAAAAAAGAAAACATTTAATAAGAAAGATCATTTATATTTAACAGTATATTTATATTTAACAGTACAATTTTATAATTTTCTTAACTTTATCTTAATTATTTTTTAAATCAAACGGTATCCTTTCTTTATTAAAATAATTTTTTTAAGTTTTAAATCCTGCCAAACTTTTGTATTATTTTTAAATATTTACGATATATATAAAAATATTCAAAATTAAAAAAAATACTGTTAATACGTTCATTAAAAAATTGGTTAATAACGTATTATATAATGACGTATTAATAGATTTAATTGCATGGCATGATATGAAACCATTATTTATGTCGCATGTATGTTTCTCGAGAAAAAACGATCTTACATGCTGTATCGTGGAAGAGCGTGCGAACAATAACCGTGTCGCGCACCAACGACACTCGGTGACCGGTTTTTTCTGCACAGTGTCTATATCGGTGAAACGGGTTTTTCACCGTCAGGACAGATGCAATCACGCGAAAATCGAGTCACCGTTTCCAATGGCTGCTGTCACCGATATACCGTTATTCGCTTTCCTGGCAAAAAGACATTATTACGAGTGGCTCGAAACGATTCTAGACTGGTCGCGCGCGCTGCGACCCTTCACCGTTCACAGATTGAGAAAACAAGAAACTTGCTACGTGACCGATACTCTATTCGCTCTTGCCGCAGGTATTCACCTGTTAATAAGCGAAAAATTATGCTAAAAACATTTTGTCCTGTTGCGGCAAGAACGAATGACACTTTACACGATTTCACTTAAAATTTGAAACGAAGATTTCTCAAAAGTCATTATAACATTAAAATAATTTAAAAAATGATTATTAAACTTACTCACTGCAGCAATCTTGGATTATTATAACGTCAAAAGCGAGAAAATATATTTTAAAAATTCTTGCAAACAGTATTAAAATGTGAACATTTTTCAATAATATCTACAATTTATAGAATCATAGATTTGTTAAATAATACTGAAAATTCCCTTTGTGTTTCATTATCAATAAACAATCATATATTCGAAATTGAATTATGCCTAAAATTATTGTGATGCTGTCGAATTGAGATAAATATAATTTTATTCTATGTCGAAAGGAGTTTATGATGTATTTTACAAATTATTATTGTAATTAGTATTGTACTCTATCAAATGCAAATGTGATTTTATTTAAAAATAACTTTCTATTTTAAGATATTTTGCAAGAACTTTCGTTATCTATTTTTTTGCTTCTGACATCATCAATCTAAAGATTTATGCATTGTTAAATATCAAAGGAACAACGAACTTGCCTTAAGTTAAATAAAATTTCGTTATTTTTAACTTTCATGTGTCAAAATGTAAATCAATCTATTTCTGCAATTCAAAATAAACATATTAACATATGCATTTAGTAAATAATAAATAAAATTTGAAATATCAAATTTAACACTTTTTTTTAAATTAAATTATTTAACTTCCGTCTTAATTAAACTAACGACATATGAATAGGAGTAGTAATGAGTGATTATAGAAATGATTAGAAATAATTAAAATTAAGTATAATTTGACATTATAAATTTGATTTAACAGTGTGAGTGATCAAGAGCCTTAAAAGTCGATCACTTTTCCATCAATCATGATTCATTCTGACATTATTTTAACGTAATGATCGTTGTACTGCTTAGGTTTTTAATGATTATGAAATAAAATTGATATTTATTGAATGAAGACATTTAATTATGACGTTGATAAATTAGTTGACAAGATTCTAACGACTGAATAGAATTGATATTTATCACGTAACGGAGAAATTTAATTATGTATAACATTCAGAAACTATTAAAAATGTGACAGCAGTAATAAAAAGTGACTTTTTAATGATATCTGATAGAAATTTTTGTAATTATACATATTAATACATTTTAGACTGCGACATCCCAGTCGGACAGCTTTCAATTATTTAACAAATGTGCATATTTATATAGGCAAAGTTCATACGAAGAAATCGTACGTAACATCTAATGACATCGACTCGTCGATATCGAACCGGTTTTTCTTTACACAAACTTTGCCTGCGAAGAAACGTATAGTCAAACAATTAATTACTCCACCATTTTTCACGATGGCAAAACAAACTCATTACGTAACAATCCATCAGCGGCGATCGAACGACTACAACCCTCCAGGTTTCACTTTGTGAAACCCCCCCGAGGGTTCCACTTTGTCACGATTACAGTACTTTTAACGAACCACTTTCCAGCCATTATTGCAGGACGTTCCAGAAGTTCGCGTGGAGTTCCGCTGGGAGAGATAGCAATCTCTCGTGCGATATCGCGCAGACGGACGGGAAAATGAACGAGAGAAAACGCGATTCCTTCCAGCGAGAGCAGAGAACTCCAAGTAAACAAAACTATTCTCGTCTCTGTTTCTCGTTTAGCAAGCGGCCGACGGGGCGGCAAGAGCGGCGGGCACGGTGTACCGTGTCGTGGCCGGTACACAGAGCCTCGGGCTCGGGCTAAGCGCTTCGCGCGACGTGGGCCCGGCCGCCCCAGCTGCCGCCAACCCCGGCGGTACTGGCACCCCGATGTCCGGCGCATCCTCGACCGCCGCCCCAGGAGCCGGCATTCTACCACCGGTACGCCAAATCCTTCCGACACGCCTAAGTGTCCGCCGACAGAGAGTACGGCGACTGCGCTTCTTCGACCGAACCCGATGAGACCCGGATGCTCACATGTGCCGTTCTTTTAGAGTGAATAGCAGTTCTTCGGCGAGACTTCGATGACGAAACGCGTCGAATGATCTGTATTTGCTCTAAAAGTCGAGGGAAAACGATCGTAGGCGTTGAGTGGGCACGCAATGATGCGGTTGTTTCTTTGCTCAAGAGATATCGCGATCCTTTACTTCAAAAATAATACAACTAAAAAAATTTAATTTCCTGGAAGAAAAAAGAGAAAATTAAATTCTTCAATTTGACAGAAAATTATTGACTAATCAAATAATATTGGCGAAGGAAATATATCCTTAATGTGATCAAATGTCATTTTTGTTATCTATGTTTCGCAAGTATTAAAAAAAATCACCTTTTTCTAGTAGTGACAATTTTTTTCGAAAGCTACTCTTTTTGAATTTTGATTTTTGTGATTTTTCATAAAATTATAAATTAATTTACTTTTAATGATTGGTAGAGTAATGTTTATATAATTCATTTATGATAATAACTGAAGAAACACTTTTTTTTTATTGTAACATTTTTTTAAGTAAGGAAGTAATCTAACTTCATAACATGTCATGAACTTATGATCGTTTTTTTCTATTTGTTAATGTGAGACAATCGACGGTTGATGCTGCACGTACATAGCACCAATCGAATTTATTGGGTTCGTTCAATAACTTTCTCTTTCTTTCTGTATCTATTTCATTCTACTAATGACTTCCCTCTTTCTTCTCTTTTTATTTTATTTTTCTTTATCTTCTCTTTCTACTCTATTTTTTATACTTTTTTTATTTCATAATCACCTTCAGCATGTCATACATTTTCCAATTGCATGAAAAATTGATAGTCATCTGATTTGATTATCAAATATGACTCAAAGACTTGATCCTCCGGAGTTGACGATGGATTTATTAAACCTCGTGTATTGATTGATTAGATCACAAAAATTTTGATGTAAAAATAATTTAGCCTTCTTTATAATAAAATAATATTAAGATAAAAAAATACATTATTATATTTAAATTTACTATTAGTTCTTAATTCTTGTATACATTGTTGTAACAATTGCTATTTTAACAAAAATGTCAAATAATTAAATTTTCTTTATGTTACATCTGCAAAAAATTTCGATCATTCTTATTAAAATAATCTTTAAATAGTATTTATTATTTTTCATACAAGTTACGTCATTTTGATTCTTTAAAATTTATTAAAATTTATACATATATTAAATAGATTTTTTTAAAATGTGTTAGAGATTTTAGCGTTAGCTCCATAGGATTAAAGTTTATTACAATTTTCTCTAAAATACTATTCCATATATATGTATTTATTTTTGTAATATCGTGCTACAAGCAAAAATAGTACAAGTAACACTCTTCACATTATAGCTTGTAATTATATTGTCTTAATTATCCTATTATCTTCAATCAACTTCTTCACGTAACTCTTCTCTAATCGCAAAATCTTCCTCGCATTGTATTGCACTTATCTTTATCTGCATGCCGTACTTTTTCACATATACGCATCACTCTCGACTTGGTTGTATGACGTTTCTTTAATCTTCCGACTTACTTTCTACCAATGACTTAATCCCTCACGACGATTTATTTTGAACAGGTTACCGACACTCTTCCTATCTAGTTTCATTTTCTTTTTCCTGATACACCGTTTCTCCTTCCTTTATACAAAGCATCTACCTTGCCTGTCTGGCTGCGCATGAATTGCATATCAAGATCTCTAATATTAGCCTGTTGTATATGCGTACGTATATATGTTTGAAAGTAATGCAACACACAACGAGTTCTATAATCTACCGTTCCTTCTGTATAAAACTATCTTTTCTTTATTTGCTACGACTTCTTTGTATCCACGCACTTTTTTTACATGTCTAATATTATGACGAGGTCTTGCCATGTAATTTGTACAAATTGCGCATCCCTAACTCCTAGCTGGATATTACTTTATATATTCCTATGCAAACATAGAGTTGAATAACTACACTGAACCAAAATTGTACGTAAATACAATAAAATATTCATTGAATTATGAAAAAATAATGAAAATTGATCCAATGAATTCTTATAATAATTTAAGTTATAAAATTACTAGAATGCAAGAATGAATATATAGTTATATATAATTATTTTAATTCATTGATACAATAACTGGATATTAAGTTGGACATTGATTAACGATTATTCATTGGACCAAAATTTTTTTCAGTGTTTAATTGATTAAAGCGAGTAATATATTTACACAATATTCGGCTTGTATTAAAAATGTTACTAATAGAGTCACTTTTTTTTAGCATACACAAATATCTGACAAAATATAAAAAAGGGCATTGGTGTATTTTAGACATCTCTGTTTAATCGATATCTTAGTTTTATTAAAAATGCAATTTCCACTGAGCGACGTTTAAAAAATTTCGCAATCATAAATATAAAGTCTATTTTTCAGTTGAACTTTTTGTGTCGTTCATCTTTTCTCTTTTTCTCTCCAATGAAAAAAGAGATGAATAGTGCGAGAAGTTTAGCTGAAAAGATACATGATCAATTATAACTCATTCTTAATACCCTTAATTATTTATATGCCCTTAATAGTCAATTGTGTTTTCTTCAACTCTAGAATATCTACCGGATAATTTTGTCCATTTCATCTCGTTCCAAATCCCATCTTGTTCCACCCGGCCAACGGTCCCGACGCAACGCTGACAACCACCGACTTTTTAAATCTGGCGTACTGACCGGCTGATGGAGAGGCCGATTCATTCTGGATATGGCGGCCGCCATTGATCAATGCCGATTCTCTCGTTGTTGTGATCTTCGTACTCGTCCACTGCACCGTATATATCTAGCGGTCCGTAGTTGTATCTAGTTCCATTTATTTTGGACGCACCCGAGTAAATGCACGCAGTTTTGTCGCGGCAGACGAATCGGTCGCAAGAAATAATTTGACAATAATCCGCGCGGATCCTTTGGATGAAGAATGAATGTTTAATGATCATTATCAAAAAGCTGGAATTTCTCATCGCGACTGAACCGGTTTGTCTGCCAGACAGAGATCTGCATCTCGTAGATACTTATTGTAAATTTAGTCCACGACATGTACAAACTCGACGCGTTCGTAACTAGACCCATACATCATAGATCAAGAGACGTCCCTATCAAAAACAACCAGAGGATAGTCCTATATCCTCTAAATATCCTCAAAACATTCCCAGAACGTCTCTCGGATAAAGAATGATGTACGGGAAGAATTCGCCTGAACATCAAATTCAATATTATTCTTATTATGTTGTGTTGCGAATTACTAGATACGAAGCGTATTATTGAGAGTTAGTCGTGGCATATGGTTTATCCTGTTGTCACTATTGGGCACTTGGCGATTTCACCTTTTCATGGTGCACGCGCAGGGTGTCCATATAGAAATCCTTAGCCGGATGTTGATCCATGATCGCTTCGCGGGATCGTCTTTCGCTCAAGAATAATCTCAAATAATTCTCAAATTGAAAAAAAAGACGTATGGACACCCTGCAAACAAACTTCGAGTATTACGAGCCGAAGGAGCGCACGTAAGGATCGTAGCAGCAAGATCGATGGTTCGTATGTTGTAGCCGCAAGTAGGAATAAGGATGTGAGAGCACCGTAGTGTCGGGAGCGCTGGAATTGGACGTGGAGCTGCAATACACACCGCAATTTTATTACCCTCCAACAAACAAACAAACAAACAAACAAACAAAATATTATAATTCCTGTATGTTTTGTACTCACTTCTTCGCCGCGCATGCCGAAACCCATTCGGGAACGTAAACGGCGGGGCGCCCTTCTAATTGCTCCAACTAATAGATCTTTGTAATGTTTCCAGTTGGTGGCCGGAAGCGGAAGTAACCAGCTGAGCAGCTCTTCCCCTTCGGAAACCCATGACGGAAAGTCGGATGAACACGAGGCCGTACCCGGCCCAGTCACCAGGTTCTTCGTCATCGCTAATCGAGGACTCTCGAATCTCATCCAGGATCTCATACTCGTGAGTATAGAAACTTTCACCGATCATTAATTTTAACTTTTTTTTTAACATAACGGAATTTTGCGTGTATTTAAACTCTACACGTAAAAATCGGTTTCAGTAAAGTATCTAACAATTTTAACCGCATATAAATCTTGGCAAGTTTCAACTTTAATTTAACTAGATACAGATCTAAAAATAATTATGTTAAACTATCAAACTAATTACGTAGGCTGTAGAATGTTTAAGTATGATGATAATACTATTATACACAAAATTTTAACATTCTAGCAAGCCGATCACGTTCAATATAATTATTTAGATGGCAATAAAATTATTTTCAAATCTATATCTACTTAAATTTTTAGATACTAAAGCAAAATTATTCTTTTCATGTAACTTCTGCAACTTGAACCTCGCAGCTCTAAATGCGAATGCGTTATTGCTTTGTTTGATACGTTATTTTTCTTGTTACGTAACGTTATAAGGTATTTTTTATAAGTGTAGAACGTTCCTTGTGAATGCTGAAGTAAATAAATTAACTCAATGACACAATAATTATTGTGCGATTATCGAAGTATAATATCAATTACAAGCTACGCTTATTTTCGACGTGAATATATCATATACTAGTCGATTCTTATAAGAGGAGGGATAATTGGTGATTAATAATCAATTGCTGTTACAGAGCTCACAATGTGATCACAGTGCTAACAATGTGATCATACGCGACTGTTATTTAATAATATATTTTAAAAGACATCTGCGTCAATTAACTACATACTATAAGCAGACAACATAATAGGATTATATTCATTATACCGGATGTCGATCATAGATTTCAAAATTAATGACTCTTAGACCACGCGAAGGTAAACCGCGTCTATGATGAAATATTGAACAACTGTGTCGAAGAGCAATTAATAAGTAGAAGTTAAATTGTACATAATATCGTTAGACAATTGTGTCAGAAATAAATCTAACTGTAATTATAATTTATTTAGAAATTGCAGATATAATTAATTTAGAAACTGAAAAAAAATTCAACTCCAGTGTGATATATGTGTACGCAATCGCGCAAATGATTGCGTGGTTTCTGACGCACATAAGTTGTTCATATCTCCAGTTCATTATCTATGAGAAAATTAATTTCAACGTTGGAACGAGGAAAAGGATTAGAAACTTTTTTTTCTTATTAGGAATCACGGCGTTCACGGTTCACCGCGTGAAATTTGCGAATCTTGTACTACAAATCAAATAAATAATTCAAATAAACGAAAAACTTATAACACTGTACGTGACGTAATTCCGATTGCGATTCCACGATAAGTAATTCAATCTGTCGTCGCAAGCGACTGCATTTGTCGACACGCGATAATTACTACTCGCAAACGGATTCGTTTCTTCAACGGATTTGCCAAGTGAAATTTACATCGTGGTTTCTTATATAAAATTACGAAATTAATTAAAACGGCGACGGAAACGCGTGACAAAGAACGCGACACAAATCACGAAATTGCGAGTTTTAAAAAAGAATAAAGAAGTATCAAAATATCGCAACTACGCAAAAAAATATTTTGCTGCTCCAATTAGAATTACAGCTGTTTCTGATAGAGAATTATGTATCAATCGCATAGAATTTATAGCACAAATCTAAATTCTATTTCTGTCATCTATATGATTATCTAATGCAATACATATTCAATATCGCAGTATTTGCTAGAAATTTATTTATGTTAACTATTTTTCGTACTTAAGATAATTTTCGCTATAACTGCAAGATCATTTTTTGAGTGATTTACAATTAATTGGATAATAATCATTGTTAAAAGATAAGTATTTAATGCTATATAACGAATCGTATTAAAAATCCATTTGGAATTAATAAAAAAGATCGTGAATGTTAAATGAGGCATGTGAAATATCAAATTTGAAATGAAACCGCTTATTAAGAATAAGTAAATGCACGTAGAAATTCATAAAATCTCCTTAAAACTCGGGAATTGAAGGAGACATCAGTCTGTCATAATATTTACAAGTTTATGGCATAATACTTTATTAAGGTTGAGTGTTGTGGCGCGGCGTAAAGCCATGTTACTTCGATTGCGGTTATTTATTAAAATCTCGTATAGAGCGGCGATCGGCGTTTATATATAGATTTAAACCTTTACGGTAGTCACGTGTCGAAAGTCGAACAAGCATAGCGCCGCGTCGCGACGCATCGCGTCGCGTCGCGTTGTTTCAGATATAAACTGGGCTATTACGCAAGCCGAGCCGTCGGGATCGGTGGAAAGTAAAAATGTAAGCGACTTTCTCTATGAAATAGCGCGTCCATTTACCAGCTGCAACTTATGCAAGAGCCGATCCCGGCACGCAAGATCGCCGAAGGCGACAACTGGCCGCAGCTACTATCGAAATCGTACGCTTTGCGTTACGCTTTGTGGACGACTGCCCTACATTTAATTTATCACAAAGGATCTTTCGTGTTTAACGACCAAGACTTAGCTGCGGAAGTACACAAATTTCCTTTATCTTTCTTTATTTTTTATATCGACATATATCTCACTAAATATTGGGTCATTTAAAAAGTATCCGCGGTTTTTTCATTCAAAAATTGAACAAAAAACCGCGGATACTTTTTAAATGACCTAATATATAGAAACTACAATTTCAAAAAGATGAATGAATATGTATAGATTGAGGTTGTTATGCGTGGATTTTGAAAGTTGTCCAATTTCAGCAATATGAAATATAGAAAATTTATTTTATAATCTAATTTACATTTTGTAAATTGCGGAAGATTGCCGAATCAATTTATATAGTGACAAACATTATAGAGAAAGAAGATGAGAAAGGATTGACATTTATCACTCGCAATATATTTCATATGTTGCCGAGCGAATTGCGCTTTCACTTTATGATTTAATCAATTTTAAGTCCGTAAAACACGGAATTAGTGGACATTGTCTAGCTAGATTATTCATTTTGCACTTATTGAATGGTGCTCAACCTTTGGTGCTCAACAGTGTGTGATAGATGATCTAAATCAGTGATGCGAAACTTGCAGCCTATCTGAATTTTTTTTGCGATTTGCTAGCTCATAGTTAAAAATATAAAATCTCTACTTTTTATTTTATGCAAACAAAATAAACATTATGCAGTTCGCAAGATTTTATCTGTGGATTTCATCATGTGACTTTGTGGAAAACAAAAAATTAAAAAAATTTCTCCTTCAATTTCGCTTTCCATATTTTAGAGAATGGGTTATATGATCGCTATCCTCTCTGAAAAAAAGATTCTCTAAAAATGAATCTCTTTAAAAAGGTTGCGCGTATCATTCTAAACAGTAATACGATAGGAGAGAATCCGTTATCTTACAATCATTAAGACAGGATCTGTTTCGCGATTATCATGGCACAATCTAAATTATACCGAAGAATTGTGAGCAATACACATATAACATAATCGATCGATGATATAATATAAGTTATTAATTATTTTTTATTATTTGATAATGTAATTTATTTAACTATTTTTATTATTTGATAATTTATTAATAGGATAAAATATTAATGGCAGCCTAAAATGGCAGCCTGCTTATTTAAGCTATCATTAAAATATAAAAACCGGAATTGAATTATCTTAGATTATGCACCATCACGCAAGGATTTTTTTTATTCATTCCGCGGTACAATTCACTATAATTTTTTAAACCAATGATTTTTACGCTCGTAACACTCGGAATTGCCGCGTGAACCGTGGAAAATGATTCACCTTAGATGATAGACGTAACTGCGGCGTTTATTCTTGCTCGGCCATTTGTTACTTCCGTACAACTTACGAATTTTGTAATCAGTTAATAGTAGATAATTATAGGTATTATCGAAGATAATAATAATTTATGTATATAAAGAATAACAAGAAATTAATTTTATTAATAACAAAAATATAATTGTTGATGTATGAAGTCGGAAGTTGTTTTCTGTATTAGTATTATATATATAGAAAACAATATTTAAAAAAGAGAAAATAATATTAATTTATTTATTTAAGCTAACACATTAATATTCTTAACTTAATAGAAACTTTCTGTTTAAATTAATTTAAAACATTAAATTAAATAAATTTAATTGTATTTATGAACATTTTAATCTTAATAGACGAAGATCACATTAAGCAACGAATGCAAATTATCCTCACTTTTTTACTATTATTAACTTAATAGAAACTTTCTGTTTGAATTAATCTAAAGATATTGAATTAAATAAGTCTAATTGTATTTATGAATTCTATCTTATTACACAGATCATGGAGATTATATTAAGCAATAAATGCAAATTATCTTTGCTTTTTTCTTTGAAACAAAATAATGAAAGGTGTTTGTAGAAGAAAAAAAGATTAAATGATATTTATATATAAACCTAAGGATAAATTACGTTAAAATTGAACGGTGTCGGCAATATTACACATAATAAAGAGAATATAAAAAGAATTATTTATATATATATATATAAATTAATGATGGCGGGAGTGGATAAATGTAACTTTGCGAAAATTGTAGATAGTAGATATACTGGTTTTGCGTGTATTACAGTCTCAGGTTGAAAAATTACCACTTAAATTATATGTAATACTATATTATATCTGCAAAGAAATATAATGTAAATTAGAACTTCAACTCGCCGATCAACTGTACAACGACAGAGTCGTTGAGCAGAGAACGCAAAGAGAAAGGAAATTGATCCTGAAACTTTTGTGTGACAATTCTTTTTTTGTGTCATGTCGATCATAACTGTTCTATTATGCTGTGATTTGCGGATTATTAAATTCTATTGTACTAACGTGTGAAGTGTTTTACCTCACAAGGAGCGTCCATCCGGTTTGAAAGCGATTTACGCTTTGTACACAGCACGGAATTCCTTGATTCGTTAAACTCTCTTACACATCTTGATTTTGTGCAATTACACGAAGACACGAGTCAATTTCACGAAACATGCGTAACGCTTATAGTTCTTTACCTCTTTCTCTTGAATTGGCTCTAAAGTTTTCTTTACAAATTTAGCTCGTATTAACATTAAGTAATATAATTTAAGCAAAAATATAGAAAATTGCGATATGTAGAAAAAATAGATTATTTAAGAAATATTTAAATACTGTCTTGTCCTAAAAATAAATATCGAAGGTATACAGTGAGAGCAAAAAGTATTTGTCGCAGATATTTTTTTAATTTTATTTTTAGAAAATGAATATTAATTAACAATTTATTAACAAAGAATAAAATAGATTGTATACTAATAAAATAGATTGCATATTTCTTAGAATTATTTTTCCTAAAATATGTAGTAATTAAAATATATTATTTTGATAATAAACGAAAATAGAAAATGATAGAACTCCTTTATTTAAATATATCAAAAGACAGATAACTAAATTATTCAGATACTATAGAGGCTCATTAGCTCTCCCCTCTATTAATAATAAATACTTATTATTTCTGATAATAAAAGCTAATTAGATATTCTTGATTTAAGTTATCTGAACATTAGCTTCTATTATCAGAACTTATTAGTTAAATCGAGTATATCAAGCTTCTTTCCGATCAACAATACTAATAGTTCAAGTAACAAAATTTTGAGGGATCAATTATGTAAACTTTTTTTCTAGAGCGAAAACGTGAAAAGTGAAAAGTTTTATGTATATATTAGGATCGTTGTTATTTTAACAATTTTTTTAATTTAATCGAGACCCTCTAAAGTGGTTCAAAATCTCAAAAAAATAATACCATATTTTTTCAGATTTTTTTAAACAATTTTACTTATACTACCGAGACATGGGTAAATGGAAAAACATCTTTGTAGAAAAAATGTTAGCAATTTGATCACATTTTGACTACAAAACCATAGCCATCTGTGTCCACATTTGCCTATGGATTTGTTGACAAAGCTTGCTTGACAAGCATTGCCAGCATATTAATGGCAGAACCGAGCAGGGTCTGCTCAAATCGGATTCTGCTCTCAATCTGCTTTCAATCTGCCGATTATGCAGAACTTTGTTCGGTTTCTGCTATCAATCTGGCATATCTAGCAGGCTTCATCATATTTCTGACAGTGTCAGATAATACAAACTCTGTGTACAATTTGTTGTTTTTCTGCAATCAAGAATTGTAGGCTCAAATGCTTTGCTCAAAATCTATCTCTATAGGCTTTACTATCAGGGATATATATATATATAAGAATACTTTTTATATTTACCATAATAATATAATATAATATAGATTGTAGAAGATTGTTAAGTCGAATCATATGCGAATACTTAAATATTGAACTAAAATTGATCAATTTGCTTTAATTTGCAGCGTCTGGCAGCCACAAGCGAGCGTTTCGTCAACTTCAAGGCGCGACTGATTACCTCCATCATCTAAGGTCTCATTTGAGCACTGAGATGAGGAAGCACAAGAGGAGCTCCGCCGGCGTTGGTACTTGTCACGTAGAGGCACCATCGCCGAACCACTTTTACAAGTAGGAGCACGGGTACGACGTTGGCAACAGAACCAATCTCACGGTGTTGCCCCCTTGTCCCTGAGATCCTAAACTCAATTTCTTCGTTGATGGCCGTCGAGCTTTTCGCGAAACACAAGACACTTCGCCGCCAAATGCATTCCTCTAAAGCAATCGACTCGATTCCGTTCGACTTCATTTACTCCTTTGTCTAATTCCCTTTTATTTCCATTCCACTTTCTGCCTTTCTCCCCCTCCCCCTCTCCTCTCTTTTCTATTACTCTTCACGCATTTTTATTATTTTCGCCCTTTAATTAATTAGAATAACAATAATGAATAATAAATAAATTTCCGTAATCAATCGTCATTTTAGGACGATCCAAATTTAATCGTTACGGCGTAGCTCGTGCCGCCATGGTACGATGGAAGCATATCGAGAGAGCCAGTGAAATCGTTTTAAATACGACACGCTCTCCATTGACAGTTTCAAATGAATAAATGAATAATGATTCATGCACTACCAGCCACGAGTCGAAAATTTCTCTGCGCACTCTCTTGAGTAGCAGAAAGTCATCCCTTAGCTAAAAATATTTCAATTCGCCCTTACGAAGTAAGAATAAATAATCTATTTTTTTATTTAAAAGATATATGATACGGAAGGCTTATGGTTTTCTAACAGGGATAAGATGCGTACTATTAAAAGAATCGAAGAACAAAGTCAAATATTTTTTCTTCGATTGTTCATGCGCAAATAATATGTTCTAATCATAGATCCTATAAGTATGAATTGGCAATACAAGCAAGGTCGTGTTCATGCTTCTCTTTCTAAAGTATACGGAAATCCAGAAGTACGTTTGGCGCATAGTTGGATATACATTACATATTTTTCATTGAGATTATCTCTTTCTGTACAATTCTAGAAAGTTCTGTCTTGCGTATTTTTTAATTACATTTACATTTTAAATTTTCAAAAAGAATCTTATTTCGTGTTTGCTTTGCTACAATATATTATTTTCAATTCTAATATACTGCTAACGCGCCATGTTTAACATGCACAATGTATATTTCCGGACGCTTTGAAAAAGAAAAACACTTGAAAAGTATATATATATATATATAGGCAATTACAGGCAATTACCAGTCCATACTTGTAAAGCCTATGGTGTTAATTAATCATCGGCAAGCACGAGACAAACAAGATGCTTAATTGTACATAGCTCATCTCTGAATACGATAGTGCCAGGCATTGTTTCTATCTATTTCTCTTTTTCTCTCTCTCTCACACACACACACCACACATACCACATACACACACACACACACACACACACAAATTTTTCCCCTAATAGCACACTTTATTCGAGGGACGTTCTGGCAAACGTTCTTAAGACATAGGGATATCTTTTGAATGTTCTTTGGAACATCTCTTGGAGATCAGTGCTATTAGGGTTCTTATCCAATTATCTTTCATACCTATATATATCTCTCCTTCCTGTGAAAATTGTGGTGACGTTCAACTTATGAAATTTAGTCAATTTAAGTATGCTAAACACGTAATTAAAGGTAAAATAAAATTAAAATTTACCTTGATGTGTATTTCAATTGATACAGTTCGTAGGAGTCTGTCACCGTAGTGAACTATTGGAGAAAAAAATTTTCTCTTCTTGGATTTTTTCGAATTGGAAAATGGAAAATTCAATAAGCGATACGATTTCACAAACATAATGTCGTCAGCATGTTAAACGCGTGTTTCACGTTCTCATACCGAGCATTTCTTTATGTAAAGCGTCCCTGTTGTTTTGTAGTGCAAATAAATATTATAATAAAAAGCGAGTCGTGTGTCTTTTATTTTATCTTATTTATTAAATATAAGTAAGAATATTCAAGTCTATAACGGTCGAAGCTAGGTCTTTAATGCTTAAATAATTCAATGTGAATTATATACAATATACTATATATTATGTACATGCATATATATATATCATATTTGTAGCTATTCATTAATTATACCATTAAATATATTTATATCTATAAGGGTGCTCCAAAATTGATAAATATTTTATATTAATTTTTATATTTTAAAGATAGATTCTTTGTAACATTTTATAAGCAGAGTTAGCAACATCACCTCATAAAAATGACTCGTTACCGTTCTTTTTTCTAAAAAAATACCACGTTTCCATTACTCGTTATTGATTTGCAAAAGTAACTCGTTACCGTTATCCTTACTCAAAATATAACAAATCGTTACTTTTTTGTTACATTTTTTTTGACACTAATAGAATATTATATGCAGATTTTTGCGATAAATGTAAAAAAGATGTCAAAATTTTATTTTTTAATAGAGGAAAAGAGTTCAAAAAATATATGCCTATAGTAAACATTGTGCGTTATTTTTATGAATGAAATAGATGCTGTCATATCACATAATATATACTGCATTTTTTGTAATTTTTGTACTTAAATAAATTTTTTTCGTACTACTTTTAATAAGATTCTTTAAATTATACGTTTAACTCTCTCTTAATACAATTTTCTTTTACTGTGCATGATGGATCTTTTGTGTGTGGATTAATTTCCATAATTTTTGCAAAAATTATAAATAGATATGTATTCTTATATATTTTAACATATTTAAAAAACATTTATGAAGTTGTATATTTAAAAAAGGAAAAGATAGAAAAAATTATTTAGCCAGGTGCAGTATTTCAAAGAAAAGAAGCAAGATGACTCATCAATGATTACTCTAAAGGTAAAATTATATTATAATAAAAAAATAATATTGTTTGTAATCTGCATTACATATGGTATATATATTTAATTTATGAGATATAAGGAATAATGAAGATGCTCATATTACACGATCATGCATATCTATCCGAAAAATTTCGTCTAATAAATCAATAATGGTCTCGGGACTTTATGAAGTTAGAATAACTCAATATTGTTTATTTTACAAATATTAACATACAGAACAACATATCTTATCTCAATATAGATTGAGGATCTTATAAAGTTAGAGAAAAAAATAAAAAATAACGTACTTACTTATTTAATATGATAAATATCCAAAGTACATAAATTTAGATCAAACTTTGCAACATATTGGAATGTCGCAAAGACAGATGCATCTTTTCATAACAGTTGGCACTAGTATTAAGCGTTACAGAAATATAAAGAGTGCTCGTATTACCTACAATACTCATAATACCCGATCCTACCCTATATAAATAATATCCGATGAGAGTTAGACCTTATTAAAAACTACAGGAATGTATTAGGTGTTGGAATTAATTCGTAGCGTTTTACAAGTGATGGGAAGTACTTTCATTAATGTATTTTTTAATGCTCATGTGAAATAAATAACATTTTTTCATTAAAAACGCTACGAATTAATTCCAACACCTAATATATTAAATGTTAATAATACAAAAATTATAAACAGAGATTAAAACTAACACACAATGGATATAAATAAGATATAAGACATATATTTTATACTTTAGACATATATTTTATATTTTATATTTTATATATATTAATTAATATATTTACTAATTAACATATTTATTAGTCAAAAAGAAAAAATGTTTCATTATCTCTTATTGTTTCATATATTATACAATATATAAAGTTAAGATAAGTTATACATAAACATGTAAATTAATTTTATTATTAAAACATATTTGTTTAATTTCTTCGTCAATTTTGAATTTTTTCAAAATTGATACTTTGACAGCTTTTAATATTAAGTATTTACTTTTGCAATAAATATTATATTTTTTATACGTACCAAAACAATCTCACCATTTACATTCTTTTTTTCAAAAAGTTGTAGTACACGCTCTGATAGATATAGTAAAGAATTTGCAATGTAAGTCGCAATAGGTTTAACAAAATTTGTATGACGTTAAGCGCATTCATGATAAACTGAAAAATTAGTTATTTTCTTATATGAATACAAGGTGTTTCAGAAATAATTAACGAAACTTTAAGAACATATTCCACTCATTAAGTAAAGATGAAAAAAAATCATACAAATGGATTTGGAAACGCTTTCTTTCCAAGTTATAAACATTTCTTTATTTTATACTTATACCTATATTTTATTTTATACTTGCATCTATATTTTATTTTATACTTATATTGTATCTATATTTTACTTTATATTTGTATTTATCTTTATTTTATACTTATATTTCGTATTTTTTTACACGCAGCGATAATACGATTTCGAAATAGCAACAGGAATATCACGAGGTCTTAAGATATGCTCATAAATAAAAATTTAAAAAATTTAAATTAGGAGAACTAAGCAAGCTAAGCACTCTTTGTTTACTTTAAAAGGTAAATAGAAGTATAATTCATGAAACGTCGAAGCGAGGCATACCGTCCGACGTAAATACGTACAATTTAAATAAGAAATGTTTATTTAAATGTTAACTTGGAAAAGAAGAACCTATGTTTCCGAATTTATGTTTATATAACTTTTTTCATCCTTACAATGAGTGGAATATGCTCTTAAAATTTGGCCAAACTATTTCTGAAATACTCTGTACATCGAATATTAACAATATACATATAATAAATAAACTGAAAAAAATAAAAGAAATTGATAAAGTATTTATTGAGAAAACAAGATATTTCATAATGTTCTAAAGAAAATTCATGTTTTGAAATATATTTAATTTTGTAATTTATAAATAAATAATTCTTCATGTTCTTAAATATTATATTAAGTATTACATTGTAAATATATATATATATATATATATATATTGTAAAACAAATAATATTTGTGGACAAATATTTTAAAAATTTGACGTGCCAATAATTATGTAGGTTGTGTGAATCTCAGCAGTACATCGTATGTTTTATTAATATATTGTGTTAATGTAAAATTTAAAATACAATATTATTTTAAATACATGTTAATGCACATTTATTTTATAAATTTGGGTTTTAAGCTGTGAATATTTTTCCATATAGTGAAAGAATTTTTAGAAAAACGTTTACGTGAGTTCGTTGAGCTAAGGGTTATCGGCCGGATTCACATGTGCGTGAGTTTAGTGCGTGACCCAGTGGTTATCGACCGACTTGACGACCTTGACGTATCTCACACCGCACATTTTATCCTAGGGATGTCCAACGGACGTCATTTTGGGATATTGCAATAATCTTTTGTGATATCCGTGGATGGTCTCAGTTATCCAACGGATATCCAGGGGATGTATAAATGTTCGTGTCTGCATGTGTGAGATCCCATGGAGATTTTATGGGATATCCAAAGATCTCTATGAAATACAAGTGTATATACGTATGTATATCTATGTGATTATTATCTAAAATAAAAAGGAAATTCTAGGATATTATGGATAGGATTCATATCATGGATATCATATTACCGTTCCCTTTTTTTACAATTGTGAATTGCGACGCTCTGTCTAACAATTGGTAAGAAATCTATTATGCGCGCAGTTGTACATACAGCTGCTATCACAAATATTAGTACCCACGCACAATATTTAAAAAATTCAATTTTTAATTCAATTCTTGGATTCCTAAGTGTGGATTTTCACATTAACAAGGGAAACTACCCAGATGTTACTTTTTCAAATTATTAGATATCTGGGTAACTTCTATTATAATATGAAGTGCTCCACGATGACCACAATTCCATACTATAGTTGCCATCTATGTTTTCAACTGCGAATTTTGGAAAACGCAGTCGTAATATCGATTTTAAACAATTTTATTTAAAGTAATACACTCAATCATTTAAGCACATTATACAAACGAATGATTCTAATTAGTCATTACTTTTCCAAGATTCCGTTTTCTGTAATTCTGACTGTCATGGGAAAGCATCTTAAAGCATAAAGCATAAGAGAATCAATCAATTAAAGTAAATAAAAGATTGATTGATTGAATCCCTTACGCTTTATTAATGACTTTATACCGGTCATTTCATTTTACTTAACATCATTTAAATGGAATTGCATCCAATTTGATCGCTTACACTCTTTAAGGAATGCTGAAGTGACCAAATTGTTGAAACATTGCAGATTAATACAAATCTCTAAATTTATTGAATGAAATCATCGTCGAGATATTATTAAAAATCGACAATCCTACGAGAGTTCGCGTCACTGTTAAAATCTAAGTGATTAAGAGTAATAAATTGATATATGTTGTACTAATTTTATAATTTATTAATTTTGTAAACATATACGTATATTTAAAATTCAATAAAATTTGATTTTTATTTAAAATTATAATTTTAATGTTATCATCCGTTTGATTATCAACCGTCACTCCCTGGAGTGACGTCTGAACTTGATGGACGTCGATAATACAGACTCTTTTTTAGAGACCTAAAACCGTCTGTATTACCGACTAAATCATATAATTTTTGTACAACAAATACTTTTTTCTCTTTTACAAATTCGAAAATCCTTTTCCAATTAAAGTATTCGCATTAATACGTGTTTGTAAAAATGGAGTTTATGCCGAAAACAAAAAAATTTCGAAATTGATATATTTTTTAGGGTGCACGCGTATATTATAATATTCAACATTTACATGTAGAATAGACAATGTAAACTATTCTATAAAGTATTATCTATGTAAATTATGTAGATAATTAACCAAGGTCGCATTAACACACCACCATACAGCGAACATTCTCGTGACAGCCAATCGATATATTTTTTTCCGTAATAACCTTTTAGTTCTTACGGACAAACATAATTAGTTATTGTTCAAACATATAGCTATATGTAGCACGATTATATGAATCAAATATCGATTTATCATCTCCAGCCTTGAAAAATGGACGATGTATCCTAAGAAAAATGAACTATATAGTTTACATCCACTTTGTCAGAGGGCAGTAGTTTATACGGCAACATTTTATGGTTACAGGTTTGGGCTGTCATGTCTTCTTTCAGATCTCTCTGGTACATCATTCTTTGAACAACATCACTGAAACAAAAATAATTTAATAGAAAGTTATTAGTTAATATGTGTATCAAATGCACGAAACTAGGTCGTATGTACAGTTCGCGCAATTAATGCCTTCCAACCCTATGACATCACATCCATTTGCATCGCGTTTACCTTCTTGGTCGTTTATACATTCATGGCTGTAATCGAATAGATCGGATCAACCTATAGAAATTGGAAAAACTCGCGTATTTCGGCTATGAACGTAAAAATAACCAAGAAAGTAACGGGGATGAAAGGCATTAATTGCGCGAACTGTACTAGATCAGGTCTAATAGGCATATACCTAAAGACCTCTCTCTCTATTCCCTGTATTTTTTCTCTCAAAAAAAATAAAACTAAGAGCAGAATCCATAGACATTGTTGAATGTAAGAAAAGAATTATACAAAAGTGTAAACAAAGCATCTAATAGAGGAAACTAAAGAAAGCTTCTTTTACCTTTCGTTGTCTCAATTTGTGCTTACTTGAAGTTTCATTTACGCTTCTGGCACTCTCTCTTTATATTTGACTTAGTTCCGACTCTTATTTTTGTCAGGAAATTTATCGATAAATATGTATCATCGTAAATATGTATAAAAATAAAAATTAATATCGAGATTAAATAGTGGAAACACAACTTCTCGCGTGTTCATTAATTCGCATTCTGAAATTCAATGCAGTATCGATTGGCGATCGTGTTCTTAAATTACAATTCGCGTGAACAATCTGTGCCACGGGATTGCGTCGTGAATCGCCATATTGGCTTTTTATAAATTAGCGGTCACTCCGATTAATTGTTTGATCGCGGCCGTGAAAATGACATCACACTCGTCGATGTCTATTAAGCTAGAATGCCAACATGAGCATAATCACATCAGATAATCACATGGAGGATTTAACTCTTTTTGTGCTATTTTATTGCTTTAATCCTGATTTTATTGCTCTAGCCATTTAGCAAGTAATCTTTATGCTAACTTTTACAAAAGTTAGAATGTAATGATTTTATTGCTCGAAATTACATATTCTGTAAAATTATCATAGAAAGTTTTGTAAAATTTGCTCATTGGTTTATTTAACAACAAAAGAGACACATAGGATGTAAGGATTGTTTTCCGCAAGTAGCAGTGGAGCAAATAAAATCAATGAATATAATTGAATGTAATTTACGAATAAAATCATTAAAGGGATTATGGTCGAAAACTTAGGTTATTTTTTGGCGTAAAGGGTATTGCTTTAAAATTTGAACTAGTTTATATTGCAAGCACATAATTAGCACTAAATTATAATGTGAGTATTTTTCTTTTTATTATAATTTTTTTTAATAGGCATTTTAATTTTTGTAAAAGTTATAATATAATAAAAATTTCTTGCTAAATGGCTAGAGCAATAAATTAGCACAAAAAGAATACTAAATCTTTTATATGTCTCATGTGATTATACTCATGTTGGTATTCTTAATAGATATCGCTCGACGGACGAGCCCGAGCTTTGATCTTTTTCGACGCATTTACTATGCCAATATGTTCAGAGTTCGTGCACATTAATTAAGTGACTAATTAGTATCGAATAGACTTAAACGCTCGATCATCTATTTCTATTCTCTAAATTTCTTGGAGTGGAATTTCACTCTAAAGAATAAAAATTAAATCGGTCTTGTAAAAGAATAAGATTTCATTCTAAAAGTTTTAAAGGGTATTTAGTTAAGGATACATGTGAGGGTATAACAATAAAAATGGGTTGATTTCAAGAAGTGAACGGTAAAAATAGTTCGCCATGAAAATGCTGTCGAAGATCGTGTACTTATTGATTACGAATAGTATGAGCCAGTATAAATATAACGGACGAGTTTTTTAATTTATTTCATCTTGATTGATCAATCGCACTGTGCGCAAATGCAATTTTTTTCCGTAAAAGCTGCATTTGCGCATAATGTGATTGATTAATCGATAAATTAAGTCTGATCTATATAAGACTCAGAACGCCAGTCGCCAGATCTCAAACTTGTTGCGTTAAAGGAATCCTCTACATAAAAGTCGTGGAATCTTAAGTCGTAGGAACTGACCAATTCTAATCGAGTATTCTCCTTATATTTGATTATAATTGGTTGCTTTCCTACGACTTAAAACTCCACGACTGTCTACGACTTTTATGTAGGAGCCTTGTTTAAGCCCTATGTTTAAGCCCGATCTACATAAGACGCAGAATCGCAGATCGCAGGTGAAACGTATTTCAAATTGTAATAGACAGCAATACGTAGAACGCAAAAGTTGAAATTTACCCAACTTTCTGCGTCTTGCGTTCTGCGTCCTACAACCATATCATTTATAATTAAAACGTTAAGTTAATTTCTAGTTTTACGACCTGCGTTCTGCGTCTTACGTATAGATCGAGCTTTAGCCAATCCGATGCGTCAATTTTAAAAATTACCCTTCGAGATTGGTTGACGCAATAAGCTTGTGACTTGCAATTTGCGTTTTGCATCTTAAGCTCATTATGTAAGCCAATCTCAAGTTTGTTGCGACAGCCAATGTGAAGCGTTGATTTCAAAATGCAAGTTTCAGATTGGCTGTCGCAACAAACTTGCAATCGGCTTACGTCTAATGTAGAATGGACTTCTTTATGTGGATCGAGTTTTAAATCGCCCTTACGTCATTATTTTGCGATTAACGCCGCGCCATCTTGGTTTTTTGAATTTATCGATTGCTTGACCACTCGGCATGTCTTTTTTGATCTATTCGACTTGCTTACACTTTTTACATTTAAAATGAAATAGATATATATTTGAAAAGAGAGAAAGTGAAGATGCTGAATGTAAAAAGTATAAACAAGTCGAACAGACCTATTGTATCGTATTTTGTTATATTTTTGTTATTTTATTTTTAAATACAGTGACATACTGGAGTACTTGGATAAAGTCCGAACGCAATCTAAGCAAATAATTTAATCAATAAATAAATTTACATTGTCTGCAACCGATGCATGTGCGTTCTCGTGATGCTACAAATAAGCATTGGATAATTAATAAAATTAATTCTTTCTTCTAATTAGTCAAGTAAATATTTTAATTAAAACATTTGTAATGAGATTTTGATTGCATTTTTTATCGTTCATTAGGCGTAAAATAAGGATAAAGTGACATTTGAACGAAGTTTCCAAATATAGTCTATATTACACAGGATCACAAAAAAAAATTTTTTGATGAGCAATTCAAACTAGAATAGGTGTTTCTTATAAATTTTAGATCGCTGAATTTGAATTCATAAACCCCATTTTGCTCTATTACGTCCAATTTTTTAGTTTAATCGAGAAAAATAATGAAAAATCTATGAAAATTAAAACATTGGAGAAAAAGTAAAATTAATCCAGAAGTAGACGCGTCTCTCGAAATTAACGTTAGTAGGCGAGTCCTGATCATTTTGACCGAAATGTATTTTCACATATATGTGTTATAATTAAAATACATATATGATTATAATTACTATAAGTAATAATTAATAAGAAAACATTCTGATAATGCTTTATATTAATCAATTAAAAACAAAGAAACGTAATAATTACTAGAAACAAATGTACAATTTATATGATATATCTTTATTTTAATTTTATCTTTTTTTTATTTGTTAAGATTATTGATATGTAACGAAATAATAAGAAAATTATAATAATTTTATTCATAATTTTTTATTCATAAAAATATAATAATGGAGGAGATTGACGGAGACAACATTAACGTAAGTGCGCTACAATCTTTTAGACCGATCGTTAAAAACATATCAAATTTTATGTAGATATAAGCGTATTTACGTCATCCATTTTTGCATGCTATACGAAAAAAACATTAATAAATATTTACGTAAAAGTAAAAATATAATGTATGTATATTTGTTGCTTTAACACTGACAATGTAAAATTTTTATCCTTTATCTACAACCTGAATCTTCGAACTTTAATGCAAATATTTTTAAATTGTTCTAACTTGTACATATAAAAATCTGAAAACATTCTTACTTGTGAAAGTTTTAACATATTGTATTTTACTTATTTTTTACAGATTTAAATTTATTTACCATAAGTCACAATAAAAAATCGTTTGTGCCTTTAAAATTTGATATTGCCAAAATTGGACGATGTACAGTTAATTATTTTATTATTTTGAATGTAAATAAATGCACATAAAAATATTGAAATTGTTTTAGGAAACTGTCCCGATAGCATAGAGCAACGGCGGCATGTGAATATAAACTATTGTATGGAATAAAATTTGCGTGTTTTATTATATTACATTATATACAGTGAAATGAAAGATTTTATTTTAAGTGTCGAAAGAAAATACATGTGAAAGAGGCTGATGTTACCGGTTATATATATTATGAAGAAAAATAATATTAAGAGAATCCTAAACGCGATTAGTCATACTGAAAATAGCACACACAAACGATTTACATATAATTAACGCATCACTACATCAATATCTCACTCACGCATGCTACATACACGGAGAAAATTTTATATTTAAAATTACTATTATATAATGTGGCAGTAGCGCTGCGGACAATTATAAGTTTAAATGCTATAACTATTTTTTTTAAAACAATAATGCAACATAATTTTTATACTTTTTTATAGTAAAAATTTTTTATTACAAAATCAAAACTTGTCGAATAAAAGTTAGAATTGTAAAGATAACTAAAAAATATATACCTAGCAAATTTTGTTTGCGTACCATAGTAAAAATTAACTGTTTTCGTGTTAGAATGTGGCTTAAGCATTGGCAGCTTTTAACAAAAATTATTTTATTTATGTGATAAAAATTAGTATTGTCATAGTAAAAGTTATGTCGGAATCATGTGACGGTTCATCGAAAATATAAGACATAGTAAAGTATAATTTAAAATTGTATTAAAATTTAATATAAAATTTTCTTTGTGTACACATAAATTTTCGTATAACAATTACGTTTTAATTAGTCGTCTATGTTCAATTTTAAGTACTCCACGCTGTTTCTTCATACAAACTACTGTGGACTATTATTTTGTAAGTATAGTCTATAAAAACTATATTTGTAAGTATAGTCTCAAACTATAGTCTACTGTGGACTATTATTTTGTAAGTATAGATTGCACAGCTTTTATAAACAAATGTCACGACGTAACAGCTCTGAAGCGCCATATTGAACTAAGAAATGGTAAGGAAGATCTCAATTTCGAAATTTTTTGTCGTTCTCAGCATAGACTCTATCTCTCAGACACCTATTATGCGTATACTTTTTAATCCTGGAAAAAGATTTTCACATCAATAAAACAAGAAAAAAGTAATTGTTACACAAAAATCGTATGATTTAGTCGGTAATATAAATGATTATAGGATTTCCTTAATATTAGATTATTACAGTCCTTTTCAATTATACTATGATTAAATAATGATAATTTGTAGTCTTAGAAATTATCATGTTCTGAAAATTTTATATTGCATATTAACGGTAATATATAATTATGCAATTAATCATACTTTCTTGGATATTTCGTATTCTTGACCGTGTAAAATATAAATATTTTCACGTCAGATTGTAACCTGAACTGAAATATAGATTTTATTGTATAAATTTAATTCTATCTTCTTTTTAGTGATTCTTTGCTTAAACAAACGTTCAGTTAATATTGATTAAGCATAGTAAAATAATTCGCAATTTGCTTTTATGTCTATTTCTATTATTTAATTATTTGAAATTATCAATTTTCAAAGTTCATTTGGCAAAGAGCAAAAAAAATTGCATCCTTTGAAAATATTGGTTTCTAGAAATTCTGTTTATGTAAACGCACGTTTTATTGGCTTCGCGATGTTTCTCGGAATCTGAAGGCAGGTCTGGTTTGGCAGACAGACGAATCAATCATAGGTATATTGCGACGTGCATTATCAGATCGCAACCGATATTTTCGTTCCGATTTCGTTTCCGGGAAAATACATCGCCCCTCGTTTCCTAGATGCGATGTAAAGTCACGACGTTATCTGCAACAAGCTGAGCTGACTTTGTCCGAGATATCATCTCGCAACTCGTTCCGGCGGGACGACGGTCGTACAAATTTCTTTTATCTGTGCCATAAAACCGATAAAGGCGTGATGCATTTTTTCTGGTTATCTGCGATGGTCTACGATAAGAAAATTATTTTAGAATATGGACGACTACTTTATGATATTGCAGTTTCGATAATTTTAAATCTGTTGATAGATCAAGATTTATATATATATATATATCTTAGATTGACAAGAAAAAAAAATTTTTTTTAATCTCAGCTCAAAAACTTCCATTTCATGCCAAAAGAACATCCCTAAACTTTTATCAAAAAATATAAAGATTTAGAGATTGTGAATTTTATTAGTTTGATTTTTAAATCAATGTTTCGATTTTTTTAAATACATGTTTGATTTAATGCAAAAATAGCTTAATCCAGATTTGAAATGTAGTACTGTATGTTTTGTTGATCTGACTGAACACAATGCAATAATTTATTTAGCTCTATATACGCCTTAAGAAACACGATTAATGTGAAAAAATGACTAAATTTCGAATTCAAGGTCGATTTTAGTAAAATTCCAAGCGTTCAAATGGATCGTTACTCCTAAAATTATAGATCATCTAGAACAAAATCCAGTTGGAATTTTTCTAGGACTTCTTATAGGGCCTTTAAAAATTGCATTTAACTAAATCATGAAACGTTTTTAAAGATAGAAACATTTTTTTACAAGTTCTAAAGTATATCGTTTTGTGGTTTTGACATTCTCAAATCAAATATCTCAATTGATAATAAAAAATCTCTTTATTAGAAAATGAAATGAGTACCTAACAAAAAAATATGATTTAATTAATTGAAATAAACTACATATTACGTAGTATATACTTTTTTAATCATGTATTCGTTTCATTTTCTAATAAAAAGTTTTTTATTGTCAAATTGAGGCATTTGATTTGAGGATATCAAAACCACAAAGCGATATACTTTAGAACTTGAAAAAAAATTTCTACCCTTAAAAACATTTTATAATCCAGTTAAATGCAACTTTTAAAGGATATCTTATAAGACGTCTGAATGTTCTCCGGAAAATAAAATTGTTTTATGTATTGATTGTACGGTAACATCATTGGAAGATTCCGTCAATTTCATTCATTGGAATTTGATGCGGTGAATACCTTTATAATCGCATTCAATACACGGTACTGCGAAGATAATTTAGCTAAATAACGAGAGAATCCTCTCTCTCTCTCATCTTCGTTGTCAGACTCACGGTCGTTATCCACGTAATAACATCGCCGAATTGAATCAATTCAGTTAGCTATGTGACACCGTATTATCTCTCGCTTGAATCACCTAAAATACCTAAATTATACATATAGCGGATATTCTCCGAACGATTGCGGCGAGAGGGCCGTGGCAATCCGGACTGTCATTCGCGGTGTATCGCAGGCTGATGGGCAAATTATGATTTATCGAGTGAATGAGTAATCATCGCTGTAAATGCGACGGATGCACGTTTTCGGGGTGCGGGCCTCATTACACGCGCGAGGAAATCGAGCGCAAATATATACCGGCATGCTAGACGATTTTTTAAATCGGCTACGGTGATCGCGCCGTTACGATAATTGAGCAAATCGAATTACATGTAGATACGCGTATGTAATAACCATCGACCGTTGCCGAAACGTGCACGTTCAGAGCAACCCGCTAATTGATCGTTCTCCCCGTACTCGGACGATAACGCGCTAATGATATAGTGGCATGTGGGAAAATCAAGATCTAATCCTCTCGAGAATTGTCACAAATAGGACCCGTGGGAGTGTTTACGCCCTCCTGATTTCCGGTTGGCATTGCGCGCGATAGTATTATTTCGATGGGTTCTTTCCTCTCCCTTCGATGCGGACGCCATTAATTCTGTGCAACGAGAGAAGCTCTCAGAACGATCGCGCGGATCTCCGTACGCAAAACGGATGGGCGGGAAGGGAGGAGGCTAAAATGAAGGAAAGCTTGCAAGTAATTTGAGGGTTTATTGCGGAAAAGCGCAGAAATTTTACGAGTTTTTCGGTGTGGTAAATTAAGATTTGCATAACGCGCCACCCCCGCATCTAAGTGTTGAGAAATGCAAATGTAGCCTCGTCTTTAAGGTTCTTTCTCTTTCTACCTCTCTATCTTTCTTTTTTTTCTTCCGTTCTGCGTACTAGAGGAAGCACGTATAAAGGTTGAGTGGTTATATCTTGCTATACCAGCATAAGATGCGAGAAACTCCTTTTCACCAGCTCGTCTCTAGGGTTTCCCAGAAACCCAAAATCCCACTAAGATTCCACAATCTCAAGAGCAAAGAGAATCCTCCATTTTGAGAGCTGGTTCCCTTCACCATAATGTTCGCTATCGAAAATATCCGCTTCGTGCATGTTGAGAAGCGAGTGAGAGGAATTTCAAAATGTTCAACCGGAATTACGGAATTACTTATTGTTCGCGATCGTTTTGTTTTGCTACGCGAAGACATTTAAAATAATATTACATTTATTCCTTATTTTCACAATATTGTATATGGTTACCTACAAAAATTAAAATTGCAAAAGATTCATCAATAAAATTTATTCATGAATTTTTTGGTAACTTTTAATTGTTAGGTAATCATATATTGTGAAAGCGGATCTTCGATGCTAATAAAATGATTTTCAGCACTCATGTTTTGACGTAAAATATATATGATTAATTCGTGGGAAAAAATAAATATTTTTTATTTATTATCTCCTATATTTCATTCTTAGGGAATCTCGTATCCGAAAATGATTGGAAAATATTCACGTACCGATATTCTCGTTATTGGAAGATACTTACATTTTGTAAAAAAACAGAAAAACAAGAACAAAAAACAAGCATTATCTTGTATATACGCAAAAGCGTCGAATTGTTCGAGCATGATGCCAGATGCGAATCGGCACGAGTAATTTTTTTACACAGATCGGAGCTCATTATCGGACGCAGCAATCGGAAACCATTCGATCGAGCAACGTGTAACAACTACGGTCCAACTATGTTGCCAACGGACGCGATCGTTAACGTTAACCGCTCGCGTTGCGGAGCGTATTCATGCGTGGCTCAGCTGCACCTGATTACGTTAATAATGAACGCAATTGGCGCTCACCTGCGTGACTCGCCGAATGCGCTTTAATCTGTTTACCGATTGCTCGCCGACGGTGTTATCGCGTGCGTGCGAGAGCGCGAACGGTCGCGCGTATATTTGACGCGACACATCGACGTTTGCGTGCTTAATTCGCCCGATTTCGGCCCGATTGTCCGACTCATCGTAAAGCCGATGATGACGTCGATGATGGCGTTTACTATGCTATACTGCGCACGAGAAAATAACGCGCTACGGATATTGCGAAGCGAATTCTTCATTTTTTACGACGTGATATCGAGAGCTTGAGCCGCTTTGGTATAATAGCGTATACGGGAAAGAATGATTTTGCTGAAATATCTAAAATTTTAGCTGGATATGAATCTAAGAATAATTTTGTCGAATCATCGAAATAATCATAGAACGTTCAAACTAGTTACTATACTGGAAAAAAAGAAAATGTAACAAAAAATAATTTCACTGAATATTTAGTAAGTAAGTTCTCAAACATAATAATATTATCAACCTTTTTCTCAGTCATACTTATCAAATATTTAAAATTATTTTTGGTTATATCAAACATTTGATTGATTATTTTATTCAACTTGATAACTATTACCAGTCTCTTTTTTCAGAGTAACATATTAAAAATATTTTGTGATATTATTTATCATGCTTGAGATTCTCAAAAAATTATTTTGATAGTCCAGTGAAATTATTTTCAGATCTAAGAATCTATTTCAATTTTTAGATACTTTGTTATAGATATTAGATATCAGTAAACGAGCGATACTTAATTTTTATTTCTCTAAATGCACAACGTAATAGTATTTTTTACATGATTGCTGTTCATGATTTTATTACTTTTTCTTACACGTGACAATGTAATCGTATTTACTCCAATTCGATACGTGAGAAGTAAATATCTAACGCTAAATGCTTCCGCGGATTACTATTATATCGTCTTCAATTATAATACATAGCATCTATAGCATGCTGAAGAATCATTTCGAGGTCTCTCGACTGTATAACGCGATAGTCGCGAAGCGATTATTCCAGCCTTATCAGCAATACACTCGGTGCGCAAATACTATCGAAACGCTTGGAAGGCGAATGGAAAATGGCGAAAGGATGCGTGAGAGCGGAAAATAAGATCAATTTCGCTGTGTGTTCACCGATCGTGTATAGTCGAACCTCTCTTTTCCTCTCTCACGTCGTCGTCATCGTGTCGTCGTCGTCGTCGTCGTTGGCTCGGTCAACCGTCGAGACTTTTCGCTCTTGTCGACTCTACGTCGCGTATTCCTGGCACGCCGCGGAAACAGCGGTGGGTTTATTTTCCGCGGAAAATCACAACGTGTCCGGATAATGCCGGTTATCGCGTGGTACGCTGAATACAATGCCTCGGAGTACGGAGAGAAAGATCAGAAGCTGCCTTGGCTCCTGTGTCGAGAACGCTGTATAAATGTGCATTTCCTGCACACAATGGCAAGCTCGCGTTTTGGGTATATAGTGCCTCCGGCAAAAAGACACGTAAGAAAACGATAGGGCGATGTGGGGACGTTTACTTCCAATTTGAAGAAACGAATCTTTCTCGATGGGGGTTTCAAGCGAAAATTTAAAGATCAAGAATGATTTAATATAATATGTATCACTGTAAACGGATGTATTCTTATGAAACATATACAGATAAGAATAGAAAAGTATACATCCGTGAGATTTCTCATACGCGGAATTCTCCAATGAACCGTTTCTGAACAATCGCCATTCGCATCGCAAGCAAGGCAATAAATTCAAATTTTATTGAATTATACAATAGGAGCCAGAAAGATCGTTTAAACTACACGCGAACGCTTTTACGATCGGGCAGCGTTGAACTTCGTGGGTTGTTGCAGTCGATTTTATATTCACAGACTCATATTGCAGAATACAAGTTTTAAAATAATCAAACCTGGCTTATATCGATATTTTCGATTTATTATAGTTAGTTGTAGTTATATTATGTATTCAACAGAATACTATCTATGATAAAAGTGTATCTTATTGTTAGATCAATCAAAGGCTACAGTCTATAACATTATTTAAAGTGATAATTATTTTTTTTAATTGAATTTCAATATCAAGGACTACGATTTGAGATAATAATTATTTTAGAGATATCTTTTCTTTAGACAATGTATGTATACATTTTAATCGTTTGCCTTAAATGTAAGAAATTATTTCAAGCAATTATTCTGTATTAGTTTGAATAATTTTAATGTTGTCGTGGATTTTTTTCCCCATTTGAAGAGTTATTATCTACCTCGAGTTTAATTATGATAATGTTTTAATAATTCAGATTTAATTGTTCTTTCAATTAATCTCGATTTGTCTGTAATGCACAAACGCGGAATTATACAGCGCATTTCTATCATGCGCAGATACATGCGCGAATTCGCATTCATTATACTCGAGCGTGTATGATCAGTGAATCGCGTGAATAATTTTGCGTGTCGATTTCACATTGGCATTACTATCAGATTTCCACCTATGCGTTTTGATACTCGTTAATGATTTACTCAGAGTATGTAGCTGAAACATTTCTGTACAGAAACATTAGGTAGTTACACAGAGTCTTACTCTTTATGGGCTTCTTACTTTATGGGTTCATTATGTGTACTTTTTCATTAAGCTTTTCATTTCGCAATGAAAAGAACGCTTTTAAATCTTATTGTTTTTATTCTTCCAAATAATATCATTACTACCGTATTTTGCGTGTGAAAATGGAAATCGTTGATCGTTATGGCAAATTGCGCATATTTACCTGCCGCGTTAAAATATCTATGATAACGTTTATGCAGAATATATATACATATACATATATGTATACACAGGGTGTTTGGAAAATAATGATAAATCTTTCGCATAGGGGCTAAACTGAAAAGAACAGTCCTCTACCATTTTACAATTTTCGTAATAGTTAACAAGATATTAATCGCTATATTAATTAATCTCATGTTGGTAAAAATGAAAAAATGCAGTATTAAAAAGCTGATAAAAACTTCTGAAAAAATTCTTAGAGTTTTATGAAAAGAAAATAAACAATTTTCGTCTTTTGCAGTATTTCTGTAAAGTTGATAGTATTCGAGTAAAAAATTATTGAAGATTTTCGGCAATTTTTAGCAATTAATATCTTATTAACTGTATTGCGAAAATTGCAAAATGGTAGAGGACTTTTCTTCTCAGTTTAGTCCATTCTGCCCCTATGCAAAAGATTTATCATTATTTTCCAAACACCCTATATATTTTACTTTCCTTTTATTTTATTCTCGCATTAAACTTTAATGATCAAACTCGTTGATCAATTAACGAGCTAGTTTATGACTCTGAAACTCCTGTATACGGAATATACAGATTTTATGAAAAAGATTTATTAACAAGTGAAATATGCGTGACTGATTTTGAAATATTGTTCAGAAATAAATTTAGGCCCTTGTTATCGCAATCATCAATTCTGTTTGTACTAAGATCCTCCATTAGCCCGACTATAGCCATACATGCTGCGTTAAGGGCAGTACGTTGCGCATGTAAATTGCGGTTTCACCAGCTTTGCTCAACGTCGGATTCGATACTGAGGCCGGTCCATGTTATGGTTAGGCTAGTCTTAAATGTGGCAACGAAATTTCTGCCCCTTGATTACGCGAGATTACGTGTATTACGCATGAATATTACGCAGATCTAACGCATGCTATACGACAAATATTTCGATACATGACAATGATTAATATTTCAAAGAAAAATTGATCGCAAACAGCATTCAATGTCCAATGACATTAACAAATATAATGAACATCGACAGAATCACGCAGCGTTAATTGAATAAATATTTATAATATAATCGCTTAAAAAATTACGCGTTAAATTTTCGAGGAACTCACATATGTTTACTTCTTTTTTCTATTCCTCTCAATGCCGCATTCTGTTTTACATGGCGTTACATGTTGGAGTTTAGATTGATGATCGTGTTTAATCGTGATTTATCTCCCGGCCGTTTAAGGCCCTAAACGCGGCAATGAATTCTGTAACCAGCGCCCAATTACAGTCATCCAATGCACGGACTAACACTTGTGCATGCACTCGCGCGCCTTTGCAACAAGCGGATGCATTTGTCGTTGCCAGGCTTTTACAGCTTCGTAACCGCACGCGATGTTCTTCGTGTTGAGTACCGTGAGTATTTTGGGTCCGCGCAGACAAATGACGCGTTTCATCATCCCGCCCCTCTCGATTGCGGATGTACCTTTCACGTCGCACCCTACTGTAGTGGTAGTAACACACAGTAATCCCTCTCCAATTTTCAAATGTAACTACAGCACCTTTTTGCCAGCAACGATCCGTCACTTGGTACGTCCATCGCGTGAAAAACGTCATGTGCGCGATCTTTTATCGGCTCACGTCGCGTTACCTCTTGCCATTTGCCATTTCTCCTTCATTTTTCCTCGCAAATCATAGCACTCGTAAGTACATCTGATTCATAAGGGCGGGAAACTCGAAGCTTAAGTCGTAAAAATCTAGGGGATTGCAGACACGATGTGACGACCGTGACATAATCAAAGTAAACGAAAGGAGATCTAGAGGCTCACTTTTCCAGTTTTCTTCTCTTTGGGAAGAAATCTGAAACAGGAACGTTAGACACGGAAGCTTTTTTAATTAGAATCTCATTCGAATATCGATTAATTATACATTCATGAGGGAAAAAGGAAGAAAGATGAAGAAAGAGCATCGGAACCACCTAAAAGCTTTGAAACCGCACTATCGAAGAACGACGTGAAGATCGTTTTCTCGCTGACACTTCGACAATGAATATTTTACACTTCCGGAAAAATAGATCCCTTTGTCACTTTATCCACATCGATTCTCTCGCATTTCTTTCCGTTACCACATACTCCTTGGCTTTCTGGTTTCCCTCATTGGAAGCAATACGAGAGCTTCGTGATACTTTACACCGGTTCTTAGTGAACGCTTCCTAATGGAATATTTGCGGAGATCTTTCCTTTTTCAAACTCTTTATCGGAGAGCCGATTCCCTTTGAACGTGCTCGCGTTCGCGTTCGCGTTCGCGTTTCTCTTACCAGCAGATAAAATCGTGGTGATTTATCGATGCAAGGGAGAGAAAAAGAGAGAAAGAGAGAGAGGGGGAGGGGGAGGGGTGGAACTTAAAGCGCGGCTTAAAAAGGTCGTCGCCGTCACGATGGTGGTAGGCGACAATGGGCCCAAAAACGGTTTAATACCAGCGTATCCGTATGTATATATGTGTATATATACGCAATATGATCTATTGTTTCCCAAGACGGGCAAGAATATAATACCACCGGTGATTTATCGCTCCGTTATTCGACCCTGCGCACGCCTCCATGTTTTCGACAAAGTGGCGAACACTTCAGTTTCGCAACTCGTAAATCTATAAGACGTTTGTATCTAACGTCAAAATCGTTCGATCTATGTTGCAATAATAGCCGAAGAATAAGTGCCAAGAAAATATATGATTATCATTTGAGAATTACTCCTAATAATGGTGATAAAATTTCATTAATTCGTATTTGACAAAGTTTTTGTTATATTTATTATGTTTAAAGAGTTTTTTTTGATATTATTAACAAAGAATTGTAGATATATTTACTTTAACAGAGTTTTATTGGATTCACGAGTTTACTTTTCCAAGTATTTATCATTGGTCTTGTTGTACATTGCAAATTAGAATTTCTTTCCATACTACTTACACAAATAAAATATTTCTCACAAATGGTGTTGCTTGGTGTTTATCTTCATTATTTTTTTTTTCCTTTTTTCGTTCCTTTTTTTACCTTTTTATTTTCTTTTTTATTTCCTTTTTTTTTCTCAAGTTTTTTTTTCTGCAAGATAACAGGTTTTTTTGAATAATCATAGGCGGATATAGGCTCTGGTTCTGGCAATGGGATATAATTTCGTGGTGACTTAAATTCCACTTCAAGACTGTGTTTCATACTGTCGGTAATATTGTGAGTAATTTGTCTTGTTGTTCTTAATAATAACATTTCTTCCTCCGGTTTTTTAGGAGTAGGTTCTTGACTATGTATTACATTAATTTTTGGACAGCCTTTCTTGCATTTCTTACCTTGAAAGATATATATTTTGTAATAAATTTGAAGAACATGTATCTCAATTTTACAAATAATCTTGTCAGTATTTCTATCATAATTAAGTAGAAATAATAATCATAAATCATAATAGATTTTATTTTTAAATTTTTCTATTAGTTTTACAATTATTATGATAATATTTTACCATATTTATCCGAACAATTAACATCAATGATAGGCTCGTCATCAATTTGTCCATCCACGGCTTGAACGCGATGTCTATCTTTAAGCAATTTAAACGTTAAAACGTTATTGTCAATTTCATGTGAAACTTCATCGTACGGTGATTGGGCATTAATTGGACATACACGACGATTCATGATTCTTTTTCAGTAATGCAACCAAATATGAAATATTACATATATCTTAGAATTTTGTCATTTAAGGTTATTCAAAATAATTTAGGCATTTAAGACAAATTCACGTATCTTGGTATGCAATATCATTTTGACTTTCTTATTTTTTATATGCTATACGTTGAATTTTGTATCTCACATGTTGCTTGATCTTTCAATGAGAATTTAAATCAGATTCTCCTGGTTTCTAGCATATTATTTTACAATCTGGTCTCACTGTTCTTTAAGTTGGTTATCACGCTCGAAAACACAACAGTAACGCTACCGTCTGAAGCTGTGTTTAACAAACGGCACGAATTATTCTCAGAGTTGAAATTTTTATATGTCAAGTGTACATAAAGAGAAATATCTACGCGAGTAGAGAGTGCTTTTCTTCCTTCTGCCTCGCCTCGCTACATAAAGACGGCGCGGAAATAAGGAGAAAGAAAGTATATAAAAGCGAAATGCAGATGAGGTAGGACTGTAACGGGGACGACTCAGTTTCTCCCTGTAGAACTGGAGGAAGCAACGAGGCGGTTGGTCGCCGGGAATAGCTTCGCTGTTTTCACTCGGAAATTTCTTCTGGACACAAGACGAGGTGCTTCGTCGGCGAGAGCTTCATCTCCTCCTCCCCGTCTGTTTCGAGAGCTTTCATTGTTCCGCTCGCTCCCTGACGTTTTGTCGGTATTGCGGCGGGAAGAGCTCGTGTCATTCCGCGGAGTGCGTGGAATCGTACTTCAAATCGTACTACAAATAGATATGCAAATATTGTCTCAGTTTAGTTCGCCCACAGACGTCGCATCTCCAACGGCGAAATATACATCACACGCTGTTTCTTCTGTGCCGCCTCAACAACGCTTTAATTTTTCCCTCTTCACTATATTCCCGACACTTTCATTTTCTTTTTCCTTCCCTTTTTCGCTCCGCTTTTTTCTTCTTTTCGAGCGCGCGCGTCGCTGGGAGAACTTAATATTCTTGGCACCTAAACTTCTCCTTTGTTACGTAACTTCATAACGCTCTTAATGTCCACGCTTTTAAAAGATAATATTTCAGTTTTTTTCCAATGACTTATTCTCTCTTTCCCTCTTTTCTCTTTCGTGATATGGTCGCTTCCTATTCTATGATTGTTGTTCTAAAAATAGTTTCTTTTCTAAATCTGTTAGATATGCATAATTATATGCATAGTTATATGCATTTAGGACATCTCGCGAAATAAAACACTTTTCAAATAAACACTTTTGAAATAACAGTGCATATGCTATAGCATATATACTATAAACGTGCATACATGCATATATGTATATTTATGTGGAGGGATGGTGTCATGTCGGTTTACGCGATGGACAGAAAAAATGAGAGAGGGAGACGAATATTTGGACAAACTCAAAAATTCCATCAATCTCCCCGTTCATTCTCGGTCGCACGATATTCGACGTGCCCTATCATAGAGATATGCTTTATACGGCCAAAAGGATATGCTAATATTATGTGGCGCTTTCATAACGCGCACAGGACCGAATATGTTTTACTTTCATGAAGTACTTCGTCCGGTTAATATTTTTGGCAGGAGGAAAGTCAAGACAATGTTTTTAACGATCAACCAGATCACGCGCGACCTACGAATTCAGGAATCCGTTGAAATAAATCGACGATTCTTACCGATGCATAATCAGCTTTTAAAACATCCTGCTCTAAGACAGTGCGACCGGCGCTCCAAGTCGACTTCGGCATGTCGCTTTGTATAAAGTCGCTGAAAAGTTCGGGCTGTTAAACTTTTAATCGGTAATCCGGCGAGAAGTCTCTTGCACAGGTCGGAATGCAACAGTAAGTTTAGCCCTTTAACTTTCGAACTTCTTCTCGCTATTAAGTAAGTCGGCTCGACGTAAATACTGTGCTCCTCGAATTCGCGCGTTAACGCATTTCGTATAGCGAGTTAAGAGAAATATTAATTCTGCCGATAAAAGCTTGCAACGGTATGCCTTTAATAATCACGCTATTTATTTTTAATTGCTTTATAAACTCTATATATATATATATATATATATATATATATATATATATATATATATGCATACTTTACGAATCTTTATTTTTACCTATTATATTTTGTAAAAAGACACTATTCAAAATGACACGTTTGCTTCTATCCTCGAATCCAAATTTTGAATAACGGAGAATCAATTACCTAATGTCACATAAAACAGTATACAGTTCGGGTCAGCCGTTTATGAATTTAATACTGCAGGCTAAATATATTATGGTTCGGTGATGGTTAATGTACAGTCGTGAACAAAACAATTGCAACACTTTTTTTCGATGAGTTTCGGAATATAGCTTGCTCACGATTGGTTCTTACTTATAGATCTTACTTATAGATCTTATTTATACTTCTTACTTATAAATCTAATCATTTACATTCAATCTCCCTAAGAATAAAGTTGAGTTCCATTAAAAAAAAAAAAGTGCTACAACTGTTCTGTCCATGACTGTATATTGTATCGAATATATGATGATTTGAAATTATTGGGTGTTTTCCATTTGTATTAATTTGTATCATCGACTTGTGTCATCAAATAAAATATCCTATGATTTGATAATTCTTAGCTTTATCGATATTTATATTGTTGACATCATTAAAACGATGTGCATGACTATCGTTAAGATCGATATGTAAAATCTCGATTAATTGTGTAATTGTGTAATGCTAAATCGCATTTTCGAAGCGAGTAATGAAAAATAGTCACATTTATGAGTGTAACATGACTGTGCAAATCCGGGAAACGGTGATTCACTCTCTTGAATAATCGTGTGCTAATAATTATGGGACATTAATAATTGCTTGTATCGTCAAACCGTGTTACCGGCTTAATGCTTCGTTTACCTTATTTCAATCAAACATTACACACATGATTTATTAACGAACGTTATACCAATTGTATTACAAAGATATAATTTTGAAATAATGTATTTGGTCGAAAATACGAAAAGTAGAATTCAACTATGTTGCATTATATTCATCGATTTATATAGTACCTAACCGAGCTTTCTGTACAAATTAATACGAACGTAAAACAGATTATCGTCCCTGGTTTTGCAATAAAATTGCATTTCCTTGTTACAAATGTAATCGTTAATTGCAAATGACAAGCGCCGCGAGTCAATTCAGGTGTGAAAAATTTACTCTTCTAAAGTGGGTCGAAACGAAACCAACGAGATAGAAATTATGATCGACTGTTCTTCTCGCTCGATATATAATGTATACCGTGGCGTTTGCAGCATCAAATAAATAATGTTGCAATATTTACCGGACTTTTTGATATCGACACAACGCTATATATAATATTTAAATACGAATTTCAATTTACGTTTTGACGTCTCGCGACAATTTCAATCACGATGTGTAATACATGGTTTCTCGATACTTTTCGTATCAACGTTCGTTTATTTTCGAGGAAATCTAATATACCTCTAGCGACGGTTTCTATTTCGTTGAACGTGCGGATGAAGGCACTTCCTTTCTACTTTTGTCCGTGGAACTTCGTATCTTTTTCCGGGTATCCGATACACAGTGGAGAGACCATTTTAAGAAATAAAACGTCACAGAATTAAGTCCCCGGGAACTTTTGTATAAACATCGAACATCTTATAATGCTATGTTTAACTTGGAATACGAAGAAGAGCCTTTACTTTCTTTTCTACAATTTCTTCAGTATAAATACTCAACTCATGGATAGTTTTACAAAATAATGCATAAGCAAACGCTCAACTCATAGATAGTTTTACAAAATAATGCATAAATAGGGAAGACTTGGAGTCAAAAGTAACACACAAATAAGTTATAACACCTACATAAAAAAACATTAAACAAAATACAAAAGCGCAAAAAAGAGATAGAAAATTGTAATTATTTCTTCCCTTTTTTTCCCTTGTGTATTATATTTTGTTTATATATTTTTTATGTAAGTGTTACAACTTATCTGTACTTTTGATTATACTTTTGACTCCAGTTTCCTCCAAATATGCAATATAAAAAATATCTAAAGAAAGGATTAAGCATCAATGATGCTTAAATTTGATTGCGTTCATCTTCCTATTCGTTCGTCTTCCTAACAAATATTGATCGAAAGAAATATTTCAAGTAAGGATATTTCTGAAAATAAAGCAGAATGAGAGAGAAAGGAAATCAAGCGGTGACATTTTATTTCTCTGTGACTTATTATTCTGCCAGACTTATTGGTGACCTTCGCAAAAATCCACTGATATATTATTTCGCGAATAAATAGAAAGTCGTCGCGACGGATATCGCGATATCTAGAAAACGCGCTATCGCTCAACGTAATAGGTTCATCACTTTGCATAGGAAAGAGGATGCGTGAAAAATATATTTGTCCCGGACTCACATACAGCCCGGAGGTAACATTTGTCGTCGCTACAGTACGCGGACAGAAGCTACTTCGGAAAGTTCAGTATAGTCCCACTGCAGTCCTGCAACTTTTTTTTACCGTGTCGACGAAAACTACTGCTTGTTATGTTCCTCCCGTGTTTTTCGTATATCTGGGGCATCATAACTTCCGCAAATAGTTCGCAAGTCCGTACTCATGATTTCGTGCGACGTTGGAGTAGTTACAATGTAAATGCGATCTAGTAAAACAAAAATGAGGGAGAAAAGAGCGGAAACAGGACAAACCAGTGTTTTAAAACTGTAATTGTATGAGCTTTTGCATTACTAAAATGAAATTGAATAGTTAGTGCCTGCAATATGAAAAAAGATTGAGAGAAAAAAATCTCAAAATTATCTTATTTGAAAAGTCAAAAAGTCATGGTATGACTGTGGTTTAAATGTAGCTTTAGTTAAAAACTGATATAATTCTACACTTTATAGGTAATATATTAGTACATATATAGTCTCATACATAATTGTGATTACGATTTTTCTGGCACTTCAGATGATCTGATAAAAATTATTTTTAATAAAAGTTAATCAGTGTTCAATCAGCTACAAGTTGCATTATTAAAAATTTGCAAAATATTCTTCTTTAGAAAAAAATCAAGGTCATCTTAATTTTTTTTAAATAACACTACGTATTTTTACTCCATAATATTATAACTGATGTTAAGAATTTAATAACCTGCTACACTATGACTTTAAAATAACTTTAAAGTTAGATAGTATGAGATCAATGAACGGAAATGTTTTTATGAATAATTATTTTATTTATATTAAATTTTATATAGATATATTCTACAGTAGAAAAAGATTTTGTATTAGCAGCATATTGTTATAAGAATACATTTTCGATAAACTAAGACTGAATTACGATTTGTTCTAATGACAAATTAAGATTGAACACAAGAAATTGTCGTAACAGCGTTCAAGCTAAGCTACAAATACAAGTTATGTTAATATTTTTTTTACATACTACATACATATACGTATGTAATAAATTGTGAACTATATTCGAGAATACCACGAATCCAGAAATGGCTACGTTGGTTTCTCAATTTGTCTACAGGTACATTTTTTCTATTGAACAACGTAATGAAAAACATGTAAAGTTTAATATAAAATAATTTTTCACGAAAACATTTTCGTTCATTGATCTCATCTGACTTTAAGATCATCTCAAGATCATAGTATAGCAAGTCATTGAACTCGTCTTGACACTAATTACAATATTATGAAGTAAAAAATACTCATTTAAAAAAATTAGGATAATCTTGACTTTTTTCCTAAAAAAGAATATTTTGTGCAAATTTTTAATATTGCAATGTTGTAGTCGATTGAAAACTGATTAACTTTTATTGAAAATAATTTTTATCAGATCATCATCGGAAGTGCCGAAAAAATCGTGATTACAGTTACGAGATACCCTGTATAGTCGAGATATGATTTATAGCTTCTACCCACTGAATTACGTCGTATTGAGACATGCTTCGAAAATTATTGCGAATTTATATTCACGTTACTGAGGTGCCAACGGATTTATGATATCGTAAATGAATTTGGCTATCGTTTTAATCAATTCGAGGGTAGCTCTCAATTCAATGAATACAAAGTTTAGAGACCCAAAGGCGGTGCTAATCAATTACCGTGCTTAACGCAATATCTTTATTGAGCTACTACTGCGGAACTTTCATCTAATTGGAATTTTCTCCATAGTTTAAGAAATTACTTTCGCGTAATTGTTCGTTACGGCTTATTCATTATGATGAAGGAAGAAATCGTTTCTCGTTCGATGCTGTTTATTTCAGGAAAATTGGACAATTTATTGACAATTCGATAAAAGTAAAGTCAGCTACTTATTGAATTAAAAATTATTCATCGCCCATAATGAAGACGTAACGAACTACATTTTCATTCATTATTACGTCAAATTAGCTTACGCAGATAATTCTTGTATTCCGCTTCGATGATTCATAATAATTATATTTAAATTCAATAGCTCTCCGATTTATTTAATTAATATATAATAATAAAAATATATTACGTAAATTTAGGTTACTACATTTAGTAGCCATTTTCCATGTGACGGTTCATCAATAATGAATGTCTAGACCGAGGTCACTTTGGTCGTCGCCACATTTAACGTTCACGTGCTATTATTACGAAATATAAAAGAACAGCGATGTAGGAATGTAGAGAATGTACTACACTTTAATAAAGGTGATGCTAGTTTTATCAAGCATATTTCTCGTCCGCCGGACAAGTTATTTTTGATTATAGAAGATTTTTAGAAATATACCAAATTTAAAAATTGATAATAAATAAATAATTTAAAATTCTTTTAAAGCTTTTATACAATACAAATAGCAATAAAATTACTAAAATTAATATATATTCAAATCAGTCATTTAAAAAAAAGTCGATTAAAAAAAAGTCTAAAGACTCGTAAAACTTTATTTATTATCAATTGCAGCTCACGCGAAAAGTCTACTTCTACTTTAATTAATTTTGAAGACTTGTGATTTTGCACTCGGCGCCGTTAAAACAGCGGGCGCGGCCACGCCAATTACGGAAGTAAAAAAGTCGGTCGTCCGTAATTAATCTCGGACCGCTTCCCCTTTTTTCCGTTTTCCCTTATTAAAGCTGGCAAGGTGACAAAGGAAGCGTGAATCGACTGTTTTTCGAAGTACGTGCAAGTATTTCGTTCGGGACATTTTATGAGGTTAGTCGAGAGCGTTTTTCTAACACAAGGAGTGTTCGCAATTTCTCCGATTTTTACAAAATTCGACGAGAACAGAATGAAAATAGAGTAAAAATAATTTGGACGTGCGTTTTACGATCCTTCGAAGTTGTAACCACTCACGACCATATCGAGAGCTATCCATCGGAGATTTAAAAAAATTGCCCTATACAAGTTTTATACTTTTAAGCACACAGTAAAAAAATATTGAAAAATAAATATATCTCCGATATATAGTTTTTGCTATTGCGCCGGTAAAAACTTTCCAGAGAGTGGCTTTTACCATTAATAATTAACACGAATAATGGGTAAAAACAAAGAGAACACTTTTATTTTACATAGAAAATCATTTTCACTCGCTGCATAAGAGTACCAGGTGCATAAGGTGCCATTGTTCGGTTATGAGGAAGAGCGTTCTTCCCGACTGTCAGAATTTTGAGTAGGTGAACGAGAGAAGAAAGATGAACGAGAGAAGGAAGAAATGAATAGAGGTCCCTACCTTTAGGGATGCGCTAGGGAGGTCAGCGCGTGACAAACGAGGCTGTTTGTCTGAGCCTCCTACACATGGATAACGAGCCGCTTCAAATCTTTCCATGGGGTGCTCAGGTCCTTTTCGCTTCGGAGAGATCTCACCCTTCTCACCCTATTTTGCTGTCGACACGCTCGTATCTCTCCTCAAGACGACGAAAATTGCATTCTTTATAAATACGTTCGCTGCTCCTTAATCCGCGAGTCTGCCATCGTCCTAATGGATGCGATAATTAGCGACGAGACGAGATCTATTTGGTAATTAACGAAAGGCTGACTTGCCGCGCATAATTTGTGGGAAGGAATGCTCATTACTTTCGTGCATGTCGACGTACGTATGTAAGTAGTTCCGAGAAATATGACATTCCTGTGTCAAGGAAGACATTGGGTTATCTTGAACGTTCTTCCTATATCGCATTTTCCCTATCATTTATTATGTCAGGTTTATTTTTTATTCTTTAAATTTCAATTATTAAAACTAAAATTAGTTTTTAGTATCTATTATATTATATTTCTATTAATGATATCGCAACTTTTAAAAATAATTGTCAAATAATAAGCGAGATTTCAGTTAGGTTCATAATAAATGTAGACATATATGCTTTTTTATTAAGTTTTTCAATATATTAACATCTTTATAATATGATGCCTGATTGAACACTAAATTGAACGATAACAATTGAACATTTTGTCAATTTTGAATCGAAATACATGATGTGTTATTAAGACGAGATAAAGAATCAAACGACGATTCGAAAGAAGTACTCACGAAATATCTGTAATAATTTTTCTTTGTGGGTCACTTGTTCACATGGCTGCAAGAGAATAACGAGATTCAATTTTTTTGTACAAAATTTTTTCACAAAGGGCCTACGTGACGGAAACGATTAATGCTCGTGGATCATATGAACGATGGATACGGGATCATGAGAGAAAAAGAGAGACAGAGATAGGTTCTGTAATCGACGGCAAATTGAATGGCTGCATGGACGGCGGCCTGACATTCGGGCGTCCTTTAAATTCGAATCTTTTTTATCGTCCATGGTGGTCCGGTGAATCTTAATACACGTACCGATGCGACAGCTCTCGCGATAGAACAGCAGGATTTGAAGGTATAGAAGGGATGGCCGTGGGAAGGTAGTGCGATAATCCGCGAATAAATTCTGCTGCCACGGGCTTCTCTTGACACGATAATTTATGCGTTATTCCATCGTCACTGCTATCGTGAGCGACGCTTCTTAGATCCCGTTGTTACAATAATCACGCTAGTAAACGCGCGTTTTATCGAATTATACAGAATTATATAGTTCCTTTTATAATTAATTTATTACATACATAAATGAATTCGTGCCAAGTTAGAGACACAAATTTTTAATTATTATAAAAAATGCACAGCCAGAATTATGATAAATGAAAAGAAATGGATCCACGTAAGACATTATGTTTTTCTCCTTTCTTTCGTAATTTCTTTCTTGATTGTATATCGTATAAACATAAATTAAAGAAGGTCTTAAATTCAAGAATAAAAAGGCAATGACGGTAGTCGAAAAGGCTGAATTATTTGAGAAAAAACAAGATAAAAAGAATTAAGAAGCAATAATCGATAGGGTGAATGGACTAAAATGGTTAGCTATCGTAACATACGGTGCGATACCACAAACGAAAGTATCTACGGGTGAATCGAAAAAGGTACTTTGATTGTCTTTTTTGGATCCTTTCGTCCGAAGCTTGAAACAGATAAGAAGATGGACTCCGATAACAACATCCGGAGCTTTACAATACTTTAAGTAAGTGCTCCATTTCTCTCCAATACGTTTTTTCGTTTATCTTCCGTCTTAACTTTGAATCTTTTCCGTTCAATCTTTTCTGATTTCCTCAACGTCGTGATCTCTATATTATTACTTTAATATTTCGAAGTCTAACGTGTAAAAAATCATATAATTTTCATTTTTTTCAAAATTTCGAAATATCGAAATTGAAAAGATTTCAAAAAATTAAAATCACATTATTTATTACATTATGATTATCAAAATCTTCAGTGAATATTGAGTAGCGATTGTAATTTCGTGACATTCATCGATACATTAATAAGAAAAGGAAAAGAATATTTGTCGTCGAAGAGACAGATTTCCGTTGGATGTCATATAATATCCCGTGAGAATATTAAACTTGGTGCTGCTTCAAAAGATTAATGATATTCTCATTGATTAAATACGGCTCACGACAATAAACTGTACACCGTCCCAGTTGTACCCAAAGTATTTAAACACTTGACGATGCCGTAGTCCGCCATGGAATGTAACAAATGTAATACAGGTAATACTACATCGGTACAATCTAAGCGCAGGCACAAAGAGGAAGTAGTACGAGTTAACAAAGTATAACCGCAGTGATAAAGTAAGCAAACACTTAATTGAGGTTATTTGACGAACGTTTCATGTGGCAATTAATGAAACGTTCCATGCGTAGCAACGTACGAAACTATGTACCATCGAGTCGCGTAATTCGAGGTTGCGTCAGCAAGGAGTTTAATTTAATCATACTGCGTAATTCTATTATCTCGCATCGTCGCTATTTCCAATGTTCCTCTGTCGTCAAACATTTCGCCAGTCATGCGCGAATCGAAAATAATTCTAGGGACACTATACCCGAAATAGATAAAGGGTACCCTGTCCCTGGGTCTCTTAAAGGGCACATGAAAATATTATACCGTATTGTGTTATCAAAGTTCGATAAATCATTCGATGTTGTCTCCCTGATGACATCAGTCATCGATCATATCCGATACAGAAGGAAGAGATCGTTGACCCCGCGGTCATAGACGTATCCGAAACCGATCGATTATCGATCGTTAAGTAGAGGCCCTTAATTATGGTCAATAACTTTGATGTGTGCTATTATGACGATATGGTGATTCACTTTGACGTATTTGCGGTAGCGTCGTGACAGCGATGTGTAACTGCGTAACGCGTCTAACTGTTGTTTATCGATATGCTTATTTGCACTGCGAGGCTCCGGTCTTTGACAGTAATACACATGTATGTAGCAAGATACATACTAATTGTTTGTCCGTGCATGTGAAGCATGTTAACTGATATGCCTTTTGAATTGCTTCAAAATTTGCACGGTCTGCGAATTTTTGTTAAAGATTGTTTGATTACTGTTTACAATAAACATAGCTTTTTCTGTCGGTTAAAAAGAAATGTTATGAATACTTTTGTTTGCAGAAAAAATTATCATATGTAATGTAATGTAACGTTCTTTTTAACGAGCAACCTGATTTTAAATATTGTTATTACAACGTTTTTGTCACGAAAGAAGATAGGACGTCTTTATTAACGACTCCACATTCTACTCTGCATTCTATTGAAATAATTCTGTTTCTTCTACTTTTGAAATTTGTCTTCAATATTTCTTTGATATTTCGCAATAAAATGAGAAATGAGACACTCGGTAATAAAGTGGAAGATTCTGCAGTCTTGAAAAGAAGAAAGGAAAAATATAATTTCATAACGTGTCGTCTTAATTAAAGGAAACTCTGATATCTCTGGTATACGCTTTAATTAATCTAAGCGCGAAAGATACGCGGCAAAGTACATTTGTAACGTTCGTCGGAAACGTAATGACGCAATATTTTAAATTATAACGATGACACGGCGCGCGCGATATTTCATTTTCTTTGACGTGCAAAAATTGCACGCGCCGCGCAAATGTATTCTTCACGAAAAACGCGCTAAACTATTAGGTACAGCGGTATGTATAAAAGAACCCGCGCGGTTAAGAAGAATTTTACTCGAAGTAACACGAGGAACGTTATTGTACGTAATATTTCTTTGGTGCATTCCACAGTATTAAATTCTTTTGCACATGTAAGAACACATTGTGTTCTGCGCGCGATAAATTCTCGGGGAACGAAATAATATTGGATACAGCAAGTGCTGACAGTTGGATATTATTTATGGAGAATACTTTATTGTATTTACGAACGCTCATGTCCCTCTTTCGATCTTTTATATATATAAACTGGAAAGATTTCGACGTCTCTTCTTAGTACTGCACTGACTCTCTATTATCTTTTGAAATATCGTTTATGATAGAAATATATCTTTTCTCTCTTATTATGCAATGGAAACATTTAAATCAATACGACGTTTGCCGATGCGACGTAACTATCTTACGCAAGATCTTTTGTTTTTATTTTTGGTTTATCAACCTAACTTTTCTTCCTTTTATATTCGTATAACGTTGCTCATATAATTTAATTAATACATTCTAAATTTTTTGCAGTAAAATTTCACTTTAAAAAAGTGAAAATACAACTACCTTTCTTGAAAAAAAGAGTAACAATTTTCACTCTTTTTAAGTTCATTATGTTGTAACAAGGGATGTTACACAATGAAACACCATGCTGTTTTTAATAATGAACTACACGTTTTTTATTGCGAATTGTTGGGATTATTTTAGTTTTGTTATATTTTAAAATGTTAATTTGTTTTTTATAAAATAGATAATTATAAGATGATGAGTGAAAAAAAACTTACTTCGTAACCCAAAATTCTTAAAATGTGATATTACATGGCCGTCCTCGGCGCGATCTGTCAGTCGATTGGGGAAGAGCCGAGGAAGAATTCAAATGCGAGTCGCTGCATGATAGCAGCGCAATCTGATAACGTCGCATTTACGAAATATCGCAATGGTTCATAGTGTACACCTTACTTATTTTGAGATTTTTTAAATATTATAGATATTATTTTGATATTATATTCAAATAAAAACTTCAATATACACAAAATAAAAGCAACAAGCTCGAAAACTAATTAATTATTTAAATATAGTGAAAAAAATAAAATGTAAGATATTGAATATATTACTGCTAGTCTTTGTCCAAATATACTGCCCCCTCGATTATGGCCACACGTATCTAATACTGCCTCCTTATTACTATCTATGTACCCTAATACTGCCACATTTATTGCAATCGGTATCAAAATCTCTCTCAAATCTCTCTCAAATAGAGATCACGTGTTAGAGACGATGGCGATAGGAAGTTTCGGCAATAGCAAGTGGATTAAGAATCACAAGCGCCGACAATCGCTTTTAACTGTGCGCTACCGCGATTTCTTCCTACCGAGACCCAGACTCTCCTGTCATTCGTATACAGCGTGCGCGTGATCCTTTAATTTTGTCAGAGCACGATTTCGTATTGTCGTACACGATGATTTCTCGAGTTCTACGCAATTATTTCAATAAATTTCATTAAAAAAGTAACCCATCAATTTTTTATGCTTATTTTATTGAAACGTCATTTAAATGTTATCATAAAATTGCTTTAGTACATACAAGAAAGTGAAAATACCACGTCTGCTTTACTTCTAATTAGAAGAACAAGAAGTTTACATGTTCAGTGACATTTCTAATTTCTTTAATTATTTTAATACATAAATGCAAAACGTATCGAATATCTTATATATTAGTTGTGCTTATATTTATATGAGCAGTCGCAGTTTAATACTAATAATATTTTTAATGTATAATAATCTCATACTTTTATATTAATACTACAATTGAAAAAAAGCGGCAGTAATTGGGACAGTTATTCTATAAGTCGGCTTGAAAAACATAATTAAAATTAAATGCGGATTTATTACAATTTTTGCACTTATCGGATAACTTTTTTTTAAGATCATCATATATGCATCATATATGCATACCAATGCAATTCACAACGTGCATATGTAACATAGTGACCGCTGTCTGCATCGCCCTAGTAAAAAAAGTTGATAGAGAACGATTGAGAATGATAGGATTTCTATCAATTTGTATCGTTTTCTATAAGGTTATATCATTTTCGTCGACCTCGCGAGCAGCATGATTGATCGGATATGAATCCTATCGTATATTTTTATTGGATTTTATAAAATTTGTACAAGATTCCTATAAGATCTGATTCAAATGAATTTAAAGTGAATTTACGAACCAGATTCCATATTCAAAATAATAGAATTTTTCTATCAACTTTTTTTGCCAGGGCGAAGAAATTTATATAATGCACTATTCCTATTAAAAAATATAATTTAGTTTTAAATTCGATTTTAGTTCTATCGAGAGAGTGTACAATCGCTTTATTCCGTTTTGTGTATCTATCATCTGTAAATATTAGTGTCAATAAATAAAACCATATTATTGTTAATTATTTGAATTGTCGTATATATTGGCACTCCATTGAAAGCAATCAGAAATATCTTTATGATCTGCTTCTTCTGAATTATCTGTATCATTATTAAAAAGATTTTTATCTATCTCACTTGTCAATTCGGACATTGTAACACTCTTTATCATTGTGTTCAGATATTGCAAACGCGACTTGGCAATTCTTTTCCATTTTCGTTGACGTCAACATATTCACTTAATACCACAAATAGAATAGCTTTAATCAATGTAGTTCCTCTGGAGAAGTCATTTTATATGCTTGATTTATGAAACGTAGACAAAATTTTTCGAACAAGGCTTGACTCTATTCTTTCGCTTTTCGCAAAACAGCAGCATTAGGAATAATTAAAAGTTCAATGTCGCCGAAATCTTTCAGACATTTAGCTTCTTCTCTGCGAAATGTTATAGCATCCATTTTTTTTCAATTAAAGTTTTAGCTAATTAATTACAATTTTGCAACCTCTCAATTGACGCTTTTTTTCATATGAATGATTTTCTTCATCGACATTAAAAACAATGAAATGTATTTCGCATAGTCTACCCATTATCTTACTCTAAAAAAATCTTTTTAAAAAAAGAAAAAATTACAAGTGCATAAAAAGATATGTATGTATACGTATATGTATACGGTGATATGTAATGTATATGTATAATATGTATATGTATAATATGTATATGATGATACAGTTTGTGGCACATGAAAATACATTCATAAATAATAGACATGATATAAATTATAGAGAAATATAATAATATGTAATAATATTGATAATATTTAGATATAACAACATTATAAATAAATTTACAAGATTAATAAGCAATTATTAACATCTCTCTTCTTTGTTGAATTATTGTTTTCATGTATTGTGTATATCTGCAAAATATTGTATGTAAAAATCTTTTTAATAATTTGCACATAATTTCTGTAAAAACATGCTGGTCCTAGAATATTACGTTTTAATGCGACCCAGGCACGTTAAATTTTTTTCTTCATTATAATCCAGTTGACAGTTTTAGTTACTTTTAGTCTATCTTATTTGTCTTGCGTGAAATACTTAGCTAATTACATTTATTTCATATCCATTTTTTATTAAGAAGAATGTTCAACACCTTTTTTTATGCGCTTGGCATAAATTTTTTCTTTTTTTAAAAAGGTTTTTTTTAGGAATTTCACTGCTTCTTGTATAATAAATTTTAGAAAATGTAATAATGTAGAATTTAAATTTTTTAAAAATAAATACAGATTATTTCTAAAATTGTTATTTTCTAAATTTATATTTATTTAATATTAAACTAACTATTTAGATTCGTTCTAAGAAAAATATGTATGCGTTCTTAGCATTTCGAGGCCATATACCTCAACTTACATATTTCAACTTTTAAATCATTTACAAATGTCCATTTTGTATTTTTACCTAGCAGTAAATTTATATAATGTCCTCCGTTTATATTTTTACAATGATGAAGAATTGCACCGTTTTTATAAATATTATCACTAATACAAATTTTTGACGACGATATGGATTTAATATTAAAAATTTGTAACCTTGCTGTCGCCTTTTCTCATTCTCTCCGTGCCCTCACTTTCTTTCATTTACACTCTTGTTTTTTCACAATCTTTCCCATTTGCTCTCTCTCTCTCTCTCTCTCTCTCTCTCTCTCTCTCTCTCTTGCTCTCTCGCTCTCTCGCTTTCTCGCTCTCTCGCTCTCTCGCTCTCTCGCTCTCTCGCCCTCTCCCCGTTTATCTCATGTACATAAATTACATCCATATAGGCATTAAAGTTCACTTTCATTGCTAATTTTATTTTAATTTTACATTAAAATTAAAATTCTATGAAGGCATTGTGAACAGCAGCTTAATGGACAAAACGCTCTATATGTATGTGTCACACGTACGACTGAAAAAATTGAAAAAGCTGAAATGGTCCCTTTTTGGGAAACGATCTCCAGATCTCGGTATCGGCTACATCAATTTTATTCGGATTGATCGGAATCGAAAGACATACCGATGACATATAATAAAAGTTTCTAGATTTTTGATTGCGGCTTTCTGAGTAATTTAAATCTAAAGTTTGTTAATATCAAAACTCCAGATAAAGGTAATAATAGCGTCGCGGTAATGACATGAATATATAACGACATTCACACGTCAAGCGGCTCGTTTTATATTTTTATACACTCGCTATCGCGTCGCTTGATCCAATATAAGAGCGCTACATTTCTTATAAATACCATGAATAAATATATAATATCTTACTGAACTGGATAGATGGACGTCGTGCTTCTTAAACGATATTGTATAACTAAACTTTTGCTACCATTCTCTTTACTGTGATGTCTGTCCAGTCGCTTTGCAAAACTTGTTTAAACTTTTAAATAAAGTTTTCGTACAGACATAATATTCTTCCATTGCTCACTCGAAATAATTATATCAAACTCTTTTGAAATCAAATTAATTAAATTATTTTTAGCTATTTCAACGGAGCAGGAAGGTACGTTGTATTTATTTTCTGCCTTAATATTGAAAGCTATTTAAATTTCATTTTTATATCTACTTCTTACTTTTCATTAATAATAATATGTTTTATATATATATGTTTTGGGGATATATTGTAATAAAATTCTTTCATTTTTTTCTGCAATGATGCAATATATTTCAGTCAATGTTGGAAATGATGTACCACTATCATTCATAATCCGGAAATTAAGATATAAGAGAACCAAGTAATTTAATTTTGTCATACCAAAAACGATTTTAGGGCACAAAACTTTGCTAAAAAAAATTAAAAATTTGTTAGAAAACAGTGACACTCGTACAAATATAACGTAAACTTTAATGAGATCACGCTATCGTTTGAATGCATCGTAATGATATCATAATGTGTCGCTAACAACTCTAACGATCTACAACTATCGCAAGTAATGGCCGACATAAACACGATCATCGATTCCTTCTATTAATCCTGCGCCATGAATATATGTATTTCTACGTCCTGACGCTTAGCTCGGTTATTCTTCCTTACAAACTAATGCCGCTTAAATTGCTGCAAATATCCAGCACATCTTTCCTACAGTTATTGTATTAGATTTAAAAAGTAATAAATTAATTAAAAATATATAGCCGTCGAAACTCTATTTAAAAATAATGTAGTGCATAAAACTGTATTAAAAATAACGAAAACTGTTGCTAGAATTATAAGCAATCTGCACGGCAAATTTTCCTGCAAATCTCGTATCGGAGATACGTATTTGGAAATTAAAAAATTGATTAAAAATGTATAGCGGCTGGGATTTTTTAAATCCCATTAAAAAATGATGAGTAAAGTACAGAATTCTGCTAGAACTGTCACTTTACAAAAATTGTTGCTAAAACTGATAAAAATGCCCAACACTTTCTCTACAAGCGCTATCCAGATATTAACAAATTAATAAAAAATATTTAGCAGCCGGAATTCTCTTTAAAAATGATTGTGGAGCATAGAATTTTGCTAAAATTAATGAGAACTGTCACTAAAACTGTAATCAGCACAATACTTTTTTCAACTGTTTTCTCTAGATGAAAACACTGATGTGGATTAGGCATTAATTCCGGATCACTTTTTATATTTAAATAATTATAGTATTTTCCATTAAATGATACACATTACAAGCTTTTTTAGTATTTTTTAATATTTGTTTTATCTCTTTCAAATATCAATTGAATTTAATTTATTAAGAATAGCGCTACATATTTTATTGATGTCGTTAACTAATTAAATGTGCGACGTTAATTAACGTACCTTTAAAAATTTATTCAAAGTATAATATCATAAAAATTGCCTTATGACTTTTATAATAGATAATAAATAATAGCATTAGATTTCATGAGAAAAATCAACGTTGTGCTTAAATATATCCGCGGATGCTATTTAATCACTATGCTATATACTTTTATTGTGTAAATTTATTATAAAAGTGTTTAAAAACTTATCAAATCTTGCAAATAATGCCATCCCGAAAAGACTCTCTCTTGTTTGTTTTAAGTATCAAAATAGAATATAAAATCTACATACAAAAGTATTTATACTTTAACTATTTTCTTTTTCATTGCTAAACGTTTAATTTTCATTCATTTTTTTAATTATTATTAATTTTTAACCGTAACTAATTTTAAGTAAACTTGAATGTGTTAAAATTGCATTATGATCCACAATTAGATCCTAGAACTAAATGTGGATCATCAATCATAATTTTGTTATATATATTACGATATGCATGCGTAAATCATTTTTATTATTCTAATGAAATGTAATAACGCCACCAAAAAAGATAAAACATTTGGTGAATTGATCCGCAATTAATACATGAGGTCTAATTGTGAATAATTGTCATTACTTATTATTTAATTCAAATTAAAACATATAAAACGTTAATGAAATGGAATAAAATCATCCAATGTAATCTTTATGATCAATCATGACTATTAAATAGTTTATTAATTGTTTGGAATGTTTTATTTATTGTTCTGAATAAAAATATAAATTTTTATTTATAAAGAGTGATCTACAACTAGTTTTATCCTATATAAAATGTATAAAAAGTGGAAATTGTTGGAATTTTATTTTCAAAATGCATATATTAGTAGATCTTTAACAAAACTCTTGGGAACTATTGCTAAAAGTAATAATATTTATTAAAGAGCTACTGAAACTGTCATTATTTTTTTATATTAATAGAATGTCGTGCTAGCTTCACAGTTCATAATATGTAGTGATATGTGTCAATGACACGTAAATCGTCTGTGCGTCAATACTATTTACAGTGACTAATTGTTTTTATGATTCCCTTAAGCATTTAAATGATCGTATTTTGCAAAGAAATTAGCAGATTTAATATCACCGTCAAAGACTAACAAACCAATCTGAGAAGAACTAACAAAAGAATTACTGCCAGAAGCTTAAAGTTAATTGAGTGCTGTCGCCAATCTGATTACGTTAGCTGTTGCTTACATACGACTCTTTCAATTTAGTTCTATTCTCTTTGTGTGATTCGATCTTTGCATTACTCATTTTGTTTTTTTAATATTTAATTGAATTGATTCGTGTATTGGTAATATTAGGCGATACATTATCAAATAATATTTAAAACAATAAATATTACAATATAATTCGGTTCGAAATGATTAATATCAACTCAATATATAAAAAGAGGCCATGAGCCAGAGCAAATTACTGTTGCTAATATTTTAATGTAAAATGTTTCATAAACAAACATTTCGACTTTCTAGGAGGTCCTTCTCACACACACACACACACACACACACACACACACACACACACACACACACACACACACACACAATGTTAGAATACATAATAAAAGTCAATTTTAACTGGTAAAAATATATATTTTCAACTAGACGCTTATTAACAATAAAGTAACGCTAATTATAATAATTCACTCGAAAAAATATTCATTTGAGAGGCTTTCATTGCTATTTAGATACGTACAATTGTGTTCTCTAACTTCCTGTCACTAAAATGTAAACTTCATTCTCCAAATAAATATCGTCCTCCTTAATATAACTTGGTGAATATGATAAATTAAAAAGAAGGAATTATTGTAATTAGTGTTAATTTATTATTAATAAGCGTCTAATTGGAAATATGTATTTTTACCATTTAATTTAAAATTGACTTTTATTATGTATTTTAACATCGTGAGAAGGACCTCCTAGAAGATCAAAACGTTTGTTTATAAAATGTTTTACATTAAAATATTAACAACAATAACTTGCTCTGGCTTATGGCCCCTTTTTATTTATGGAATTATTATCAAATAATGTATTATTACAAAAATTGCAAGAAAAAAATTGTTTTGTTTCAATAATTGTTATTTTATTGTTACATTTATTCGTTTGTCAGTAATAATCCCAGCAGTTTAAAAAAATTTTAAAAGTTTAAAAATTTTTTAAATTTAATTCTTAATTAATATTTCTGAAATGTTATTATAAATGTACTTATTACGTCTGTATGATGAAAAAGTTTAGATAATTAAAAGAATTATCGTTAAGTAATTAACGTTAGTAATTAAATTAAATGTATTAAATTAAATGTATTCGTCTGTACATTAATATAATTAGCCTACTCGAGAATGATCCGTGAAATGGAAGAGTATAGTTTTCCAAAAGTATACATTAAAGTCGGTATATACTATAGGAAAATTAACGACATTCTGTCTCAAACCACACTATCGACCATTTACTACCCGCGGGTGACATTATTGCAAATTAAACCGCGAGTTATGCGGTATCGACATGTCACGCGCACGCAACTCGGCCACGATACAAAATATTAATAACGCGTCAGACGGACATGGTGACACTTACATTTATTAATTCGTTAGGCTTGCAAACCGTGGCTTGCGACTCATTATTGCGGCGCATTACCCAAATTGCCGACATTTCCTAGCGCGTTACGATTCCCCTTTCATCCTTGTATGCTCGTTTGTTGGCAACCCTTTCGCCACCGGGGGAGGATTGAGAAAATTTATGGGATTCTTGCATGAGATCACTCGCAAACATAATCCTTGCCCTCTAAGACGAATGTCTCCCCGACTGCGGCGGCTCCATTCCTTTCGCTCTCTTGCACCGCTCGTCTCTCTTTCTTTCTCTTTTTTCTCTTTTTCTCTCTCCTCTTTTCCTGCTCTCTATGCTTGTTCACCAGTTTCCTCCGCATTTCATCCGCGCTTCCACGCTTGCTTTTGCTGATCGCTCGATCGCGAAACTTGCCGGCAGTTTTACGGCATTTGATCTGTGCATTCGTGCACTTGCACATAAATAGAAAATATAACCAGATCATTCAAAGGTCATATTTCCAAACAAATGAGATCAAATGCAAAAAAATATCGATTTTCCTATAACGTCGCACATCATCGATTTTCATGGCTGTATCGTGAAATATTGTCCGTTTCGATGTAACATCACGCTCATCTGTTTTTATTATCTATTTATTTTTTCTTTCTTGTAAAATATACGATACGACATGCTAAATTGATGTAGAGTATGAATACTGATCGTACAATTGTCGCTCTATCGATGAAACTAACTGGTGTTGGAAGTTGTGCGACACGACGATTTAACCGATGTCCAAACTATAGAGACTTACGAGCCTGACCTATATGAACCTCGCGGTTCGTAGCTAAAGTTACAGCTACGGAAATAAATCCGGTTTAGTCCCGCGGGAAGAGACAGATTTATTTCCAAGCAGAGCCTCGGACTGTTCAACCGCCCCTCACCCTTCCGGTATCGGCAATTTACCACGATCCACTCTCTCTGTGGGAAAAGAACCGATTACGAGGGCATATACTTCAAGCACCGAGTTTATTTTCGCGGATCGAACGGTGATCAGTTCTTATCTTTAACGATTTTTCATTACCGATATCAAATTCCTGCTGCGAAATCTAGAATTCTATTAGTATCGCAATTGTATAGCGGCAGAAAGATGGATTTTTCTACAAGAATATATTTTTAAAAAATGTGTGTTATTTTTTATGTTAATTTAAAGAAGATGGTATATATTAATATATCGGATATGGCTATTTATTTTATGGAATAATTGTATTTATTTATTTAGAAATAATAAAATTTCTAACGCTTACTTAGAATTTATATGTAGACGATATGCATATCTTAGGGAATGCGAAACAAGTCGCTTTGTTCATCTGTAAGCCCGTGAAATGTTACCGTAGCTTTAGCCACTCTTTGCATAAACCATGCTAGAATAGCGTTAAGCGACAGATTTATTCGTAGTTACATTGCCCATTCTCCAACCCATTTATGGAGTTACATCAAGATATTCTCCATAATAACTATTCGCGCGTATTTCTACGGGAACTTGCAACAATATATATATAACGCGATATATTAACATTTCAAATCGGACAGTCGTTGTTTCTCATGATTATTCGTAACAAATGATTGAAATAAAACTGCTCGCACTGACATTTTGATGCATCGGAAGCTTCCGAAACGTGCCTATTATTCGTTGTACGTCGTCGTAAAGACAACAAAGCCAAGTGCCAGCCGAGTTATCATCTCGTCGAAATCTCCTTTAGGGGCCAAAATAATATATTTATAAGACGGAATCTTTTATACGTCATCTCGAAATGTCGTCGGCAATCTTCGAAATATAAATATCGAGAAAAAAAATGATTGTCATTACCATAATTTATCTATAATTTATAGTCATTTTTGGCATACTCTTTAGTTTTTTTCTTAACATATTTTTTAGTTATTATCATCACATAAATAGGTAAGTGAATTTAAGAAAATAATTATATTCATATATATAGAAGTATGTATAATTGCGATTGCTGAATAAAAATGTTTATTATCTTTATCATTTATATCTTGATATTTTACTGTAATGTTTTAAATCCGTACTTTATAACAAAATTTTTCATATTTGAAAGAACTACATATATGATTATATTATTATTAACATTAATAACCAGCAGTAATAGAAATGGAGATTTTAATCATAATTATTTTACCATATATAATTATATAAAACGGAAACTGCCAAACACTTTTCTCAGTGCAGCGAACAAATATATATGTACAATACTATGGGAGAAGATACAACGGAAAGTTAAAGGTGAAAGTTGATGACTATAGATACACAACGTACATATACAGTCACGAGCGTACAAACGTTACGGACGGAAGTCCGTCTTTTGACCACATCTTCGAGGTGAATGTCTACGTACGTGTGATTAAGACCAGGAAGAGGGTTGGGACGAGGAAGATCGAGAACGTAAGAGAACGACGTACAGGGATAGGACGCGAAGCCTCGCCCACTTAAGCCGTCCACAGTCCACAGTCCAAGATAAATCCCTCGACGTGATGCTCCTACTAACTAACGGGATTGCTCGAAATAGTGCGCTTAGTTACGAGCACGTTTGCGATGGTCGTCTCTCTCGTCGCCATAGGGCGTTTCGTGATCTCTCTCCCTCTCCCTCTCTCTTTCTTTGTTATTCTCTCCTCATCCCACAGTAGCGTCTACCTCAACCCTTTCCGTCTCCTTCTCGCTCTCTATTTATCTATCTCGATGTCGCGAGAGACGCTTACACTGGAGCCACGGTGGCCTGTTACAATGGCAGAGGTGGTGATGACGGTATTGTCGCAGCGAGAGTTTCTTGCGAGGGCGGATCGCCTTCACGGGCCAGCCGCGCCACCACGGAAGTGCGATTAGTTTTTGTGGGTCACTCGGTTGCGGTTGATGAGACGGAAACATTCGTCTCAGGATCGTCGTGTTCCAATTACTTGAAGACCTGAAGCTGGTGTCGTGACCGAAGAAAACATCAGGGGGGGTCAATCGTGTTACTTTTTCCCTAGAACGGAAACAGGAAAATCTGTATTTTGGATAAACATGTACAGTACATGCATGAAAATTTTCACTTTTTAAATTCCCGCCTTAGAGAAAAAGTTAATGATTGATCTCCAGTGGTCTGATGAGTTTAAGATTGATCAATCTCTGATTTATTCTACCTCGTCTCGCAAATGTACCGTAAATGTAAGGTAGCTGCATGTAAAGGTACAGTAGCAGGAAACGAGGAAATGTAACGTAGCAAAGTTACGACGATGAACGTGTCAACTAAATCAAAGCGTAAATGGATTAAACGCGACCCGCGTTAATTTTGCGATAAACATGAAGCATGGAGGATTAGGATAACTGGGCAATATAATGAAGTTTCGTCGCAGATTGCTCGGCCGCGTGTTAGACGAATCTGACGCGGAGACGAGCTTGTTTCTCGTTTTTCCTCGAAATCCAATTTGTGCCATGTTGTACCGTAAGTCCTTCGAAATTCCATATCGGTTGTTGTTCCACGGGATTATTCCACGGAGAATGATATGCGATGGAATACCGAGTGTCGGACAAATAATGAATACCGCGGGTGCAGGAAGTTTCCAGTTACACGGTTTGATCCGGTAAACCCGTTTTGCAACCAACTGCGCACTATTTCATCTCCGTGACGAGTATGCATTCGGATCTTAACTTCGTTACGCCGTTAGGTCGGTTGATTCTGGGATACGCGCGCGTTTCAATATAGCGCGCGGCTCCGGCATTTTTTTGTCGTTTACCGTCTCCGCCGTCGTACTTTAGCCCGATGAGCAGAAAGGAAATAACGTAATTCCGTGCTTCATTTTATCTCGCGTGTCCGTCGTTTCGACGGCTGATTTCCGGACTGTATGAGTAGCACGCGCGTAATTGTTCACTCGTTACTTCCTTGATAAAGCGTTGGCGGAGTAAACGAACTGACCGGGGACGAGGTAAACGTGAGCAGCGTCAGGGTTTCCCCGTTTTATTCGGTAGCCAGTTTTGCGACGACGCTCGTAAAAATGTAAATTTTATCGGACGATTAAACTTCCATGACCGCAATTAGTGAGCAAACACAACGGCCGGAATTTATCCGTTTATAATTACGATTTATGCCACGCCGACCTGCAAGCCCCCCCCTCCCCCCCCCTCGTTACTTTTTGCGGAATTTCGCGGTAGTCACAGCGGTAAGATCGAAAAGAACTAGTAGGTACTGTCATTGCATCGCCGTAATTATCGCTTCCCCGGATTAGTTGAAAAACTCGTTCCCGAGTCGTTAAAATTAAACTTTCTTAAGTCGTGGTACTTGTTGTTTAATGGCACGTGTAATCGGATATCCAAGACTTGACTTCGAGTGTTCTGGAGTTAAACTTGCTATCGGTATTTATGAGGAAGATAATATTGTTCTATAGGAGTAAAGTTCAAGTGCACTTCTACCGTGATCTTGCGCGAAACATGCATATGTTTCTCTGTGTATCTCATCGAACAAATTATCAAGCAGACGACGATAATCCAATATTTATATAGTATCCACTTGAAAGTAATTAGGAATGTGATGAAGCAATTTCCATTTCGCGATACTCAATATCAATTAATTTTTTTTTTTTTTTTTTGTTTCGAGGCAAATTCAAATACCGATATTTTTCCTGATTTCGTGGAAATCCATCGGCGCCAAATGGCACAGCGTTCGTTTTTCCGCGAACATCCTAAATGCACTTCTCCTGTCGCAAGTGAACCATACAATGCTGCAACGTAGCTGATAGCATTGCCGAGCGTATAAGCAGTCTGCCATGCAAAATAGATATTGTAGATTTTTATGCATAAAACGCAATTTAATCTGAGGAGTTCTTTTTCCGCGTCCTTTTTTTTGCGCTGGAATTTAATAGACGTAAAAAATCTAGAGAAACGTGTACGTAATTTATATTCTAAATACAATTATATTTCAACATATACAATTTCAACATATATACAATTATATTTTACAATTTTCCTACCCGTAATTATATTTTTTATTAATGTTATCGCGTCGGAAGAGAATCCGAGTATTATTATCTCCGCTGTACACCGATATCTTTTTCCATAATTATTAATACAGTCGTGTTGTAAAACTTACATTAAGTTAAGGGATTCAGCTTATATAGATAACGAAAGAAGCTCGAGTGCTTAGTCATGGAGAAACTACTGTATATCGTAATTAAACAAGAATATGCGCAAACTTGTACTATATAGTAGCGACGGGTTAAGTAATACAATCCAATAATTCTAATTTCGTACCGCGGTTGTACGGTTGCACGCAATTAATTTTGCAAAACATAATCTACGAAACTGTTTAAGAGAAGGTACACAAAACGAAAGAGAGAGAGAGAGAGAGCGAGAGAGAGGCGTAGTAGATAAAAACTGTGGTTACGTACACGCACATGCGTGTATAAATAATACCTCATAATTAAAGAGAGAGCAGATTGCACGCTTTTGCAAGGAGCAAGACCGTTCGCATTATCATACACCACAAACAAACAAGCGAATTCCTTGTCGGCATTTAATCTTCGTATCTGCTTAATGCATGCAAATGCTAAAAAATGCACCTAACGTTGCTCGACCCCAGTCGTTATTCAGCGTTACTCGCGTGATTCACGTCCCGACCAACTCGTTCGCCCCTTCCATCCACCCCCGTGACGTAACTTTGCGTTTCTTTTCTTCTTTTTACTCTGTGGCCCGCGGATAAATCGACGACGACGGCGGACGGCCGCCACTCCACTCCCTTTCGTTTGCTCCCAACATCCTCTCTTCTCGCGATGTTATTATTTATGCACTGCGCACGGTACGCGCCGCAGCATAATTTTCTCGTCTATTTTTATCTACCCTTCTCCTCCCCGTCCTTATGTCCCGCCGCCCGCAAATGCGAGCGCAGAAGGAGAGGCGAGACACGGCTGTGCCCGCGTCAGGAAAACTCCGGTCAGGACGAACGGCTCGCCCGTTTCGCTCGGTGCACATGCAGATGTAACCATGGCTAAGCACGTTTTAATTATATGCAAGCGCAGCCAGCTCAGCCCGGGCATCTCCGTGCATTCCGTTAATAGCAGTAGTGGTTGGTGGTTGCCCGTGAGCCCGATTCGTTCGCGTCACGTTAACGATTAAATCGCTTAAAGTTTTATTTGTCACTTTCCGTACGCTGGGCTGCAACGTCTACGAAGATTGAAACGTTTATCGTAGGAAAGCGTCGAAAGCGCAATATATTTCGTTAATTTACGAATATAATATTATTCTACCCTTCTATGAAAATTATTCGTTACGAAAATTCATACACGTACAACACTCTGCGCTGTTTCGGAAAATATCGCGTTACATTATAGAATCTTATTTTACATATATATGTATAAATCTATAAAATTTCGTATAATTTAATAATTATTAAATTTATTTGTTAATTACGCATGCGAGCGAGATGTACTTCATGCATTGGTATTGTAAATTGTATTGAATTCTATATCGAAATATTTACGGGCCGCCGGGCAATGTCTGTTACCTGTTACGGTATTCCGGCTTCAAATTGTATGATGAGCAGAACATTCGGCGCGATAAGCCCGGATATCAATCAATGTTCTACCGCATTGTAGTACGGCAGCTGTATACACGAGTTCAACGATTTTTGACCCGCCACCACGAATTTCCTCTCTCTGCTTTGTATGGTAACTGGATCAACTTCTAGTTTTCGACATCTGTATGCACATACGGCAGAAGATATTTAATAACGGCGCTTTCACTGATTCCGAATATCGCCAACCCTACGGAAGAAGCACAGCCGGCCGCTTTTAATTTTATCCATGATGCTTTTTCCGCGCGTTTCTTCGCCAGTCGTCCTATTTTTTTTTTTCTTTCGCTTCTCGTAGCCTCTCGCCGTTCCCGCCCTTTTTCCTATCTCCCTTGTTTTCTCTCTCCTAATTTTTTTCCCCGTTCGCTACGTTTCTCTCGATTCTCTCTCTTGTCGTTTCTCCTGTTCCCATACCCGTTCAGTCGCAGCCGCTCTCCCTTTCCCTATTTCATTTTAGCATCGTCAAGGGAAAAATTATGTACCTCTCCGCCGCATTTCTCTTGCCTTCTCTGCTCGACGCAGCTACGTGCTGGCTCTACATTGCTCTGAAACCGACGACGAAGATCTCTTGGCAGCTTTTCGCTCGTTTTACGGGGAGGAATACATCTCGCGCGTTACAAACCTTGCCCGAAAACTATGCGCCTGTCGCCTGGTATGTTTGCTCACGTTTGTGACAGGTGAACAACAAGAACGACGTGATAACATTTTTATACTTAAAACAGAATACAATTTTATGAATCTTTTTTGAAATTACTAACAACTTTGCTAATTTGAGAAAAAAATTCACTTGACTTATTTCATACTTATAAAACAGTTAATTTACATTTCTTCAAAACAGTTCGGTTTCTTTTTAATTAAATACTTTTGAAAAAAATCATGTCTGTTTTACGGCAATTTTTATAAATTTTTTTTTAGATACTTTAACGATATATTTTTATCAATGCATGAACAAATTTTTCATAATATACATAAGTGTTTATTCTACTCTGTACACGTTTTGTTTTCATATTTTGCAAGAGTTACGTGCACTATGATATTGAGAGTTTGTTTTGCTTCTATTTGCGCTATTTCGAGATACTATATTTCATATATATGTATATATAAATGTACAACCTGCGTGGTAACCCTTTCCGCAAATATCGTTCGTATAATATCGCAATTTTCTAAATCGTATCAATTTTCATAGCTCATACAACTGGAATATTATGATCGCGGGTCCCCCCCCTCCCTCCCCCCCTCCTGATCGACGAAAATTCGCTTTTGTATCTAGCACGCGCAGTTTACAAGGAAACGCACGCTTATCCACGCTCGTGACGTTGCACACGTATTTTTGCTCAGCGCATAAAAATACGCTCGGTCGGGAAAAATTCTTCCCCCGCGAAATCTTAGGGAAGCCGCCGGGTGCGAAACAGTATCCGGTGTGCCTAGAAAAAGAAAACCCGATCTAGAAGCTCCGAATAAATTCTCAGACACGTACTCGATCTTTCCCGTTAAAATGTGTTAAGATTTTCATCCCGAAGGGGTATGAAAGTTTCGTACCGTACCAGCAGATTCCGCAATTGCACGTAAATTCTCCTTAAAATATAGTGTGGCCCGAACTCTTTCCGACCGCGTTGTACGTGCAATAGAACCTTTAGTATTTATACGCGGTTCATCCGGCATACAAATCGTTCCGATAAATCTCGGGACTGTGTCGCGCCCTTCTACGAGTAGAAGCGGTATTAATTCACGTATTGATTATGTAAACGACATGTTAAATGGATTAATATTTTAATAATCAGCGGAGTAGTCTACGTGCATGATTTATCGCGCCGCGCGTGAATAGCTCCGAGCGAAGATCCATCACGTTTATAACAAACGACACTCGATAGGCGAAACGAAGAGTATCCACCTTTCACAACAGCTTTTGAAGCTCAATTGCGCACGTTTATTGGCAACGTTTCTACCCCCTTCCTTTTTTTAATGGTGTACAGTTATTTATCCGCGCTTTATTGGAGAATAGCAATGACTTTCAATTAATAAACATGAATGCGCTCGACACGAGAACGCAGCGTTCTCGTTACCTGTTTGTTTCAATAACTACGTAGAATTGGGTCACACAAACAAAAAGTGGCACAAACGCTTTTTATTATTTTTATTTCGAATAGAAGTGCTTTGAAAGAGGAAATATAAATATTAGAACATTTGTCTATGCTGTAATCAATACCGTTTAATTCGAAACATGATTTCTAACGAATAATACGAAAATATATGCGTAAATATAAATCAGTATTACGAAATAACATATTGAAATATATTTTCTACGTAAAATTCGGACGATTTTTTTTGAACGTATATTTTCCGCCAACTGTGGAATGCGTCGATATTCTTGTTCGGAGTTGAAAATTTATCTCTTACATTTCTCTTCTGTCATCGGGCCGAAAAAGAAATATTATTTATCTGCGCGCGTGCAAATGAATGCTATATAACGTTGCCATCTACGTTAATGCCGATAAATTTACGGAGCATGATGTTTCTGTGTAATATATCTTATCGATTATGTAATCAACGGTCTCGAAGAAGCGTTAATAAATCGCAATAAATACTCTCTTTTATAAATGGAGCTATATTATCAATGATTTGTTGAAATAGTTAAGTTACAGCCAAGCATAATCTCGATTGATTGTATGACATCATAAAAATAAACGCAAAATATACGTTATACACATCTTGAATGGCAAGAATCAAGGCGCCTATTATTAAATATTTAGTGCGTATTGCTGCCATATTTTTTATGTATAAAACAAGTGCTTGCACACACTGAAAAAAATGATTTTGTTATAGGAACAAATCAAAGGGAAATAAATGCGAGATTTGTTAAGAAAACAATTGATTAGTTACTATTGCAAATTAATTATTTCTTATTCGTCAATGTAAGAAATCAAGTAGTATCGCTAATAAATAAAAGGCTCATATATACGGGATGTCTCGCAATTTTTGGTCAAACGCTTTTGTGTAAATAGAACGGATTAAACTGAATTGAAAAGTTCTGTATCATTTTGCAATTTTCGCAATAATTAACAAGATAATTACTACAGTAAAAAACATTTTGCATTTGTGTTAGAAACGGTCCACTCAAATCCTTGTTAAAATTTTGTGTTGAATTTTTAACATATTCGAGTTTTAACATAATATGATTATGTGTTATTTGAATATTTTGTGTTAAATGAAAATTTCTCAGTATTAAAATAACACAATTTATAGGTAAGTAAACAAATAATACAAAAATAATGTAGTTTTAAAACATAAATTCTATGAATAAATGAATAAAATATGTGTGTTGATTTGTATATTATAAATGTTAATTTTATTGAAGACATATGTTCTGTATAACTAGCTATATTTTATATAAAAAAAGGTACAGATATTTTGTTTTATTTTCTTTTTGTAACAGTAAATACCTGTTCAATCTATATATTGCATATGTTAAATATCACAGAGGCATCGTCTAAACTAAAAATGTAAAATAGCATCTAATTTTAGTTAAATTTAACATTATAACTGTGTTAATTTAACATAAAATTTGTTTTTAAGTTGTATCAAAATATTACGCTTCTTGTGTTAATTTTTTACATATAATATTTGTGTTACTTTCTAACATATTCATCTTAAATTAAATTAACACAAAAATTTGAGTGGATCGTTTGAGACATTTGAAATGTGTTAAATTTAACATGAATTTTTTTACTGTGTAAAAATCGTTGAATATAGAAAAACAATAAGAGACAGAAATTGCTTATTTTCTTCTCTAAAGTTTTGAGAATTTTTTCAGAATTTTTTAATATCGTATTTTCTCATGTTGGTAAAAATAGTTGTCAATAAAATGCAGTATTAAAAAATTGTTAAAATTTTTAAAAAAATTCTTAGAGCTCTATGAGAAGAAAATAAACAATTTTTGTCTCTTGCTGTTTTTCTGTAAAGTTGATAGCATTTGGTAAAAAATTATTGAAAATAAATAATTAGCAATTTTTAGTAATTAATATCTCGTTAATCATTGCGAAAATTTCAAAATGGTAGAGGACCAAAATTGGCCAAAAATTGCGGGGCACTCTGTACATAGAAGTTATAGACGTCATAGAATCTCTAATCGTATAAAAGAAATTGATTTAGTCAATTATTTTCTCTATATTTGTTGTGATTGGTCAGTTTCTAGGACTTAAGATCCCACGATCATTCACGATTTCTATATTAACAAGCCTAAAGTCTATCCAAAAGATAGATTCTATATAATTTGCTTCTATTACTAATAATTGATTGGTATAGCAGACTAGCAGCAATCAATTTGTTGTCACATATTTACAGATCACTTGTTAAAGGTACTGATCATTAAATTAACAAAATCCTTTTTCTCAATGCAAAGAAAATTTACCTTGTATTCAAATTATAATACATTTTATTAAATTTTATTTCTTTAAAAGAAATCCATCAAAAAAGAGACATATGAAGAAAAAACAAGAACATTTTTTTTATTTTTTCCAAACGAATATTTTTACAATAACTTCTCGAGGCTAAATAAAAGTAATGGTCATTTGCGATATAGCGACGGAATATTTCGTCTATACTTCCGTGATATATTAAATCCTGAGAGTAAAAGACTATTTGTCGCGGTTGAGATTTCGGAATTGGCAGCAGGGGGGAATTCTTAGCTGTTGAAAAATGGAAAAATCCTACTCGCGCGGAAGACTGAGTGAAACCGGTGAAAAGCGTCATTCGTTCTCATCGACATGCCTTGACAAAACCACTTTGAGAGTGTCGACCAGACGAATAACGTTCCAGGTCCTTTCGTACAGATGATGCACGGCCGCCATTGCTCCTTCATGGATCCTCCTCCGGTTATCCCTGACAAGGAATTCCCGAGGTGGAATGGAAGGTGGAGCTACTTTTCGACCTTCCTGTCTCCGCTTCCTCGATGGCGGCAACTGCGGCGGCCGTATTTTATTTCTCGGACTCACGTGCGTGTCGTGATGTCACGTTTCTAGCTATAGTTTCATTTAAAACGTGCAAATAATGTGAGTATTACGTTTGAGGAACGAGGTGAAGTAATTCGGAAATCATGCGAGAATAATGGAGAAACGACAATGAGTTTACAGATGGTATGAGTACATCGAAAAAACGGTTTTGCTGAAGTATTTAAAAATTTAGTTGGAGTCATAAGTGAAAATAAGTTTGTTGGACCATCAAAATCATTATGTAAGATGCTTAAATTAATTGCTAAAATATCAAAACTTTTTGCAATTTGTTTCATGCTTGTATCGTGCTTAAATTTCCTACATAATTATTTTAATAATTCAACCAAATTATTTTCAGATCTGTATCTTAAATTTTTAGATACTTAAGCAAAATTGTTCTTCCTTCACAAAATTGTCTAAAGATTTAGGACGCTCGTACGGAGTACAAGATTCCAAATTCGACTTCTAGCCGAGGTATTTTTCGCAATAAATTTATTTACAGTTTTTCAGCGTATCATCTTTCTAATAAGATGCCTGATTGAGCATCAAATTATTAAAATTACTACGATTTAATACGTGATACTAAGTACTGCAGTAGTTTAATTGCGTTTATAAGTTTGAAAAACTAATTCGGCGCAGTTCGAATGACTATAAATATGGTACATATGCATGTACATATGTAAGTCAGATTAAGTTATCTAAACATTAAAGATCTAGCTTTGATCATTATGGCCATTACTTCTATTTCTAATTGTTCTTTCTGTTTGCTTCCCATCAAGTGATTTTAAGGTAAGATAGAGAACGAAAATAACGAAAAAGAGATGAGAATACAAGGGGAAATACTCGGACAACTGACGGAAACAGAATAGAGAGATTGAATTTTAAAAAAGATAATTGTATTTTACGAATTCGAATAAACCACAGGGGGGATTATTGGGCGATCACTTCTGTCTCTTTGTCACGACGAGTCAGGGGCCAGAAGGTTAGGCAGAAATAAGGGATAAAGATGATGGTACGACGGCGGTGGTGACGGCGTTAAGAGATGCGGCATAACATCAACATAATTTTCAAGAGACGCGCGCGAGATCGCATTTCCATAATGGGATGCATCGAAAGCCGGGATGCTGGGCTGGTCGCTTTCCCCCTCAGGCTCCATCCTCCGTGCCGTCGTACCTCCAACTCCGTTCTCTGTAGGATCTGAAGCAAAACGTCGAAAAGGGGTTGCTCGGCGTCGACGACGACACCGCGGAGATCGTTCTTCCTTTCCCTCTCCTCTTTCCTTCCATCCTACGAGTTGTCGCGTTTCGTGTGATGGATGAGACTCCCTCTCTCTCTCTCTCTCCCTTTCTTCTGATCTGTCCTCATCTCGGCATGAGAAAGAAGCGATATCGGTATCACGTACACATTCCGGACACGTGTCTTTCGTCCCACTCCATTTGCGTTTTCCCGTCTCTCGTGCACGTGTCAGAAGATAGGAGGGTGTTTTCATTAGATGCCACGAAGTGCAATTGCCTTTTGCGGTTTTTCTCTGTTTCTTTTGTCGTATCGTGCATATCGGCAGCGTGTCCGCGTTCCACTGTGTCGTTTTTTTATGCCAGATTTAATTGAGAGGATAGGCCAGTCGTCATTCTACTCAAAGTGTATCGCTCAGACCTGGTCGCTTCTACGTTGTTGCACTAATTGAAATGATACGATCTCTCGAATATAACATTTGCTGAAATGTCACTGAACATGGTAGAAAGTTATAAGATACTGCTACGTAAATTCATCTCCGTTCCTTGCAGCGTCGATTCCACATTGAATTTTAGATCCACTTTGCATATCGCGAACTTACAAAAAAAAAAAACGTTACGAAAGCCGAAATGTCATTATTTTTGTCAACAGGAGAAAAACGTGAATTTGGAATTTTTTTTAACGTATAAAAATTCTATTATTTCTTGTGCTATTTTTGGTTCTCATTTAACGTATGAGATATAAATGCACATTGAAATCATTATGCCTTGTTACTGCATAATAACGATGCGTAATGGTTATTTTACGTCATTAAACACAAAATTCCAACAAAAACGGAAATTGTTAATTGAACATAATATGTTTAGCGTTGCAATATTTATAATTTTGACTCTGACGTAAGTTATGGCACAATGTGCGTTAAATTTATTCACTGTCGCAGTACAGTATGATGAAATTAGATCGATACCGGGGAAATCGTGTGTCACGATATTTTTAATTAAAAACAAATGTCTAATTAGTGCGAAATGAAATTTTGAGCGAAGCGTATCTTGCGTACATTTCCTGTCGAGCGAATACGAGCGATACAATTTTGCAATTTGCAACAATCGTGAAATTCGTTGCATGGATATGCTTCCGATATATTTTTTTATCAGCATTTCTCTCGAGAGCTAGGCTTTTCCTCTACGTTTTCCCCCATGGTCATTGCAGATAAAATTCCATCACAGAAACGGCATATGGGACGCGGTCTAATAGAAATCGCCGTAAACGTCCGTGGAAACGTGCACGTGATTACGCTATCGATTGCAATGATACTAAGCGGACTCCGAACAATTGATACATTTTTTTCGATTCACGGTTAGCGTATCGTCCTGGATCGGCGCGATACCCATTCTGGGATTTCTTTAAAGGGGATGATCGTATGGAACCGTCTTGCCGAGAGTAATTGTCGATCTCAAGTCTCTCCCAATTCCTCTCCCTTCATCGTCTCGATATCGCGCACGAAATCGGAAACGGAATTTCTCATTGTATCTTCCGCTGCAGCACCAGGAAGCACATCTCTGTGTTCCTCAGGATTTTCTTCCGGCGCGTGTGTAACGTAAACGTCGAATGGGAAAAGCGGCGCATCGAATAGGAAAAGGATATCAAGCGAGCACCACCAGCGCGCCTGTGGAAAATGGAGGGTGGAGTAAGGAAAGAAAGGGAAGACACGATTTAAGTGGCACTCTCGTTTCTGTAACGACTGCGCCCGTGGAAGGATACGGGTATATTCGTTCAGCACGCCGTTCTCTGCTATCGCAGCTACCGCAAACTGTCTTCTATTCGCAGCCTGAACTGTTAGTCCCACCGAAGAAATATAACGATGCGCTTATACGAGAGTTTCAGAGAGTGTTCGTAGAACGAAATCAACGTAGTTTTATTGCGAGGCATTGGATTCAGACGCGGATGTTTAGAATTGGTTGGTGTAAATGCGACGTGTGTGAAATATCATTAAATAAAGTATATAAAACAATTATAAAATTATGTGTATATGTGGAAAATTATAAACTTGAGTTTTCTTTGGAATCTTACTCTAAAGAGTGAAATTTGAGCTAGTTCTGTAAAAGAGCGGCTTAATTTTTAATCTTTAAGAACGAGATTTTATCTCTTCAGAGTGAGATTCGTTCTAAAAATTTTAGAGATTTATATATCGAAATTTGAAAGTAATTATATTATATTGGAAAATGGTGCAGTCATAATTACCTAGACCGACTCTGTCCATTATGCATCGAGTTTCCGACGAATTAATGAGAAAGCTCTGCCATATTGTTATCATTGTTTTATCCCACGCGTAAGCGAATAACGAGAAGCGCAGCGAGAGCTTTTGAAACGTAACAGGTAACAAGCGAAGTTTCATAATGAGAACACCCAAGCATCGTTAGCATACGACTCACGAGTCAAGTTTGAGATTTGAGGTTTCTCATTTCATTAAGGAATATGTAAAGAAAAATGATTGAAACGCGATCTTGGCCTCGTTGGTTTACCAGTCTCGAAAGAGATACTTTCGTAATCTCCTTCAACGTGAACCCGTAGCTTCGGTTGCGGCAAATAAACCTTTGCACTTAGGTACCTTTGGTGAACAGGTTGACCTATTGGCTGACCGCGCATGAAGGTGTTAACGTGAGTTTGCTTGAAGCGACGGATAGAGCGAAGATGAAAGAGAACCAAAGTAATTACGTACAAAGTTACGCGGTGAGACTTTAATCTTCGATCGTGAAGCTGGCACCGACAGCGCGAGGAGAAACTAGAGAAAAGGAACAAGCGTAGAAAGAGTGAAAAAAATTAAGGCGAAACGAGCCGACTGGCATCGTCGCGTCGCCATTTCCGCTTTCTCGCTTCCGACCTTCCTTCAGAACTTTGCCCATTTTTGCGGCGTCGTCGGTGCACTTCCACATTTCGCGTCGGCCTCTCGCTACCCCCCTTACCTCCTCCCCCCCCCCCGTTTCCCTCACTTCACCGCTCTTCCATCCCTTTAAGATCTTAACATGCCGCCGCCCTCGCATTTCCTTCGTTGGAATGGAAGCGGATCCATTCTTTCTGCTTTTCATTCATGATGCTTGAATCGCGGAAAATGCAGTTTCCAGAGAGAATAATGCTTGTATCTCTCTCTCCTCGCGGAGTTTCTTTGGCTACGGTAATTCGCGAGAGCAAACGGCCCTCGAATACTATTCTAAATGGGAGTATTTAATTTCGTCAGCTTTTTACCTCGACAGTATCTTTTCAGCCGCGATTTATTTTTCACAAACATATTAAAGCTATTAACTCGCCTTTATGGTAAACATTTGTTAACTTGTATATCGAGAAATGCTTTTAACGCGAACAAATTACGCTTAATTTGTGCTCTTGCAACACTACCGTTGTTTACGATGCCAATTCAAGAATTTCATATACTAGACTTCAAACTTCATGGTTTGTTTATCACTTAATGAAAATTCATACAATTATTACAAGTGTAAATTTACATTTAGATAAATTTATGTTAAGGTCATTTTCTTCATTGATTGTAACGCTTTATAGCGGTAATTTAAGTTGCAGTTACAGATTACAGTTGTAATTACTTTGTAGCACTGACGTCTACCAAGAATACTCTATTGCAGCTGTTGAAATAGTTAGACCTACAAGAGTGTGGCCTAGCGGAGTCTGACAAATGCATCTGTGTAATTACTGCGAGCCGCAAGCAGTCTGCTAGAATTTCCTAAATAAACTGCATTCGCTATTTACCAACTCTAATATAATGGAAAGGCGATCTGAAAAAAGATCAAATCTTAGCAGAAATGTTATATGCGTACATTAGTTACATTTATATGTTTTTATTTTAATATTTGAATTTATAAAGATTTTTCAATTTTAAGTAAATTTATTTCTATCATCTAGGTGAAACGTAAAATCTGTTTATAAAATATAACTGTTTATAATATTAATATACATTACGTGAACTGAATGAAATTGCACGCGTGGTCGTACGTTGAATTTCATGTCACGCTATTCGAGATAGAAAATCACGCTGGCGTGAAACAGCGAAAGTTCAAAGTTATTAATCGAACTTTGTAAACGATGGAAAGGATTAAAACGTGCTACATTGGCATTATGCGATCGTATTCTTTGATGTCTCGGTATATTATTCTCGAGTGATGCGTGTCTCGCCTGTGAATGAGAAAATAATAATAACGGATAAAAAGAAGGGAAAATGGATTAACGCGTGCCCGACACGTGTAGTTAAAGTAACAAAATGCGGCGACAGTGATTATTGGCCGTTAATACATTTGCAAATGTATATAATGTGCTATATAAATTATGGCTTTATAGTATGCGCATAAATTACGCAATATGAACTATTAACGGAGTTCCCGGTATAGAGGGAAAGCCCGGGTGAGCGTTGACGCTCCATTAACCATCAGCGATTGAACAATCGGGTGGAAGCTGCTAAAATCCTTCGCTATAGAGAATATTATATTAAAATTAGTCCAGCGTGTAGGTTCTACGCGTCTGAATTTAACCGGGCACAATGTCCAATCTGCCAAACGGTCGAGCACTGCGGTGGCCGCGATATTCCATTTCACCTCCGCGAAAGCAATTAGTTCTACGGTTTACGTTGGGATATTAATAGCGCATAGTGACTCGATTCGTTAACTTACTCGCCGGACTGCTCCTGAGATTATATGGGCTGTTCGTCCATACGAAGTGGAGCTCGGTCGCGTTGCGTCGCGTCGCATGAAAATTAGCTGGAGCTTCTCGGTCAATTTGCGGGCTAAGGCACCGTGGCTGAAGTTACCCTAGTTTATGACTTACCGAGGACTTTCTCTCCCTTCGCCCTCTTGTCAACCTCTTCGTCTTGTCAACGTACCGCACCATGATAACGTACACCGTGCAGCGCGCACGCTAAAGACAGAAGCACGTTCACGCGCGAGTGAGCGTATTCACCTTACGGTGCAGTTTCATTAGCGGCAACGAGCATTATCAAATAATAACTTGCTCACCGGCGGGCGTCATGGATCCCTTACGTGGATCCCTGCCGCATCCCTACTGTCTAGAGACACTGAAGATCGATAGTTGCTCTATGCAGCCTGTCTCGCGTCACTAAACTCGCTTGTCTTCGTCATTGTACGTTATCTATGTGCGGGACGGTGTGTTTCAGCGTGATTCGTCATTTATGTTCTACTAAATACGCGACCGTTGACTATTACAGGAGTGTTACTTCGCGCGCGCGCGTTAAATTGTCGACGTGCATTACCCGAGTATTAGTCGCGCTTTATCTCGCTAAATAACGCCCTCCTCCCTCTCTGGTTATTATTCGCGTAATATTCGCGTAATATTGTTCCGCCATCCTTTTATCGTCCCCCGCAGCATCGTCCCGCCTCCTCCATTGAGATATTACTTTTAATATCTTACGACATCTTGGCGAGCAACGCGGCAGATTTCTCGATCGTTCGCCCGCAAAAGGTCCATCATCCAGAAGTGCGCGCGTTTAATATTCGTTTTACAAAAAATATCCCGCGGTTTCAGCCAAAATATTTTTCGTACTGGGGCTGCTTCCTTTCTGTCACTGCTTTATGTATTTTTATTTTTTTTTTTTTTTATAGATATTGGTTGTAAATTGAATTTAAAGTACACGTGGATCCAGTACAAAGATCGTACAAAGTAGATCTAAGTATGTGTAATTTGCATCAGAACGAAACAACTTTAAAGTGTGTAGTCTCATATCAAAAGTTATACGAGGCCAGATATTCAAAAATATAAAATAAAATTTTATATTTTAAACTATAAACGGTTCAATAGCCACGTATGTAGGTACCTTTTGATTAGAAATTAAACGGGGATGCGTTCAACTGAATGCGAAAAGCGAACGAGTGTTGCGGAACATAAATTTCATATAATTAAGCACAAATCTATAAAAATAAATAAAAAAAAAAAAAAACGTTGCTTTGCAAAATATGTACATAAGAATCATTCGAGCGAAGTTAAATTATTCAACGAAAATATAGTTGTTTGCACAAAGTATCCGCCAATATCTGCATTCGTGCGTTCGAAAAATTTGTATTTCATTTAACATCGGAGAGCACAAGCGCGGATATTAAAGTTCACGGGGTTTTTCCTCGTGTTTACCCCGAGGATTGAAATTGAAAGAGAGATCAGAACGCGCGTATATGCAGTCAGGAGTCCGTGTGCACAGAGGGTATTTCGCCTAAGGGACTTTGAAATGTGGTTAAAAGGAAATATCCCGCCGGTTTTTCGTGGCAGAATACCCGTGGAAACGCGGCCCGCTCTCTGTTACCGACCTTGTCAAAAATACAGAATAAAAGACAGCGGAGTGAATCAAAGTGATGGTACGAGTGTAGCACAACTTCGAAAGAGCAGAAGGCGAGGCGGAGGAGGGTTGAAATCGAGACAGAGAGAGAGAGAGAGAGAGAGAGAGGGGGGGGGGAGGGAGGGAGCTGTTCGTAAGATTTGCCAAGATTTACGTGCCCGGAATTCTCTGCATGGATGCTTCGAGTGTAAGGAATTCTTCGTGCCCCTTTCACTCGCCTTCGGTGATACCGCTCTGCTGCTGCTGCATATAACCCCCGTGAAACTGTACAGCAACGTACGGGTTACGTGCCCACGTATGTCGTGCCCATCTTTCGCCAGCGCGTGACTGTAAACTATTCTTTGACAGTAAATCCGCCACCACGCTATCGCAAAGTACGTGTCGGATTGCACGTATCAGGCTTGCGGTGTATCGTTGCATGGCGTGGACGTGTCTTTTTCCTTATATCGTGAGAGATAGGTCAACCTTAAAGTAAAACTTCCTCCTCTCGACTGTGTCAAAGTTAAAATTTTTTTCAGAATTTATCTCACGTTTTTGTTCCGCTGCAAGCTTGTTAGTCATTGCAAATATTTGTCTCGTAATCGAGTTTACGACGCTGATCTCTCTCTGTGTACCGAATGCTGGCAGCGATGTCTATTGACACGTGATTTTGCAATTTCGATAGCTTCGAGATAATACATACAGAGATTGATATTTATTACATTAATATGATAATTATTGGTAATCTATGAAAATTTCAAATTGAGAAATCGATGAATTATTAATCGCAAGAATGCTTAATGTAATATATCATGCATCGATGTTAATGCTATGTATTATTTGTAGAAAATAAGCGTATGATTATAGTGTGTGATATATTATATATCGTTGCCGCGATAATTATTGGCACTCGATGAAAATGTCGGTTTAAACATTGATAAATTGCTTATTCACCCAGGTAATTCTTGTTCATATTCATTATCGGTCGGGATGTCATTTGTCACCCGATACCAAGCATATTACGCTCGTTTAAAGTGCAACTAACCGATCGTCTGTGGTGGACGAGCGCAATATCAAGGGTGCGGCTAGCGAAATTGCGGACGGCGCAATGCCAAGTCCGCGGTAATTACGGTCCAATTGTCAACAAGTTAACACGGCGGGACGTGTATCGTACATTTTGCTAACTGCGCAGATTGTCCTATCAGTACCGACGTAATATTTTGTGTGCTCAACAATCAAGTGTTTGGTTACAATAGCTGTATATAATGAGCGCATTTGCATATAAGTTAAATAACTGCGTTGCTTCGGCCGACACTAATTGTTTCATTCGTCTACATCTTTTTCATACAGAAGCTGAACGACACACGGATAACGTGGCGCATTTATACACTCGTATATAATGTTACTTATATATCAATCTGTGTGAAAATACGTCTTTAATTATTTGTCCGGTTCATTTAATATTGTTAACTGTTTGTTGTCGAATCTCTCGTACGTTTGCAATTTATCGAATAAATCGATACGCGGTTAAAATTATCAGACACGTCATTGATCACAGCTTATTGTCAATGCATTCGCTCGATTGGTTTTCCCCGAGCTTAAATTATTACGACCATTCGAGGTTTCCTTGTCGCGTTTCCGCGCCGGGGAAACGATCGATAGCCTAGGTATCGAAAGTGAGCATAAATCACAACGCAGTGCGATAACGTTCCCGTTACGACAACTATCCGCTGTACATTTTCGAGAGATATAGTGCAGCCGGCAGTCGAAGGAGCTCGCGGATATCTTCTGATATTCGTCGTAAACGCGATGCAGTAATTCTTAGTTGGGAAAGGAGGCCAAAGGCGAATTTCGTGAAACAATATTACCGCATCTGCTTTCAAGCACTATACCTACCCCAGCTCGGCGGTATTTCGACGTAATAACCGTGCCTTCTAAGCTACCATCTGCATTGTGCTTGATAATTTTACTCGCGGAAACTCTGTTTGAACGCAAACTAATATACGTCCATGAGAAAGATCGACACAGAGAGAGAAGAGACAAGAGAGAGAGAGAGAGAGAGAGAGAGAGAGACGAAAGACATAAAACATCGTTTTAGGGATAACATGGCGTTGGCAGCGCAGCACCGCGAGATGACAAATTGCCACCGCGGTTGTTAATCTATCGTTTTTGCTCCAGTTGGTCGAGGTCAAACGTGTCGTGATGTATTTTCTTTCCGGCAAGGCCGCGATAAATCCTCGTTACGTCCGACCCGGCCTTCTTGTAACTCCGCGGCCAGCGCAAACTTGCGCCGCGGATCGTAGCAAATCTTTGTAACGAATGGATCCGTGGCCACGATAGTTCCTGATAAACGTGATCTCACGACAGTCGTGCGAAATGAAGAGATAAGAAGGGGAGAATGCAGTTCTCGCGCACATTCGAATCGTTCTTCGCGAAAATCCGTCTGGCCGGCCAGCTCCGGCCAGTCGGCGCGCGATCTATCTTATTTTGTCTCGACGCGATATATCGGTTGACTCGCTCGATCTTCATAATCAAATTCTCATACAAGTGAGCGCGAGATGTCGGGGGAGGGGAACATTTTTCTCTCTGGATGTCTTCGAAAGTACGCGCAACCTCCATCCGTCTTGTTTTATCTCCCGCCGCATGCTTTCCGCGATTCTCTACGCGTACGACGTTGATGAAATGTCAAGCAGCTTGATATTCCTGTGATTGATGTGTGTCTTGATAAAATAACTCATTTCTGATGAAGCGATCGCGAGTGTATCTCTCGGACAACGTGAGCTTTAGTTGACGCACGTACAAGTTCCATGTGGATGTCGCGCCTACATCCATTTCTATCAATGTAAAAGTGATTTATGGCCTGAATTGTAATCGATCGTTAAAGTGATTATACGTCGTGTTATTACTCAGGCAAAACAAGTGCGCCATAAATTTTACCATACACTCCGAATATTTTGAATACTTTCAAATCTCGATGACACGTTCCATTGTGCGTTCCAATCGATTGTTAAAAAAATTCCGAATTTCACTTCCATGAGAGGAAACGTCTTTTAAAATAAACCCACTTGTATATCTCTAGTTTGTTTTAAAATTTTTCTCCTTTTTTTTTTTGTATTTTTGTGCCTTCTCCTCGTTAATTCGTAACGCACTCTCAACGTAATCAATATTCCGGACGGTTGCACGATTGAAACTAAATTTAGTTCAATGCACAGATGTGGTCCTTTTCTCTTTAAAATTCTCGCCGAAGACGAAATCACTTCGCGCTCTCTGCGTGCAAGGGAAGCCACGGATTTGCACAAATCGGTCATCTGTCGGCAGTTCACGATGTGTGAACTGTAAATCGTGACAGTGCGGCCATTTGGCAATGACGTTCCGCTCGAGTTCGTAATGCAAACGCAATCCAACTAAGATCAGCGGACGCTGCTTTGTAGGCGTTCGTTGATACGGAATTAATGTCGGTTTAGCAATTCATTCACGTTATAAGTCTCACATGATTATAGACGCCCTTAGTAATACTAGTGGATACGAAATATCGATGAATTAAAATGTTTACAAAAATTGTGTAATAAAATTAAGAATTTAATCTACGATTATTAATTTTAATTAAAATAAAATAAAAATGTATAATTTTCGTAAAATAGTATTCTATTAATGTTTAATTTTTTTATTTTTTTATAAAGTTCATAGAGATTAAATTACACACACATGTAGGATGAAAAGAGACGACATATGTAAGTTGTTAGGAGTTACTGTCATAGTAATGTAATGTTATTTGTGGCTGTTGTGTAAGCTCGTTGTTTCTTGAGGCAGAGAAGGTGCGTAAATAGTCGTGAGAATGATCAAAGGGAGTCCGGAATTATTCTACTTGGCGAGATATACATTTCCTAATCCTGCAAAGAGCGTCAGTTGACCTTGGCGAAGGAAATTGCAGGATTACAGTACGCAGACTCCTTTGACCTTACCTCGATCGGGATACGTTTATCTCACTATCGCAAAATAAAGCTGGATTTCCTTATGGAGAGATTTCTAAATGTGCCAATTATCACGACAACGCATACTGTTGATATCTTTATGTCACGAATTTCTAACGATTTTAATCAGCTTTCAACTTTTGCGATTAATGAAAATTTCGCGAGTATTTATACTTTCCAAAATTACGAAAAAAAATTACTTTTTTGCTATCTCTGATAGACTTTCAGTCAACTAATTTTAGATAAATATGTGTACATGTAAATATTAATTTTTAATTTCACAAATTGTGTTTTCTCTCCTGATATTATTCTATATTTTTTTTAAAAGTAAGTCGTAGTGAAACAAAGTGGAATTTAATGATAACGAACGTTGAAAGTTGCGCGTTTCATTACGCTAACAGTAGTTGGTGTATGTTTTTTCGCAGGGAAACAGATTGCATTCTGGCAATCCTTTGACTTCGAATTTGTGGGAAAGACAACCGAGATTTCACAACTGAGAGATTCTAGGCCGGGCATTAAAACACTGCATACCGTAAGCACCGCAGTAAGATGCCTCTCGACTTTGCGGTCTCGCGTTTGCGGGGAAGCGCGCTGCTCATGCCATTACACGAGACACGGAATTACCGTAAGCTGGTCGGTGATGTTTATAACTGCTGGATTTAATCCCTGCCCATTCTATGCCACATCCTGCGGGCTTGTAGCGAATTTCACAAACCGTGTGTATCCTTTGACTCCTATCGCGGATTTAAGCAGTTATATCATTTTGTATGTTGCATTGTATTGTCGCAAGTAGAATGTAGGTCCGAAATTTCTATCTGTGAAATGTTTCTTGTTAATCTTGTTTCTCTATATTATACGCATTCACGGTATTAAGAAATATTATGTATTAGAAAACTGTGAAATCGTTAAAGTCCTACCTCTGGGAATTGACTTGTTCGAAAAATAGTTTGACAAACGATGAAGTGCTTATGATAAAAATCTTCTTAGAATCTTCCCGCGTCACACGTATAACGTCAATAATCCGATTTCGGGCTGTTACATTCAGCGAAATCACGAACCACGCATTATACGGCGATCCAGCAATTCGGCAGAAGTGGTTCGAACCTGCCACGAGCGCGACGAGTCGATTTCGTCCGGATCGAGCCAATTTAAATATGCCAATCCTCGCCATCTCGTCGCAAGCCGTCTCGTACACACAGGCACTAGACACATACGCGTGTACAACCACCAACGTAGAAGACTCCAGCTATTATATATATCGCAGAAATCCCGATTTGCGATCGAATATAGCACGACGGTGTGTCATGTCCCAACTTTCATTTCGTCCAGACGTGCGCCATCGAACGCAAACTTTCATCCGCCAGCTTTAAATCGAACCCCTAATCGGGCATTGGAATCTTGCGCTACCCTCGCCCTTCTTTGCATAGATGCAAAGCGCCTGGCTCTAACCAGAAACGTCACTACCATCCGCCACATCTATAACTATTCCCCCTCTTCCCCCCCTTTCTCCCTCTCTCCTTCTTTCTCACGTTTATATAACCGTTTTCCCCCCCTCTCTCTCTTTCTCTCTCTCTCTTCTCTAATTCTCTCTCGCGCACAATCCATCTGTCCCTCTGTATCGGATTTTTTCTCTTTCATCTATGATCAGTGTAATTAATAAAATAGTCTTTCTCTCATTAATGAGATATACAGTAATGTGCTGCGATAAATGTCCTTTTGCAGGATGACAATTTTTATATTAATGACGGATAATTAGAGATATTAAAATATATTGCGTATTTTATTTCTGTATTTAAATCTTTTTCCATTTGAAATTTTTTATCTGCAAGAGGACGTTTGATCGACAGCTGTGGTTTTTTTGATGATGTCTTTGACGCGTCTCTGACGCTGCAAGAGTAATAGTGAAAAATATTTTTTCAACAAATCGTGTATCATACATCAAAATATAGAAATACATTCGCAGCCATGAAATTCATAAAATGATGGAAATGATGGAGGTATAAAAATTTGTAAAAAATTACAAAATTTTCCTGTTAAAAAAAAAATGAACGTTTAATCCATTAATTTTATTCAATCTCATTTCTCAAATTTCTCATTTCCAGGAAAAACGGAAACTTTGTTCAAGTTAATTCAGTTAAAGTAGTCATTTAGTAATTATGAAAGTTGGTTCACGTAATAATTAACCAAGTGTTATATCGTGAGATAAAAAAAGGCTTTATTATGTCAATGCTTGCGGCTAATCCCCTCCGAGGATGATGAACCTCCAGTATATTTTACTCTACTAGACGGTAGACAGTCGGTCGATACAGTCGGCTACCAGCGTCGTGCGGGATGAGCGCCAGGCAAAATTAAACAAAATAGAACTTCCATGCGTCCGTCCTTCTCCCGGGAAGGGCCGAGGGGGTTAGCCATCCCCGCTTGCTGACCTCCGTTTATTTGCTCGTTGGTCGTCTCTGCCCGGGGTTGGTAGCGACGAACACGCGCTCACAGTCGTGGCAATCTCTTTCTCGAATGCGATTTCAATTTCGAAACGTATTACACGAGAAGCGCGAAAGCTGACGGTTACATTGAAGGAAACTCGAGCGTGATTATTTATTACGTCTTGGGAGAGATATTGATATTCGAATAGTAATTCTGTTAGACACGATTTATTAAGTAAATAAAACATACGATTTATTTTCGAAACTTTTTTTTTAGAATTTTCCATCTGATCAGAATTCAAATTAAAATCTTTCTAGCAAGACACAACCAAAATTATTACGAAACATACAATTTATTCGATTATGTAAAACTCTACATTTGCAACATTTATTTCCCTCTCTCGAAAAGAATTGTATTTCAATGCGTATTAAAGTTTTCGTGCTATGCAAATTTAAATAAAATAAAGTAGATACTATTTATCTTCACGTTTCTTAACCCGCTCTTCCGAATTGTTTCGGGATCGTTCGGGTGTTAAGGTTCTCGTAACGACGAGATTATCGGCTCGCAACTGCGCTTATTTAGAATACAATCGAGGATTTTCGACGAGACTCATCTAACAATCGAGATACAATCGGCTAATGGAAGAGAAGACCGGGTGAGATGAGACCGCGAAGGAAATGAAAATACGATTGGAGATGGTTTGGAACAAGGTATTTTCTTTTCGCTCTCTTTCTCGCTTTCCGTTCTTTCTCTTCTTCCTTTACTTACGCGTTTGATGTACATTCACATCAACTCACAACACATACGAAGACTCCCACTCATCGATACCATGTTATCGGTCGAAAAACGCATGACCGGATTTTCAAAGTAGTCCGAAAGTGTGTAAATACGTCTAAAGCTTTAAATTCGCTTGTTTTTCTCGGCTTTACAACGTCGCATCGCCATGAAAATTTTAGAGGGATGAGATAGGATCCTTGTTGTGCAGCTTGATGTGTTTTAAGATCCATTAGCAGGATGCTGATATATCAATTTCATTCGAGTGACAATTTCATCTCTTCAGAGCATTAATAATTAGAGGGATTATTGCTGTTACCGTAATATGCACTAATCAGTACGTTTTATCAGCTATGTGTGCTTCAGTGGAAGCATTGTAATTAGAATTGCTTTCATCGAATTGTATTATTGTGTGTAATTGCGCGTAATGCAAACGAAAAAAAGTTATAATCTTTACGATCGAAATTTGATGGACAGTCAACTTTCAATTATGAAAGTTACACACTGTGGTAGAAATATTTTGTTTCAACAAACTCTCTTTTATTTAATTATTATTTTGTAGTAATTTTCTAGTAATTTTAATAATATTTTGTACTGATTAAGGATCAATTTAGCATTTGGATTATTCGTAGCTGCAAATCAGTTATGGGTAAACCAGGCTAATGCATGCTTATCGTTAGTTGTGCAAATACCGCAAGCGCAAATAATGTGCATTTTAATGTGCCCAACAAAAACCGAGTGTTCATGCTACTACTGGTTAACGTAAGCCAGATTAAGCTGCATTATTCCTGTGCGCAACGCTGGACGATTGAACGGACGAGAGGCGAAGCCGAGATGTTTTATGAGGATTACTCGTGGAAATGCCAACAAGGATGCATGTAGAGCTTCTCGATAAATGAGACAAATCGTATTGACAAATTTCCCATCCATGTAGGTAAATCGAATCCATACTGATCAAAGAACCGATAGATAAATGAACCCTGCGGATAGTTCGAGTGCTATCGCGCGCGCGTTGAATAATTATACAAACCATCTCGTAGAGGATAAATCGATCTTGAACACTTTGATCGAGGGCGATCGATCAACAAACGACAGTCGTTCGCCTATTCGGAGGTTGGATTGATGCCTATACATGAAGACGATATGGATCACAATCGCGCGATTGCGCAACGAGCCTGTTCACGTGAGTAGATTTGTATACCAGTATACCCTACCAGTATTTCCTATTATTTGCATCCAGCACGATTGTGGCAAAGCTATTGGACAATAAATCGATCCAGGGGGTCAATTCCGCTTCGATCGTTTGACATCTAATCGCTTTCAAGCTGTTTCCGAGTGCGATTTTATCGAAATCCTATCTACGTGTCTTCGTATCCGCGGTTTCTCGTTCCCTCGTGTTCCTCCAACTCGCACGACATGCTCCCCATGTTCCCATGTTCCCGGCTGATATTTTATACATTAGCGTGTGCCTTCTAGCACCTTGTAAATCAATTTTTGCACTGCCTCTTGAATCGAATTTAAGTGTCTCAGTGGGATCGAAGCGACCGCAGACGAAACAGGGAAATGCTTTTGAATACGAAACAGGTTCGCCCTCATATCGCGTTTTGCTGCCGGTTACGAGAGTATGTTCTTTTATGAAATCTGTTTCCAAAGATACTATTATTTGGAGGGGAAGAAGATAAATACGACAAACGATCACGTATGCTCGCTATTGTTTCAAGTACCGATTTGAAAACGATGTTATCATCGTAAAAGACAGATTCTTACACGATTTTCTTTTACGTTGATATCGATGAATGGTACTCGTACTTTTAGTTTTACGGAGAGAATTGAGAATAAGATAAAGTAATAAAATGCGATGAGAGTACATTGTACATATATATATATATATATCAACCGCTGAAAATGATACAAGATTAGCGAGACACATGTAAGTTTATTATTGTTTCTATTTTTTGCAGCGTGATTGAAATAAATACCGTTATTTTCTGACTTGTTCTCGTGCATGTTAAAACGATATGTTGACTCAATTTCACACCGCACATTAACGCCGTTAGCACAGAGATATCATCCGCAGAATGAGATTTATCAACCGCATTAACATGCGGCATTCACATAATTGGCGTAAACCCACCATTGAAATTACGCTCGAAAGGGTCGCCGTGTGTACCATTTAACGCGTGTTCAAGGAGGGGTATAATTGGGCTAGTTACGTGATACAATGAATAATGATGCTCAAGAGCGAGAGGAAAGGGATGATAGGAGGATTGAGGAACAAGTTGCTTGCAATTCGATGCTTCTAGAAGAGAAATACAAAGCTGCTTTCCATTCATATGCATATTAATCACGCATTACTCGGTAAAGGTGTATCGAATGTAATAGCTTCGCAAATTATGAAAACTTTCATGCATTGTGCAACATCACTCGGAATTGACTTAGGTTGTGGTTGTTGATGATGCTACAAATGCTTTGAAGTATTTTTTAATTCATCAATTAGTAAAACTCTTTCGATTGCTCACTTAAATACTTTGAAATATTTATAACTTTTTAGCACCAAGTAGACCACAGCCTAGGTATACGCCAAAGTCGAGGAAATTTTATCGAGAAAATATCGCGTGCTGATCAATAGAGCGAAACAATTTTTAATCATCCCGCGTCTCATTGCGTCTCGTTTCGCGAGAGTACGAATTAGCGCGATCCGATTAGTGACCGTTTAATTAATTCACCGTCGTTCAAAGACACCTTCGGCGACGAGTTTAACAGTCTGCGAGATTCCCATTATCCGCACTGTGAGATAAAGACACGGCTGTCGGACACATTTTACAACAGTGTAAAATAGGGCGAGTAATCCGCAATACCATTGTTACCGCGAAAGCACCGCGCGAATATTATATTACGTCGGTGAATACAAGAACTCTGGTCGTTCTTTCGAATAGAAACGATGCGGAGAAAGGGAGAGATAAAGAGAGAGAATGAGAGCTCGTATTACCCGCTAAACATGGTCGTGTATGCACTGAGCATCGCGTTTGGAGTCGGACAAAGTCGACGCCTCACGTCTCTCGTAATTGCGTACGTTTTCGCGCATTGTAGTATCCGCTTTGAGCGAACGCAGCGTAACACGCCATTCTTTGCAGGAATGTCTCGCATTACATTTCAATCTCGAAGCGCCGCATTTCGTTCTGTATATTACATTTGCGTTTTTTTTTCGCAATAATCTCTTTTCGTTTTAATAAAAAAAAAAAAACGTGTATTACTGTTGTAATGGCTGTAATTATCATCTTATTTGGTACGATAAATTTTCATTACTCTCGCGGGAACGAAAATAACAATGTGATTATAACGCAACCGTTATGCGTACATGGTATACAGATAGCACACGCAAGATTTTAACGAAGTCAGAGAAACGAGAAACCATGCGAGAGATTAACACGCCGGGCCAGTTTCGAATTCGTTAACTTGCTCGAAACAGTGATACGAAGTGAGAGAGCGAAAAATTCAGATTCAAATGCATCGTTAGACACCGCTGAAACAAGATTTAGACACAGCTGCAGAGAAGTTAAGAGACTTTTATCCCTAATACAATGCAACTGATGCATGAACGACAAATTGTGCGAAATTCTATGACGAAAGACTGTTAGAGAGAAAAGTAAAACAGGTTATTCCCATTCCGTTCCGAGAGGGAATAATTTCGATTTTCGCGTGTCATGGTCAGGTCTCTCCCCGCAAACTGGCCGCTGAATGGTAAACAAACAACACGTCAGCGTGATAAATGCGATGCCAATGTCGATGCACGCTCCTGTCGATGCAAATTCATACTGATGCAAATTAAGACAGAGAATCCCATGTTTGTGTGCGTCTATGTATTTGTTACTATCGTGTTTTAAATGATGCCATTTTTCCATTTTACTGTCAAACATGTCGACCGTAGTCATTCTCTCATTTCATGAAATAAATACAGGCGTTGTGTGAATCGCATGATTATTTTAAGTCATTTGGATTTTCGGAGCGTAAAAGTAAAATAATTTTTGCATTTATGTGAATTTTCTTTCTTAAAAGTGCGACAAATTAAATTTTTAGAAGATAACTTGATCTAAAAATTAAGTTTTTTGAAGCAGCTAATTCCACTCTGTGTTACTCTGCTTTTATACAGGGTGTCTGGAAATAATCGCCAAATATTTCATGGACAGGTAGAGAGGACTAGACTGAGTCGAAAAGTCCTCTATCATTTTGCAATTTTCGCAATAGTTAACAAGATATTAATTACTAAAAATGGTCAAATATTGGCCTTGAATAATTTTTTATTCAAATACTATCAACTTTACAGAAAAATTGCAAGAGACAAAAATTATTTATTTTTTTCTCATAAAGTTCTGAGAATTTTTTCAGAATTTTTTCAGAAATGTTTAATACCGTATTTTCTCATGTTGGCAAAAAAAAGAAAATGCAGTACTAAAAAGTTGATAAAAAATTCTGAAAAAATTCTTAGAACTTTATGAGAAGAAAATAAATGATTTTTGTCTCTTGCAGCTTTTCTATAAACCTGTACATACAGGATATATTAAAAGTTTAGAAATGATTGAATATCTCAAAAGCAAAGCATTTTTGAGAAAAATGTTTCAGACAAAAATTGTAAGGTTTAAAAAGCACTATTCATTAATCACATCGGTTTGACCTTGGATGACGTCACCAAGATCAGGTCAAAGGCAAATCGATTTTTTAAATGGAACACCCTATTTTTGATACCAGAATCTAATAGCAAAAACTTTTCAAAAGTAATAAAGTTATTTTTCATTAAGTACTTTTCGAGTATAATGCTTGAAAATTACACTACCGCCGGCATTAGCATTACGCAAGGTGGTCGACTGACGGCTAAAATCTCTTGAATGTTGTTTAGGATCAACATTTGTTTTAGAACTATAGCTACGTTTACACTGTGAATTTAGGCCACGGCCTATACCCCAAATTCGATCAAAATTATTTAGATCCTTCGCTCTGTAAACATTTGAGAGATGACTTGTAGGTCAGACTTCGGTGACCTGACCTGAAATAGGCCACTTATAACCTGAAATAAGTTGTCTTATCATCATTCGTTAATCTCAAATTGGCATATGTTATGTCATTAATCATGGATATATCATATCTCATAAATAAAAAAGTTTAAAAAATGTTTAAAGGGTCATGTTCGAAAAGTTCAAGGAGTTCATGTTTAGACTGCTTGCGGTGCTGCCTAGATTTATTTTGGATAGCATTATAAGTCAGACCACGTATAGATCTCGGTGTAAACGTAGCCATTTGCCAAAATCAAGGCTATTGGGGATTATTCCTGTTATTTTCATTTTTTATATGAAAAATTCATTTTTACGTAAAAATGAAATTTAGAGGTACAATCTCTAATGGCTTTAATCTTGACAAAGCCATTAGTTGTCCAGGACATGATTCTAAACAAGAGGTTTTTAATTATCGGTCGGACATCTTGGCTAATGTCAACGGTACTGTAACTTTCAAGTCTCAATTATTATAAACTCGAAAAGTAAGAACATAATTAAAAAGTAACCTTATTATAATGTTTTGAAAAGCTCTTGACATCAGCTATTAGATTCTGGTATCAAAAATAGGGTATTTTATATTTCATTAAAAAAAATCGATTTTACTTTGACCTGGCCTTGACGACGTTATCCAAGATCAAACTGATATAATCAGTGAATAGAGTTTTTTAAATCCTACAATTTTTGTATGAAACATTTTTCTCAAAATACTTTTACTTTCGAAATATTTGACCGTTTCCAGACTTTTAATAAACCCTGTATAGCTTTCGGTGGATTTCGGAATGCAGCCTACTCACCGAACAATTGATTCTTATTTGTGGATCCATGAATAAAAACCAATCACTCGGTAAGCAAGCTACATTCCGAAACCCACCGAAAAAAAGTATTGCAACCTTTCTGTGACCAGGGACGCGATTCCACAACTGTTTTACATGCCAACAGTTGTCAGTATTGTTGCTTTTTCACCATATAAAATATCTGCGATATCGACAACTGTCGGTAGGCGTATAAAACAGTTACAAAATATAGGCCCAGCTGTACATAAATTTTATGATTCATAATGGTAGATCGATCTACGATTAATCCTTATTTCAAGCGAGTTAGATTTTGAACAAAAGTTCGAACCAATCCAATTTATCAAATCGTGGTTTGAGAAGCGATTTTCAAATGAAAGACTGATTCAAATCTAGTTTAAATCCGATCTCAGGTTAAATTACGACCATGAATACTACTTTGTGTGAGACCATAGACACAATAAGAATAGACCGAGGGTGTTCTCTTTGGCGTGAAGATTAGGAAAAAAAGAACAGAGAGCAGATATTCATACCTTCCCTCTCCATCCTCTCACTCTTTCCTCGTCAGAAAAAGAAAATTACACGACATCCATTGTCCATCCTAGTCTTCACGTTTCAAATCTCGGTCTGTTCTTATCATATCAATGTGTGAGACTAATGAAAAAGTAGAGTTATATATCGGCATGCATTAGTTACGTTGAATTGTGATTGATTTGTTAAAATGCACTATGAAATCTACGCGTTCAAATTTTCTTCACAAAATATTATGTGACGTCGGAGATATCGTTTTTCCTTGTCGCATTCTCAAAACAAACATTTCGGCGATTTTATGGAACAGTGCGGATGTCGCCATGGAACATTATGGAGATAGAAATGGTGGCACCGTCTCAAGTAGTGAGTATTTCTCTTACAGCAGAGAAAGAGAGAGAAAGAGATAGAGAGAGAGAGAGGAGAGAGAGAGAGAGAGAGAACGCGAGGAGTCGCGCATACATAATGCACTATAAAGACGCGCTTTCCATACGCGTCAGTGTCTACCGCGATAAATTCGTAACGCCGTCTGCGATCTTCCTTACACGTTGCACGCGTTGCAAGGATATTAACACGTTGTAACAAGCGCCTATTGTGGAAATACGTGTACGTGATGTGCGTGTACAAATTGAATGATACACGCGCGCGTACTTGCCGGGCGAACGACCGGTGAAATAGTTAAGGACGTGTATTCGAAACATGCGCACTCGCTGTCATAGATCTTCTCGTTACCAGACAGGTACTCTACTAGAGAAATCCGATAATCCACAATTGTTTACGAAGGAAAAATAGATTCGGCAAAATTATTTAGGCCACTGATCAATTGCACCAATTGCGTTACATAATAAATCAAATCGCTAAAATATGTGAAAACTGATTTTATCATTTTTTTTTAACGATTTATTTTTCGTTGGGAGAACTCAAAACTTACTTTATTAATATTTTTTGTTATTGCGTACCCAATATCTATAGTAGTTAATTGTTCAACGTTCACTTCTAGTTATTGTCCTTTTTATGCTACGATCAGTGATATGATGATTTATAAGTTTCCGTGTCTCAATTTTCGTAAAAGCGTGTTGCAATGCGCCGACGCCTGATGTACATCCAAGCTTCATCGCGGCGATATTACCTTCGCCATTCTCTCTATCCCTTTCGGGTATGGATTCAACGGACCGCAGGAAAAGTCAGTTTCCGTGGTGCGGAAGTAACTTGAAGTCGACACAAAAGCGTCCGAGCGACCGAGCGAAAAAGTGCTCTTGGCTACGGGAAATTGACGTTTTGGATTATTTAGCGACGCAAAGCGGAATAAAAAGGACCGAATGAAATGCTCTTTACATTCAAGACGGGATTAAAACACGTCAACAAATGTTTTTACGTTGCAATTTTTGTGTCATTATTTCTCATTTACATTACAAAATAATTCATTTATCGCGAGATATACGCAAGTCCTGCCTAATCCGTTCGAGAGCACGAAATTGTTCCTGTTAAGCCATTTCGATATAATTAAAGTATAATATGTAACAATATGCCGCAAATTTCTATTACATCATTATTATATTATTACATTATATTACAAAAAGCGGTGTCAAGTAACGTAAAGTATGCTTAATCTCCAGCAAATTTTTTGAAGATATTAGTGGAGGAAGGAAATATTTTAATAAGGGAGTTTGCGCGCAGGTTTTATATATACATATATAAATTAAATATACGAAGACATCTTTCATAAAATGCTGCGCGAAATGTAAATTTTTTAATAATAACCCACGAGACTTTAAAGAATTATTAAAACACTTCAACTATGCGAGACAAGGTTTGCGCTCAATCAGTTTTTCGCCGAAGGAAAATCGGTTCTAGATTGACTGAGGAATTCCGTGGATGTCAGAAAGTGGTTTGAGACTCGGCTTGTATACATTCCCTAGGTACGTTCATAGAGAGAGAGTAGTCAGTGAAGGAAAAGCGGTTCGTGCACCCGTGAGCGCGAACATCCTGATACCAGGGCGTCGGGCATTGTGGCGACGGTTTTCTCCCGTTTCCTTCGCAGCTCCGCTCTGGCCCAACGGGAAGAGATCCTCCACCCCTACCCGGGGGTTGCGTTGAGCGCTCGAGTTTCGCTACCGGAAGGCGGTACAAAAGCTCGTCGGACGGATGATGCCAAGTCGGTAGCGCGGAGTGGCGCGGGAAGAATAGTCGCCAGCAAATACGCACGTTTTTTTCCCTTTCTCTCTATCTATCTCTCTCTCTTTCTCTTTTGACCATTGCCCGGGACTATTGTCGCTTTTCCCGATGTCAGACTTAATCTCGTTTCGTCGCGAGCAGCATGTGACCTCCGTGTGGTCATAGTAACTATTAGATGTACAAATAAGTTTCCGCCGTTTTTTAATCAAAAATTAAGCATTTATTGTGAAAGAACGATACATAATGTTTTATTGATGTAAGTCAAAATGTAAGTGCAAGTTCTTTTTGCGTTTGGCACGAATCTTCATTCAATAATGCTTCCAATTCCACGTCTTCGTACACTTTCGGCCTTCCGCTACGTTCTTCGTCTTCGACGTCAAATTCACCGTTCTTAAATTTTTGAAACCATTCACGACAACTTCTCTCACTTAAGGCAGCCTCACCATATGCTTCTACAAGCAATCGATGAGCCTCAGCTGCAGATTTCTTCAAATTAAAGAAGTAAATCAAAAGTTCCCGCAAATGACGCTTATTCGGCTCAAAACTCGGCATTTTCGCACAAAAAAAATATATGATGCTGATACAAAATCGCTAGTATTTCAAGGTTATTGACAGATGTCCAACCTTACGATATGTTTACATCAGACAATTTTAACCATAACTTGCTAATGGCGCCGTCTTTTGTCAAACGGCGGAAACTTATTTGTACACCTAATAGATCCTACAGGCAAAACTAAGCACTTTAATTTTTTAATTATGCAATGAGTACACAAGAACTAACTGTGTTGTGTAAAATATTGTATTGTTACGCTTTAGTGTCTTAACTTGTGAGTCTATCTTATTTTAACTCAATGTATTTATATCTATTTATTATACACGGTGTCTAGGAAAGTCAAACTTATACAACGTGTCGATGAACTCGAGTTGATGAAAAAAGTTTATTTTATTAGTTTATTACCCTGTATATTGTCATCGTCGTATACATTTTGTGTGATTCTCGTTGGGGAAATTTCCTGCACTTGTCTTAAGATACTTTCCGATACATCATGAAAACGTCCCATATAATATACGAATGTCTTCCGTTTACAAATGTAACACCATGAAACACGTCCGCGCAACGATGTAGTGGACGAGGGGGAAAAGCCGGTAATTCGAGTAAGGCTGGCGCAGACAGCCGGACGAATCGTTTGCACTGTGTCGCTACACGGATGTTCGTAGATATCGCGGTCGAAAGGTCAGCCGGTGATAAACGAGGCCGTTAATCTGCGCCCCGGATGTAAGAAAATGAAGTTTCCTTCCCGCGCGCACCGCGGCGCTTTGTTTCGTCGGACGCACGCTTTATCCCCCGTAAATTAATCTGGACTGCTAGCGTGCGTGCAGGTAAACCGGTAACCGCAATTACAGCGGCTCATCTGGGACCGCTAAATTCGACAGGAACCGGCAGGCGCCGCGCGCCGTTAGAACGATACTAATATCGGATATCGCCTAAAACTGTTATTCATCTGTCGATGGTATTGCAAATCGATCGTATTCGAGGAAAGCATAACAAAATTGCCAGCCAATAACCAATGTAGACAAAAGGTGCATTGTGTTTTGCATGGATGTTGTTTACGTGTAACATGAAAATGCTTTTTTCAGACTCGATTAAAATATTATTTTTTCCCAAACTTGTATTTTTTTTTTTTATTGATAGCAATTTTGCAAAACAGCATTCGATCAACGCATTTAGTTTTATTTGCTTTAAAATAAATTATCTGTGTTTATAAAAAATACAATTTTACGTATTTGTAATTAATTTCGGTTATTTATTATCTATGAATAAAAGTCGAGGAAATATGGATTCTCTGTCGATAAGCTTAATTATTCATTTATGATTTATAGATTTATAGAAGTCGGTCTGCAATTTGGAATTTTTAATTGACGAGTCACGCATTGCGATAATCTGTAACGAACTCTTTAAAATTGGGCAGGCAAACACTATTAGTTGACACGAATATTATTCATGCGTAAGCCAGAACTAACTTGCGTGGACCTTGATAATCGAATGGTTTATCGGTATCGTATGAATGTCACTTCGTTCGTGCATGATACAGTTATAAATGCGCAGTGATTCGACAGATGAATTTTTGTTCAATCCTTTGCTCAATATCGAATATGCCACGTGTTATCCGATGCTATTGCATGCCTTGTGTGATATAATATCGCAGTCAATGTTCTATCTACTGGAAAAATATACATTTAGCTAAATTTAGTCAGAGATAGAATTTAATCTGCGTTAAACTTTGAATTTGTTAAAAAATACCAAAATATTATTAAACAGGAAATGCGACATATAAATCGACGAAATGGAATAAATCTATAGAATTCGTAGACTATCAATCGTCAATATATAACAAATATTATTCTGCTAGTGCAATTTTGGAAAAAACCATTTACGTATATGATACCAACCTTCCGGAAACAAATTTCACAGTTACGTATACACGATTGCGTATGTAAATATAATACATGCCGGAGTATTTAATTAAATATATACTATAACTAGCGAAATTTGATTGGATTCTCTGTCAACATTTATATCATGTACCAACACGATGTAAACTTTAAATTCAATTTGCCATTCTCTGTAGTTCATCAGGACTTATCATATCTCGGAGCTTTTATTATTATATTAGACAAATTTATGTATATAATATGCAATTAACGAATACTTATACACACACACATGAAATTTGTAGACTTTTATTGATTCATCGAAATTATATATATTACACGACGCCTTAGACTTTACCATTCCATTTTCGCAATTAATTTCTCTCCATTAAAGATGTATTATTTGCGCTATAAAGTAATATTAAATAAAAATTGTTGGACGTTATTGATTTTTCGAGGATAGAGACCAAAGTCCGTCGCTAAGAAAGATAAGGTAGATTCGTTAAGTCTCCGGACGACGACCTTAGTTTCTTCTCCAAGCGGAGATGTGAAAAAAGAAGCAACTCAGTTATGCAAAAGTGAGAAATTATGCAAAGTACTCGCAGGGTTTGACGCGACTGGTCGCTGAACAAAGGGTAGACGCGGGGGCATAGAGAGCAAGGTTGCGCGAGAACGAGCGAGAGGAAAGCTGGGACGAGGAACGGGACAGACGTCGGGAGTTGTTTTTGCACGACGGGTTATTCGGCGCGAAACTCTGACGCCATCCTTCGTCGTCGTCAGGCGTGGGGTTGAATTATTGGGCCGCGAAACAGGATCCTCGAGGACGAAATGCGTTAAATCTTAAGCTCCCTTAATTCCAAACTCGCGTCATGGAAGCATTTTGCTAGTGGCTTGCGGACCGTGGTCGGTTATGTAAATTCTTTGGCGAGAATTCGCATATAAGTGCCGGACCACGGCGATCTCGCGACGAAACGAGATTCCTCAAGAGATACGTAGGTATGTCTAACGTAGGTAGTGCTTATATTGAAATCTCGCGCAGAATATTGATATAAAAGGATAACAATATATGGTCGTATATCGATCGACATGACTAGGCAAACGAGAACTTCTGGATGTGTATTTTACACATCTCATATAAACGTAATTATCTCGCAGTTGTGCGATGTTTTTATTTACTCTAATTGTTTTCTTACACATCCTTAACTATAATTCGAAAAGAGATAATCTTGAATTTTTAGTATTTACTAAATTTATCGTACACTTCATATCCACCACGCATTTCTTTTAAGATTCGTTCCACTCGATCGATCATTCAACAACTTCTCGACTGATCATGTTCACGTATCGGAGGAAAACATTTCCTCGAGTTTCCTCGAGCGGTTATTTTGAAACTCTTTAAAGGACTTGTCTTGCAGAATTAGTGGAAGACATGTGTAAGTTCGCAATCATCATGAACTTAAGAAGTTTACTCTTCAAAGTTCAGTTACACAAGGTGGTTCGAAGGGGTTGCCAGTTGTAGAGCGTCCGGCTCGGCCATTTGTAATTTTCCGCTCGATGTAGCATAAGCTTGCTGGCATGATTCAGAGTACTTTCAGCTATTTGCCGAAGACCGGCAGAAGATATTTCATTTTGTCGTGAAGGAGAAGGGGAACGTCGCACGGACGGAAGCGAAAACAGTATGGAGGAACCGAAGAATTCTCGGACAAGAAACTTGTAATACTCCGCATAGTACGTCCTTTGTTAAAACATAATAGAGCCTTACTTTTCACATTGCATACTATAATGATAACGTGCCTACGAGATGAAATAAGAACATTTGGCTATTACAGTATCGTCTTTGTTTTCTAACAAGAGAAGCATTTTAAATCTCTTGAGACAACTTAGTTCAATTTCTGTAAAATCGAAAAGAAACAAATCTAACAATAAGAGATACGTACCATTTTTATATTTAAAAGTGTATCAAATCTTTAAAGCTAATATCAATATTTTTCTGAGCGAATATTATTGAAAGCAATATAAAAAAGTTTCAAATTTATTAAAAATCTTTATTTAATATATTTACCTTTTAAAAAGTATAATTAAAATATATCTATATATATAAAGTTATAAATTGTATTAAATTTCCGTTATAAAACTTTTTTATATATTCTTTTTACGATGTTCGCTTAGATTTATATTATTTATTAACTTTTTTTTCAAGTTGTTTAATATGATATGATATAATGTACAAAAAACATCTCAAATATTTATTTTTAACGATATATTTCTAAAAAGAACTGACTTCCGACAATCAGACTTCCGTTTAATAGTCCTCTTGTAAGAAAAATATCTAGAAATATATTATAATTCGATCCCCTTGAGTGCAGATAGATTTCAAAAGAATTTAGAAAATTTTTTTAATAGACTTGTAACTTGTTTTACGACATAGTCGCCATAGAATATTTTGGACTTGGCAATTTTACATTGGTTGAGAATTGTTGAGATATGGTGCACGAAACTCATTTAGATCCGTCGATGTATCACGAGAGCGGCTGCGATATCGAGTATAGAAAAGCGCGGCGGGTGTTTACCATCGAATTTGCATTGTAAAAGGAAAGCGGTTGCGCGATTTTGCATGAAAACCTCCCATACGATTGCAAGAGTGGGCTTCCAATCGTGCATAATTCAGGTTTCCACCTCCGTTCGTCCTGAACTCTCTCTTTCGCTACCGATTCCGCGGCTCCCATCTGAAAAACCGTGCGGAACGGGAGATAAACTCCGGGCAGTATTTTATTGGCTGGGTGACTTACCCTGCTGCAAGTAATTTATGTTTTGAATATGCTAAAACTCCCCTCATAAATATGAAACAAGTGTCACGGGTGTCGCCGTGAAGATAACGAATTTTACAGACGAATCCGTCTCTTAGTATCTTCCCGTTCATTTAAGCGTCTTTGACATGGTACAGGAATAGATATGACCGCGATAAACGCGTCTTGTAACGTTGATTTGTTTCTGTAATCTCTAATTTTTATATTTTTCTTCTTATTTTTTTTTTACAAGCATCATTTTTTCATAATACAAAAAAAAAGGCACTGCGACGTCTAATCAAATGACGTTACGGATGTAAAGTGTTCAGAAAGAGAAAAAACATCTCTATAATTTGTCAAGTTTAACTTTATAAATATAACTTATTATTTAAAGCCTATCTTTCGAACGATAGATTTATATCATTCTGGTTCCATTTGTTATCAGCCCTTTTTCTTTCTCGCCGTCCGAATAATGCACATTTCTATATAATCGCCCTTGTCACGTTCACTTCGACGTAAATGATCGAGGGGGTCGAAACGCGGCTTTGTAAATCCGGGCGGGACCCAAAGTGTACCTTCCTCAAAGTTTGCGGTGTCGATCATCACCGAGAGTCACTGCAGCTCTCGATCTCCGTCACCGATGGGCGATCGATGACGAACGCACAGGATACGTATAATCGGATTAAATAAATTGATGGATGGACGCACGGCGGTGGTCTGTAAATCCCGAAGGGCACGGGGGTACCGCGTGATGCGTATGCTGTAAAATAAATCTGCGTGAGGCGCGGTGTGTATGCGTGCATTTCTCCGCCATACGTGCGTATACATGCGTGCTCCCATTACTGACTGCCACGACGCAGCATACTCCCGGCTGACATTAATTCTTGGTCAAATTGTGTGTACCCAAATTGTCGCCACCAGTGGTTTATTACCGGTAATCATATTTGTTACGAGATGTAATCGTATTGAAGCTGGTCAATATACAAAGTAATCTCTAACAGCGGATATTGCGCGCTACTTCGTTTAAAGATATATTTGCTCTATTTATGTAAGTAAATAAGGCAGGACTAAATCAACAAAATCAAATCTATTGGAATATTTAGGATCTCTGCCAAAATATCTCTGCGTAATATATTAATGTCACACTGAGCGAAAAATGATTTTGTTACAAGAACACAAATCAAGGGGAAACAAGTGTGATATTTGTAAAGAAAACGATCGATTAGTTTCTGTTGCAAATTAATTATTTCTCATTTGTCAATGTAATAAATAATCAATAGTATCGCTAGCAAATGAAAGGCTCATATATATAGAAGTTGATCGTAGGGTTTACGATTTCTCAAATTGTAAGAAATTGATCAAGTCTAGTCAAATATTCTCTCTACATATATATTTGACTATGATTAGTCAGTTTCCTATCAGTTAAGATCCCATGTTTATCTATGATTTCTGTGTAAACGAAATCTATCCAAAATCTATCTAAAATCTATCCAAAAGATAGATTAGATTCTATATAGTTTGCTTCTATTACTAATAATTGGTAGCAGACTAGCAGTAATCACAACAAATCAATTTCTTGTCACATATTCACAGATCATTTGTTAAAGATACTGATGGTTTGTTAAATTAACAAAATCTTTTCTCTCACTGCAAGTTTTTTTTTTAATAACATATAGTATATAATTGTCTTTGATGGTACAAATTATACAATAATACGAATTCAATTCTATCGTGTTTTTAATTTTTTCTTTTTATTTTGAAGTAGTTCTGCCAATTTATAATACTAAGCTAACACAGCATCATGGCAATTTTCTTTTAATGACAGTACAACATTATCTTTATTATTAATATTAATTAAATATAATTTAGTACAAAAGAAGTACTAAATATTCTAACAGATTTGGTTTGATTTTATTGATTTGATGTCTACTAACTCAATAAAGAGCCTTGCGCAGTTAAACAATATAGATAATTTGAGACATTCTCAGACTCATTCTCGTGATAGCTTGCATATTTATTTCTTTTTTACTGTTACTATTGTAGCACAATATTATACTTTCTTCTTCCCTGGCTTTCTCTGTTATCATATTTCTGCAATTATTCTCTCGTGAAATTTCAAATGTCGCAATTCTGCTGTATACAATAATCGCTTGAGTGCAAGGAACTACATTGGCGTAAATCAGCTCAAACGTTCCTTCAGTATAATCTTAATGGAATTAACCCCGTAGCTCTATTATAGTTTCACAGTCCCGCGCGTCGTAGCCTCGCTTAATTGCATGAAATATAGACGAGAAGGAATTACGCGCAGCTCAGAGCGATAAATAATTATTCAACTCACGCATCGGCGCGTATTATTAACATTAATTCAGCCACGGCTATCGACGAGACTGCACAAATACTTCCTTACCTACCACACTCTGTGATTATAATTTTACGATAATCATGTTCATTATTATTTTCACGCAAATTACGCGCCATTTAATGATTAATTATCATTTTACTCAAGTATCAACATACCATTACAATAATATTATCGACATCTGATCAACAATATTCTTCATCCTCGATTAGCATTTTATCGGTGATTGTCTTGATCGTTTATTCACGCAAATATTTTGATAACAGTGATATTGTGTACTCGACTACTACTATTCGTTAGTGAGCGGCATTGTAGATCGGTAACGGTGTGTCGACGAAGCGGTGTAACTTTCGTATAATGAGTCCATGTAACGGCAGAAGTAAATCCCCGCCGCTCGTTCGTTCGTTGCGTTGTGCACGTTTTCATTATCCCATAAAACATCACTCAACTCTCAACCATGGCGTTACGGCGCGAACGCGATGTGTTCAGGTGTTCAGCATACGTATCCATACAACGGCGTTTTCCCGTTGTATAAAAGCGCTTACACATCAGGATTTAAGTTCTGAAGGGCCGAATTATACGGACACATAATGCGCGCGGGGAATTCCTTTCAGTTACAGATTTAAGAAAGTGCGAGAGCTGGCAGAAAAAATTAAAGGAAGGCGTAATAGTTCCATTCAATTATCACAATTATTTACAGAGATTGCATGTTCTCACTGAATATCGTCATGTACAATTTTGGAGTGTTGTGAGAGGAGAGAAGGAAAACGAGTGGGATTTGTAAGCACGAGAATGTTAAATAATGGTAGGAATGTTGATTTAAACGAACTTTTAGAAGAGAACGCAAACATGGAACCGCAGAACCATCGATCTCTTCAAAGTCGCTATCGCGATCGTGAAAAATATTTCGTGAAACGTGAATGCCCGATGGTATATTAAACACGTGACGACAAATAAAAAATATCTAACCAAGTGAGACGAATGTTTCGCTCGCACTGTACATCGTTGAACGAGAATGTTTTACGCAGTTTATAGAAGCGTTCTACATATCTCTTTTGCTAATATCATCGGTGCGAAAATTCGCTTATGTAAGCCGCTATTCAGAGACGAGCCATTATCGTGTTCCGCGATTTCTCGCGGTAGCAAATCGATTCATCACACGCGCACAGAGCTTTCTACGTGTAGCTTTCAACTCGGTAAAAGCTGGAGTGCATTCACAAGATTTATGCGCGTACTGTATTTAATGCTATTGAATAATTCGATTGTTTTGCTGAACGGATTTATTATTTCTCTTATGTGTCTACAATGTAGATTATACGTATTATATGTTTACTGTAAACTAATATTTCTTTATGTTTATAGTTATTTAATTACATTTAAATATAATTATGATTTATAATTATATTTATATATTAATATGATTTAATTGAATTATATACCTAACATGATGAAGACTGGCAACTTACCTTGCTTATAGGTGGAACTTTTAACTAATGAAAAAAAAAGAGGAGGGAGGAGAGGGTGAACTTTTAAAAAGTTCACAGTTTTCAATCCAATTCTTGATGGATTCCACACTATAGTTGCCAGACCTGAATATGATTATATTATATTTAAATCACACATTATAGAAATAAGTAAACCTTCAGCGATTTTCCGTCTACGTATTTGTTTTTGATATTTTGTACAGATTACTTTCTTATTTCTCTCCCTTTCTCTTTTCTTCTGTCTTTTTCAACTCACAAATACGAGCGAGTGGGAGTTTCGTGAAGATAAGCGAGGATAAGGATAAGAAAGTCCGTATTTTCCACCCCTGCACAATGAAAGCGTTGTGCTTGGTGATAGGTAGGAGAGATTAAGTGCCATTAATACAACCCGCTAAAATACGCGCGAGGAGTCTTGGCATCGCCGCGCCACGTAAAATCGCCTAATCTGTTACCGACGTCTGACCGCTCGTATTTTTCGAGGAAGCGGCTACAAGGATCTACAAACACCGTAAATCTGCGTCTTCCTTTAGCTTCTTAACTCGTCCCGCTGCGTTTCCCCGTACTCGACTGTAGAGAAACGGTATCGATAAGAATAGCAATGCGCTCTTCTCGTACACGGATGCTTTTCTTCGCAGGCACGAATTTATGAAATTCCCTTTATTCATTTCCCTTATCCGATTTACAATCGATTCACGTGTCCTCGCGGGCGATATTTCACGAGCGCTCATATTTGTCTCGCGAGATTGCCTGCTAAATTAAATTTAACCCGAGGTGTATTTTATCATGTTACCGTGATAATACAACGTCGAGCATATATGTGTAAATAAGGCATTTAAAATTCAGTCACGTATGTCTCGAAATTGCCTCTGCGTAAGTGATAAGTGTTTAATCTCTCTAATCGTCGCAAAACTGATATCTTAACTTAGCTGGTAAACCGCCTACTCGACGTCGACAAACTTTCCTGGAATATATTAGCTTGGTCCCGCGTTACATACATATTGTGGGCTGTAACAGGTTACAGCAAAACCCATGGGATTAGTTTATTTATCACGTGGAGAGTTGCGGAATTTTAATACAGCCAATTTGCAGAGAAACGCGAAATTTTAATGGATATTGAGCTCGCAAGGCAACCAGTAATACATAGCTGATAACTCGCGAGCTTTTGATAGGACAAAGCACAAAGAGCTGTTTGCAAATTTAATCGGTATCTGGAAATGAAGAGCCACGAAGAGCAAAGAGCACGATAGTGAAAGTACTGCGTACATTTCCGTATTATGATATATACATATATATATATATATATATATATATATATATATATATATTTGTCTGCATTTATAATTTCCTCTTCTTCGGGGATGAAAAATGTGCTTTATCTTAGTCGCGTTTGTGTCGATGTAATTCGCGCGATTTAATTACCGAGCGAGTCGAAACGAGTATCGAAGATTTTACATCGGCGAAACATCGTTTTCCTAGCCCGGAGCGATTTTCATTTCGTGTTAATCACTTCGCAGCACCACTCTTTACTTTGGCGGACCCGTTTTTCGCGAGAATCGATAAATGCCAGTTATAGAACAGTGAGCAGTTCCGTTTAGCGAAGCCGGTAGATATAACAACGAATATAGGAGTAAACGTGGTATGAAACAATGGTAGCCTGTTGATAAAAGTTGATAAAAAATACACATTGTAATTTGCCATCTGGTTCTTTTGAACGTTCGATCGAACTACAAGGACATTTTAAACAGTTTCATTCGTACGATGATCTTTAATCCTAATAATATGCTTTAATGAATAAAAAGCTTTTTTATAGAAATCTTAAAAAGTACGAGAGGAACTAAACTATCATCGTTGATAACGTAAAGTAATAATATGCGGAAATATTTGAATTTTTTTTACTTTAAAAGAAATATTCTTTCCTGTTAACGGATATAAAAATGTATAAATATTATAAGAATGTTAGTATACTGAATGAAAGTGGCAAAACAAATTGGATGGACAGTTTAATGAAATTTTATTTGCTTTCACTTCTGTTTTTCGCTATTTACCATTTAAAGTACCTGCTCACTAACAATTTCCTTTCCCTCTAATTTTTCCCCTGCAATTCAGAGTTGTCATCTGTAAATCTTTCTGTTTAAATTTACGTACATTTACGTAACTCATTTTTATTTACACAATTTCTTTTTCAACGCGACGAATATTTTATAATGGGAAAATACCTTGTGCAGGACAGTTTCAAGGCATGACATTTAGCATATCGTATTCGTAAAAGCTACCTATGCACAAATGTTACAGCAGACATTTCGCTGTTCATTCATGCAAATAAATTACATCGACACGTAATAGTCGTCGCATCGCTATCGAAGAGCAATCGCTCCGATTGCACCGCCCGACCGCTCTCGAGTACATCTCGCTCGAGTTTCAGCTGATGATTGTCCTCTTCCCTTTCCGTGAACATGTCCGAAAATGGTGACCGTTAACTCGCTTGAATAGACGCGAGAACCTCAATCGATCCCTTAACCGCTGGTCGATGCCGGGGCGATTAATTGATCAAGCGAACGGCGGGACGGCAAGATCGTTTGTCGGAGACGTTGTTAGGTCTCTTCGAGGATCAGTAGGGATTCTCTGCCGTATCAGGTCCGCCCTAGTACCTCTGAATCCCATTGCTTCGAGGTACACGGTAATACCTCTACGTTAACAGAACGCGAGAGACGACGGTGCCAACGTTGTCGTATAACTGACGTTGTCGTAACTTCCGGCAAATTGACATAACGCGACACGAAGCGACAAGACGCCATTCGACCGACCTAATAAGCGCCAACAGATCGGGCTGTAGGGTATTCTTACGCGCTGGACAAATTGTGCTGATAACAATCAATGTTATTGAAAGAGCCGACATCCGCAGCGTCTCCATGGCTAGAAGGAAACAGTTTGCAAAAAAACAGTCGTTTATGCGCTTTCGACGTACAGGTTGTTCCAGATTTCTTTCATTCTTTCCTGTTATCTATGTTTCTTCTTCTTTTTTTTTGTTAAATTGGAGGAGACTTTTTCTTTACAAAAATACAGCATGTCAAGCATTGAGAATTTTTAAGTTGTACGTAGAAAACTGAAGTATTTATGACTTTTAGAAATTTTATATTATATTTTGTTTAATTTTTAACGAGCTTCTTGTTACTTATTGAAGATATTTCTTCAATAGTAGGAATATTATCCACCAATGGAGATAGTCAGAACATTACGGAATCCATTCGCAGATTATTGCTGTTATAATCATGAAAACGTGAATGTCCCGAGCAGAAAGGATAGGTTTTCGCGTTAAACAATGAATCAGAAGAAAAAGAAATGTATCGAGGAATAGAATTTGTTTGCGTTTTTCTATTGTACTTTCAAATATTAGCTTTAGTGCACAAATTGTGTACGACTCAGATATTTTTCGCAGAAAGGAAATGCTGATGTGAATGTTTTCTCTCCATCTTCCGATCCGGAACAATGTCTCCCGTGGCGTTCGAATAATTCAGAAGGAAGAGACGGTCGCAGAGCGATAAAAATAATGCTCGGCTTGTAAACAGCGTGTAAATGAAAAAGATATGAGATGGCAGTTGGATAGTTAGCGGAATCTCTTATTTTGTCTTCTCTCTACGCAAGTTCTCATAAACTCAAACTTTTCTCAGCTCTTCTCAGGACTTTCACACCTCCTCGCTTCTCAACCCCTGCTTTCTCTCTTCTTTCTTCGTTAGTTTCACTCTGTCGCTTCGTATCTATTAAGTTTTCTTATTTTTTCATTACTTTTCTGCATTTCTAAACTATAGATCCGTCATTGTAAGTCTGTCTCGTAACGCAAGATAATTAAAGTACAATAGTTATTATTAAACTTAAAGAAGAAGAATTCGCGATATAATACATATTGTTAAATCATTTCAATCATTTCATTAAAAACAAAAATGAGTAAATCATCACAGAATTATTTTCACAATGTACACAAATTCCTAGTGAACAATATATCGTTATTTCGTTTATTTAATCACACGTTGTTAGGATGGACTCGATTAAACACGATGTTGATATTTGGAGATCGTCTTCGTCGTCGTTGTTTGTATAGTAGCGAAGAAGATAAATCTCATTATTTTCGCTAAAGCGAAAGCAATCTTCGGAAATACGCTACCTAGTCGATACGTCGATAGCCGCGTTAAACCGATTGATCGCGTCTAACGCAGTCCAGAAAATGGCGTGGCTCGTTAATTTGGAATGGTGTTCGACGCGGAACACGAGGACGAAACGAAACCGGGTCACGGTACTAATTACGTTGAGGATAATGAAAAAGTTAATTGAGCCTCGCTCGCGAAATGCACGATTGGCGTCGTGCTCGACAGCCGCTGCGCTAATCTAAGCTGCAAACCAGTTGTGGCACACAGTGTGCGCACGTGTTAGGGTAGTAAATTGATGGGGAAACTTTACTTTATCTCTTCAGCGAGCGCCGGGCATGAATATTGATGGTCGCGCAAAATGCGCGTGTTCTCGTGTCGCTATTATTGTATATTATGAACGCTAATGGATCACGATCGAATATTTGTAGCGTAATCCTGGCCATACATCTCGGCATTAATCAAATACATCGCTGAGTAAATAGTAAATGAAAATAACTAATTATGTTGACTTGTTGAATCAATTAATTCTCCAATTTTTGCAACGGGTTTTGTTAATTAATTAATTAACGAAACATTATAAGCTTATAAACAAAAAAGGATTAGAGATATGGAGTAGAATTTTATGAGATTCTCAAAAACATTATTGAGTTTGCCCGTAATGAATTACGCATACGAAATTACACGGGATTTAACTTTTGGATTTCCTCTTTATATCGGATATTAATTAAATATGAATCAACATATAATATTGACCGACGATTCTTCAATTGTGTTATGGAATCCATTTAAATTGATAACAATCAACATCCTTTGCGAGAGTTATATTTAAGAGTTATATCTAACTTTATCATTTTCCAATATTAATTATACACTGCGAGTTAGATAGTGATAAAAGTAGCAAGTTAGTTGAAATACTGGTCTGGTTTACGTCGAATGTGTATGTTTTTTTCCCCGAGATTAATGCGTTTGGTATCTTTGGCACTGCCAAGATGTATTCCCTTCTACAATTTACGCAGTAACACGTTCTATGCTTTTTAGGGGTTTATAGCTTCGGCGAACGATACCAGAATCGCTGCGTGTTCAACAAAGTTATCGCTACTAGCTCGTGTAACAAATGTGCGTTTCGAATGTTCGCGCTTACATACATACACATTCACACAATCATATACACGTACATGCGTGTACGTACTAGTATGTCCGATGAATACAAAAATTTGTAATTCAGCTCCAAATTATATATTTATTCAAAATTTTCACATAAAAAAATGTAATCATATATTCATTTAAAATTTTGAGTTTTTGAAATATTTATTCACAAAAAAACTATGAATATTTAACGAGTATTCATATTCATTCAAATAAAATATAAACTAAAAAAGAAAGCTCCAATAAGTAATTGTTACTTCTTAACTATAACTGATACTTTGTAGATACTTTTAAGTAAAAAAAATGAATTTTATTTATTTTTGTCATTGTAATATTCAGATTTTATAAAGGAAACTTATAAAAAATATTTTAGAAAATATACATTTTTTTATTTATAAATCTATCTATTTGATAGACCGCCATACATATTTCGATTATATGACAATAATGTTATAAATATTTTATAGGATATCTCGGGCACGACATTCATTATGGTCTATGGATATTAAATTCCGAGATATATTATTTATTCTCTATAAAAATGTCTTTGTTTAATCTATAGGTTAAACAAGGACATCCATTGTGTAAGTCGCGGATTAAGCACATGGTATAATCGTAGCCATTGTTTTTATAGATTTCTGTCTTCTCTTGTAAGTTTGCAAGCTATGTGCAGATAATACAGAGTAAAAGTGAATACGAAATGAAAATATTCGTAATCACATTTAAAAAATATTCATTCAATTGGAATAAAAAAATATTTATTTGTTTCTTAATGAATAAAAAAGAAATGTATTTGAATGAGTATTTTCATTCATTTTTTATTCATTTATTCGAATAAGGTGTATTCATCAGACACACTAATACATACACACGTCAAATATATATCTACATGCATAACTGCCATCACACTTCAAATGCATCACTCGAATTTTAGTTGTTTGAGTGTCAATTGCATTCCTGACGCCTAGGGCGTTGCAGAAGTACTGAAAGAATTTGAAAATAAAAACGCACAGTTGATTCAGTTACGCAATAATTGAGAAACCCTTTCTGATGTTGTGCGAGTAGAACATGGAAATTATACATTTCGAATTTTTTTTTTTAAATTATCTAGCGAACATTACACGTTTTTATTATTTAAGACGAAATAAACATATTTAATTTCAAGTAGTATACTATTATAGTTACAACATTTACAGTTTGAACATTCTGTATCAGAATCAATTTGCAAACTGTTAAATTGCCAGCTATGATTGCATGGTAGGATGATAGTTCAGTGAAATTGGCAGACACTCTCTAACCAAAGGATAGACCACCTCTCCTTCCATTGACCACGTTTCATCAAGATCCTTTGTAAAGTTATAGAGGCAGACCGAAGCAAAAGATCGACAACATTGAAAGTAACGAACGATATCAAGTGTCATGAAATGGAAGCGATGTCTCATTCGCGCGATAAATCTGTATATAGTAACGAGAAATCGGTTTAATCATAGCACGTCGCGAAACAAGTTTGATGTAAATTGTACATTCGGAGTGCGATCGATCGAGTTGCTCTTTCTCTCATATTCTGTCACTTTGAATTTCCGTCGTAAAACGGACGTACCGAGATAATACCGTTAAAATATATCTTGTAACGCGCAGCGCATATACACGTTTATCTGTAAATTCAGTCCAATCAGATATCGAATGCCACGCCCTGAGTTATAGAATTGTGGATGCACTTTCTCGGGACCATTAACAGAAACGTATTTGATCTTTTAAATATATTACGTGTCTGAGATGAAACTTGAAGGAAGCGCTGTAAAATATATGAAACATACGTGTAAAAAAATGTGGGCTCCAATCGAAATTAATCATGAATAAAGAATACTACCAATTATGACTAAACACAGGTAAATTATGTGATTCATCAATTATGTCATTCAAATATTTCAACTCTTTTTCAGTTATATACACAAAAACAATTAATTATATTAGGTGTTGGAATTAATTCGTAGCGTTTTACAAGTGATGGGAAGTACTTTCATTAATGTATTTTTTAATGCTCATGTGAAATAAATAACATTCTTTCATTAAAAAACGCTACGAATTAATTCCAACACCTAATATATTGATACAACTTAAATATTAAACGTTACAAGCAGAATATTTTACTGTATTCTATTTTTTATTTTTACTGTTAACATTATTCTTTGCTCGTGATAAAATATAAACTGTTCTGTAAAAACAATTTATAACAGAAAAAATTATTTTTGAATATTAATTTGAACTAAGAAGATTAACGAATTTTTCGACAAAGAGAAAGAATGAAGTCTTGTGATATTAAATGAGGTAGAAAACAAATATCGATTCGGGTATAAAAATTTTTCAACATGAAGAATTATCTGCGTCAACTACATATATCGTATATCTTTGATCGAAAATTAAATTTTCTTACATGATGTACATTAAAGGCTGATACGCTGTATCTCCTTTATGTGACAAACATATTTCTCTATTACACAAAGTGACACGTACCAGGTTTACGAGGCAACACACTTGCCTGCGCTACGCAATAAGCGAAATTATTATTCCATCCATTAAGTCTAGCGTCTTTGACGCGTTCGAAGTCGCTCCTTCGCTCGAGCGCGAACGAAGAAGGACGTGTCGTCGTTCGCGTAACGAAATCAATTCTCAAGGCATAGGACTCGGAGCCTCGGCACAGAGCTTCCCTCGAGCTTCTCCGTGTCGTCGTCTTCGCCGGCCGGAAATACCGTATCGCCGTGTCGATACGGTCAAAGGAAAGTCGTGAGAGAACGGCGTCGTGTAGCGACGACAGAAAGGCTCTTTCCTCCTTGTTTGCGAGCTCTAGGGAGAGTTCCGTCACTCGCATATACTAGGAAGTGCGCGATGCATTGCCGCCGCGCCGTTTCCCTATCTTCTCCCAACCGAAATAGCTTCTACCCATTTTCGCGTACGTTCTCCTCTTGAGCTACTCTCTCTCTCTCTCTCTCTCTCTCTCTTCATCCTCGTCAGTTCGTCTTCTCGGCTTCTGGCCGCATTTCACCCCGCGATCATGCATAAAACAGACGTTCGCGCTTCCACGTCGGTCTTGACGCCTCGGGAAGTGTTTCGCGGGATGCGTACATACGTATTATGCAGGCTCAGGCCCGCGAGATATCAGCTAGCGAATTTTAGAGTCATTGAATTTCAGTAGCGAGTAAATCGTGTGCACGCGAAATATACCGAAATCGTCAAATTTCATCTCTCAAGAGACTTTTACGCAAATTAGGTATATGAATTTATTAACTGTAATTAATTTTGGAAAAGGGCGTCCCTGAATTTCTGAGGAACGCGTGTTTCGTGTACAAAACGTGTGTCAAAAAGGAAAAGCGCAAAAGAAGAGCAGATAGTTTCTTTGAAGTACAATACAATTTCGAACGGAGATGGGATTCTTCTAGATAAAAGTGCCTCGTTGCGCACTTTTACATGTACGCGTTCAAAAAGGTTAACGATAGATTTTTTTTTTACGGATTTAAAATTGACTTTCTGTAATTATAAAATACCGAAGCGTATCAAAACAATTTTGCCACGGGAAAAAAATTTTCCCTACCCGTAACTAATTTTGGTTCGTTAAAATACATTTGCTGTATAACTATAAATTCAAAAACTACGGCGATGATCTGCTGTTGTGTGCAGCTATAAAGATATCACAACTAAGACATTATATCGCCTATATCATTTAGTTACCACACAGTTTTTAGTTACGATTACTTTCTTTTTTTCGTACGGAATTAGAAATAATTAAAAACGTGGGAGCTTTTTAACAACTACTAAATAAATAAACATTATAAAATATAGAAACATAACGCGGTCCAAAATGGGAATTAACTAATTATCGAAAATTTCCAAAATTTCGTATAAACGCTAAACGTTTTTTCAGGTAATGGAATCCTCGATCACGGACCTGGGTGAATACGCGTGTGTATGTTCACTTGCAATCGTACATGAGTAATATACCCCCACAGTTCAGGACAGCGGGGTGAGTAACGGCGGCCATCGCTTTCGCAACGACCGTGTTTCTCGGCACGCAGGGAAACGAAGGTAACATCGAAAGCGTGCGCGTTCGATGTGAGAGAGAACGTGTGCTGTATAAGTGTGGGTGTGCACAGCTAACACACGCTGCCGCCCTTAATTAATTTAGTGGGTCACATTACCGTGCCCGTGGCTACGTCGGTAAATGTAGGTAAGCGCGCATTGTGAATCGCTATCGCTAATTTTCGATAAACTCTCATTTCCGCGTGCTTCGTTCAGCTTGCGAAATCATATTCTTACGCTTTCACATTTGTATACTTTTTAAAGGAGGCAATTGTATGTATTTTACTTGTTGAAAAAGTACGGGAAACATTTCGGTGACTATTAGGAATATTAAATATATTAGGGTAAGGTTGCCGAAATCACACCACTTTTCACTTAAAAAACTCAATAATTACTCAGAAATTACGAAGAATATTCTTAAGTTTTTCACAGCACAATAACTGCACTCTTTTCTCTCCTTTTTCCTCATAAATATTCCTATTGTAATTTTTTCATAATTTTTTTGTGCTATTATAACGTTTAAAATAACAATTTTTTCAATACGATGCGATTTTTTGGCAACGAAAAAATTCGTCTAAAAATCGCACCATCAATATTCTTCATTTTAAATATTATAATAATGCAAAAAATTTTAAAATTACATATATAAGAAAAGATTGTATTTTATTATACTATTAAAAACTTAAGAATATATTTTTCATAATTTCTGAAACACATGATAATTTTAAAAAGTAATTTAAAGAATTTCTGTGTGAAACAAAATAAACTCTTCATAGGTTTACAATATATTATATATTTTTACATAATAAATAAATGGAATAAAAATGTAAGAAATAGAAAAATATTTTAGGTAACGTGCGATTTAAAAGGTTAGATTGTAACGCGATTTAGGAAACTAGAGCACTTCTAAAACTTTTATTTATTTAATCTATAAAAAAAAATGTAAAGCAAACTTTAATCCTATTAATTTAAATTTAATAATATTCTAATCACAACAAATGATCAAGACTTAGGCTATTTAACTTTATTATCTGTAATTCTGCTATGAAATATGTTGAAATATAGCAATGCTGTCACGATTTTTTTATTTATATAAATAAAATCCTCCTGTCACGAGTATAGCGGAGTAGCGTTGCAGTATCATGTAGTTCTAAAATAACCCGTAAGAAAATATATAAATACAATAATTGAATTTTTAAGCGAAGTAGCGCAATTTAGGAGCCGGTGCAATTTCGGCAACTTTACTCTACACAGAGAGAATAGGTATAATTGTCATCAAGCATTATGTGTTGTACCAATCATGTAATATCTTAGATAATCAAACGAAGATTAACCGTTGTAATAATAATAATCTGTCGCATATCGTGATCACAAGAGCCTTTGATACGAAAATTGACATGGCTAATCGGCATTGTCATAGCTCGTACATGAGCCGAGCATGGTAATACCATTGTAAGAGGTACTTCAATCAGGATTACACAATAATTAACAGACTATAACATAGAGGCTTTATACTAGGCTTTAACGAGTTGTTTCTTGAATTTTCAATCATTAGCTAGCGCTCTATTATCGGTGAGAACATAAAAGTACATTTCGCAAAATTTTATTAACATCTTCTGCGCTTCGAGAATGGCGATCGAATTCGTAGTATTCGTACAATGTAGTATTTGTACTTGTACATTTTTCGCCTTGTGCTTCTCTTTTCGCTCGGTCTTTTACTTTCTTCGTAATGTAGCGCTTCGCGATGTATACCCTTGGATTACTATCGAGTCAATTGAGAAGAAACGAGAAGATGCTCGTCTCTCCCCTCCTCTCTCTCTCTCTCCCTCTCTTGTATAATTTAAATAACGTGCTTCCGCCAGCTGACGGAGGCGTTCTGGAAGAACGAAACACACAGCCTGAAGGAGAATCAGGGAAGGAGCACTGTTCTCCTGAAAGACGTCGTTCTAATTCCGCCATTCTGTTACGACGGTTAAATGCACGGTCTGCCTGCCAATTATCGTAGGAATCTCGGGACGAAGGAACGTGAGACGCGCGGTGCGGTAGAGCCAACGACGACAGGGTGGTTTGCACCGCCACCTCGGGGTGGCGAGGTAGTGGAGGAATGGTCCGTGAGCAGCGGGGGACGCGGCCCCCTCGTAGTAGACGAGGGAGGAGGTGAAGTCCGGGAAATTAGCTGTTGCCGCGATAAATTGGAGTTTCTGATTTTCGTTTTGCGGTCGTCAACGTCACGTCCCCGATGGCCATTGCAACCCCTCTCTCTCTCTCTCTCTCTCTCTCTTTCTCTTTCTCTTTCCCCAGCGTCTCTCCCCTGCACCCCTAAGCAACCCCTTGGCCGTCACCGTGTACATGGACCAACCTATTTACCAATCTCTGATAAATTGAGTTTCGTACTGCGACATCCTTCCTCGTATCGGTGAAATCGTTCGTATATGTATGACTACGACGTGCGTGGGTAGACCCGAGGGAGGAAACTCTTCCGTGAAAGAAAATAAGGTCGCATTTTCGTGACAATATCGGTCTGGAGAGAGCAAATGAATATTCCTCTAAAACGCCATTTGCTTATTTCACGTAATTGCGAGATCGTTCGACAGTTCGAACGTGAGTATTATTACATGCGCTGTAAGTATTATCGTGCTTCGTCATGTCGCGAATATTTGTCTGAAAGATACGTAGGATCACGATGTATTTACGATATAGAAGAATTGAAGAAATATTGTTCTTTAATCAACTTTAGTCTCCTCTTTCGAATTGGTATTTTCTCTGCGCTATTGGAATTATAACGGTGAAATTTATAAAACGGAAAACACATAAGTTAAAATTAACGTAAAGATTATAAAGAAAAAAATATGTTACGCGTGTGTTTTCTTTTTATTCGAGCATTTTGTGGAATATGATATAAATATTGATTTTAATTATTTTGTAAGCTACGATACGGCCATTATTTTTAAATTAATTAAGTGCGATCATGTATGCATTAAAACGCTTTATTTAAGCGCCAATAATGTTCGATTTCCTTATGAGCCATGAGCTGGACATCGATGGCTATCTTCAAAACCAGACATGCCACGTACACTGACTTAATTTCCTTCGCTTGCAACATGCTGCTAGACAATGATCCTATAATCCATTATGCCGCGCTTTACGATTATCGCCATCTGCAAAAATCACAGATGCGTAAAATTTAATTGTTCAAACTCCAAAGTCTGTGAAAAAATGTCCATATTTCTGTTAAAAAGTAAAATATTGTAAAATTACAAAAATTAAATAAGATAAATATATTGTACAGAAGGAAAAGTTATATTCTCAAAATATGTAACGTAAAAATGGGATTAACGGAAATCATATAAGTCAGTGAACCGATGTTTCTACATGATTGCATTAAAATTCCCACTGAACGTATGTTTGCAGTAATAAAACAATTTTGTTTTTGCGTGCTGCCATTCTTGTGCTCGATACTCCATTGAACAAACGTACCAAAATGGAAATAGATACCCGCACACAAAACCGATGACGTTAAGGCACTCGAATGGAATTCACATCAGGAGTCAACTATTTGGTATATTGGGTTACCTCTCACGGAAGAATCAATCAATATTCCGGCATTGCATAGCGTGGTATTGAAAGCACGATTATATTAGGTGGTTTCTATGTTCTCGCGTGATATTATTATATAGCTATTTGAAATGTTGCTATGTAAAAAGGAGTTTCTACATGTCACTTTATTTTAAATTACCATTTATGCAACTTTAGTTCAATTATTATTTTTATTATTCACTGATATTACTTTACATAGATCTCGCTAGATTCATCAAGTCAATCTTAATAATTTTACATGTCTTAAAATTTTACTCAATCTCATTTTGATCAAAGGTTCCAATAAAATCTTTGCGCAATTCCGTATCACCCTATGTAACTATATCGCGTATGCAAGTTTTGATGATGGAAATTGGATGTCTCGTCAATAACTTCGTGAAATACGACTATTTTATAGAATCGTATTTCCTCAGCGTCAGTAACGGAACAACGAAATTGTTAAAATCGTCATCGCTAGTTCATTTCATCATTGGCGAATGGTGGAACAATGTAAAATAATCATAAACTCATTGCATATTTCAAATTGCGTTACACGTATTTAAATAGAGACCATGGAAATGTATTAAATATTAAATATTAAATAGAAAATATATAAAGGCATAACATGTAATTTAGACGTTTAAAATACCTGGTATTTTTATTTAATATAAAATTTATGTATAATTTTATATATAATTTGATACAATATGTCGGTTTACTTGATTAGTAGTTCTTATTTTCCCAATAAAAATAATTATATATTTTTCCAATTAAAAATTTAACTAACAAAATGTAAAAAGTAAATTGTGTGTGATATATATACATCACACACAATTTACTTTTTAAATTTTGTTGATTAAATTTTTAGTTAGAAAAATGATATCGAAAGGTAATTTAATTGAAAATCGTTTCAAAATTAAATGAAAAAGTTTCAAAAATTAAAAGTTGATTAAATAAAATATGATGCTAATAATTATATAATAAGTTGTACATAATATTTTAAATTCGGAATAAGTTTAATACATTTTCTTTCCCTTATAAATGCAATAAAGTCGCATATGTTGAGTGAATTGATAATTGAATACGCACCATGCTATTGTTCTTGCGAACTTGGTCGCAATGGCCCTAAGTGATACACCCTCTAAGACACGGACAAAGTCCGTAATGATAATAAAACCAGGTGGTATCTTATCTAAAGTCGACAGAAAAGTAAAGCGAGATAGAGTCTCTAGGTCTAGACTTGGCGCATCGCGTGTAATTGCGGGAAAAGAGACCACGAAAGGAACTTCGTAGTTGGAAGGAAGATAGAGGGGTAACAGTGAAATTTTTATCGTTGAAACTTTCCTCGCAGGTATTGCGACGAGGATTTTAACGCAACTGTACCAGCTTAACGAGTTTTTAACATAACAACTTCAACCCGTATTACGGACCCGTGCGAAACAGGAAAGGATACAAGGCTTGCAAGAATATGATAATTACTACTATTAAAAACCTCTTCGACTCACATGAAAATGAATTTTGCAACACGTATCTCTTCGTGCAACGTTATAACGAGTTTAGTCACTTTATTGGTCGCTTCATCAATTTTGTCGAGTTAATCATTTAACTGCGTTTAGCTTTCTTAACTTGAATGTTCTTAAGGAATGATATATCCGCCGATATTAATTATATCAATCGACTTAATTAGATCAATCGACTCCTACATCTTAACACAAACAAACACGCTTTAAATATATGACATTTTTTTATTTCATCTACATAACTACTTGGTATACCTAAAACAACGAATATGAAAGGTTAAGGAAGTTCACACAGAGGCGATCGATCAGCAATGAGTTGCGGTTAGAAGAAAGATTATACCGCTCCAACGGCGATGCACTTTCCAGGGAAGTGGAAGTCGATTCCCTTTAATATCCCGGGACGCGGTTATATTATCAGGCTGCAATAGGTGGCGAAAAGGGACAAAAAGGGAGACCTATAATTCTGAACTTATTCGTAAGGCGAGAAAAGAGACTTTTAATGAACGCTGTTCAGTATTTTAACACAATTTCTTGAAAGAGAAGGGTATATCTATCATCAGCTACAATTTTGTTGACATATTCACGTAACAGTCATACACATCGCGTATTGCTGGCAGGATTGTTAAATTGGGGTTTCGATCATACTATCGTCGTTACGATACTCGTAATTCACCACCGTAGAACGAATATTTCAATATCTTGGAACAACCGATGGCTCGGAAGAAGAAATGGTCTGCATATATCGCAACGATAGAAACTGTAAGACTGCATTTTCGGTAAATTCGAAAAACGCCGCAAAGTTATACAGATCCGCGAACAGAAAGCTACCATTCCTGAAATTTATATAGTACATATAATGTCAAGATTACTCGTTAAAAAGCGAGTGCTTTCGGTGAACTCTGGAACATTCGCTGTTTCTCAGAGTCATAGTTTTATCGCGCCATCGTTTCTCGTTATACATGACATTTTTCTTCCTCCATATTTTCAATTCAATACCGCAACATTGATCTATGCAACATGTTATTGTCAGGAGAAAATATCTCTTACGTCGATCCTAAAATAAAATAGTACGAATTACGGGATCAGTTGTTAAATTGAACCAATCACTCTTGCTATTTCTCATAAAACAAATTTATCGCTTTCACAAGATTACTTTCGAGCTTTTTGAAATTTGAAATTTGTTTCTCGTACGATCTTTGCTTAAAAGTAATTAAATAGAGAGTACGTTGCGTTAATACAAGAATTTCGAAGCGTTAACGCAGAATTAACAGTGTCATCGCTGTCATCTAACGCAGTTAACTGTGGCACTTGAGTTGCGTGTATCTCGAGTGATTCGCTTAAAAGGCCAAGGGAAACAAGCCGGCTGACATAATTTTATAAGTGTTTCGCGAAGAGCGACTCGCAGAATGGTGGCGGATGTAAGGCAGTTACAGGGAGTGCAGAACAGCCGAGGCAGTATTGCATTAAAATTTACATAATAGCCGACTCTAACCTCGATGCATTGCCCGACCGACCACTAGTTTCCTCTTCCCTCTCGTTCCCTTCTATCTCTTCGCTTCGCCGCCCTTCGCGCCCTTTCTCAACTGCATCGAGAATGAGCACCAGCCTTATATATATATATATATATATATATATATATATATATATATATATATAAAACGTACATTTCCTTCCTTCTCAAGATCCCAGTTCGCGAGAGTTCGTTCTCTTCCTTCTTTTCTTTTTCTCCGTTTTCCATCACTTAGTTGAGAGATCTTACCATCTCTACAGACTAAAGATAAATTGAAATGAAAGGTTGTACCTGAATCTGAACGCTATGACGTATGAAAATAAGCTCGCTTCTGGTAACGAGTGTTCCTTCCGAGCCGTTTCTTCCGCGTATCTCGCTGATACTTGTAAAACGCGTCAAACTAACGGTTATAATTAAAGGAGCTTTTGAAAGTTTCATCTTTTCCGCTACGCTCGCTTAATGACAGAGTTCACGTAGCTCGAGCGGTTCCCGCGTGTCGTTCAGCATATACAAAGTTGTATAACACGGAATAATCTTCCGTGTTAGACAACATTATATCTTAATTGTTTTAGATATAAAGTGATTCGAGAAAATATGGAACCCATGGAAATATTCGTGAAATATTCTAGTACCCATTTTTGGCAAATTATTAAATTTATTTAATATTTTTAGTATCTTAGCCTCGACTTTTCGCTTATTATAGATGGGAAGTACAGCCACGAGAAATTTATTCAGATTCGCTGATATCAATGGTTTTTAAATATTTTTCATGTATCAAAAATTGTGATTTTATACGCATTATGGCACTGATACTTAATATTTATATTTGGACAACTAATTGTGAAGCTATCAATGCTGTATATGGAATTGTGTGTTAATTCCATGATTAAAAATTTTTAACATCCGAACAACAATTTGAAGAAGTCATCAATAATGACGTACTGTCCAGACAATTATTAATTTCGTGACTGCATGTGAGTGACAAGGCAAACGGCCGCTTATTTAGTTCCTTATTCGAAATAAAATTAATTCTTCTCTTATTATTGCCTTGCGCTGAGTAAACTGTATGACAAGGAGTAATCTGATGCGAGGATCTAGTCGCTCTGAGATGATTAACGAGAGCTCTGCTGCACTTGCATGGATCTTCAGAATAACGCGCATCAAGGATACGAGAAAGTTTCTACTAGGATGCTGTGCCGCTCGATGCATTCTGCAAGAGAGAAAGAGCGAAATTGAGAGAGGAGTGAGTGAGTGAGTGAATAAATGAGAGAGAATGAGAGAGAGAGAGAGAGAGCGAAGCGCTTTCTCTCGCCCGTGTCTAAACGTATCTGCACCCTCGTACGCCGGAAACACACCCCAGGGATGTGTAGAAACACGAACCTTCCTACCGCGCCTTTGGGTCGAAACATTGCCCTTCTCGCGAGATTGTAACAGCTAAACGTAGCATTGTGATATACGTTACAGCGAATAAAAATTACACACGTGTGCGCAAGTCAAACAGGTATTGGTCGCCCCGAAACAATAGTCTGAAATTTTTACGAACAAAAATTGTACGATTTCATTGGCACCGTCGAATTGCAAGCTCCTGTTTTTTTATTTAATTTTAGAATCATTCGCGTTACTCGGAAAGATACTACTTTAAATCGTATCAATAATAATTATTTATCAACTGCATGATCATTTCTTGAAATGAATGTAATTACTTGGTAATATAAAACGAAAGAAATGATTTGAATAAATTTTTTTGTTAAAATATAAATAAATTTTGATTTCATTTTCTTGGATAGTTCTGTGAATGGATTGGCAGAGAATGCTATTCATGCAGTATTCTCTCTTTCTCTCTCCCCCTCCCCTTCTTTCCTCTCCATCTATCAATTTCGAAGGACTACATTTTCAAAATTATTTTCTATTGTACCCGTAATAATGTACATATTGAGGATTTTACAAAGCAAAATGTCGCCGTTGTATATGACGCGTATGAAAAATATCAAACAAGAAATAGCGAACAGAGCGCAAAAGCGAGTGAATTGCATCTCATCTCCCTGCCGCGTTTTCAATGCGCTGAGAATTTCTAAAACAATGGAAATGGAATTTTTTCGTCGAAAAATGTTTTTCGCCCAACTCGCTTCTTAGGAATTGAAGCAAATGCTGTTTTAGTTCATTAAAGATCAGCCTCCCGTAGCAAACCCCGGCAGCAAAAGTTTCTTGTCTTTCGGCCGGAGAAACCAAACCCGGAGAAAAGCTCTAACGAGAAACTCCTTTCGCTCGACTTCATCGCGAAAGAGAATGTGGTGCGGCGACTATTCGAGTCTCTCCTTCGGGTTTATTGCGATTCCAATCCTTTCCCCGGCTTGTCTTTTTTTCAGACACGCGCCGTCGGCGACAATAGACGAACTTGCAATTTCCAATGCCACGATCAGAAACGGAAAGGAAATGTAGAAGGCAATAAAGAAATCGATGGATGGTAGCAGCAAACATTTTCCCCCTTTTATTGGTTTGCATTATCATCAGATATGAACTTCGCTTAAATTCAGTATTATAAAATTTCTTTCTTTGTCAGAAGTACGTTTATAATAGAAATTATATTTTACTTTATCAATGAATAAATTGCAGAATTTACACACGCAACGTTTGGTTAAATGAATGAACGAAATATTTTAGAAACTTAAAAAACTTAAAAAAATTTGTGAAAATAATTTTATTCTTGATAATTCATATTATTTCCTACATTGTACAGAATCGATCAACTTGATAATACAATTCAATGGTGCAGTGTTACCTTATAAATATTAATTAACGCTAATTTAATATTGTCTCTTGTTATTGAATACATTAATTATTTTCGTTTCGAATAATTTGATATGAAAGTTTTAATCGGCTGTAATCAGATATCATACGATTTAAATTATGAATCTACTGTCCTATTGCATTTTTTAGAAAATAATGACGCATATATATTAGAGATTTTGTGTGTGTGTGTGTGTGTGTGTGTCCAGGTGTTAAAATCGTAACTTGTAATACGAATAATGGAAACAAATGTATCAGATGTGGACACATATATTACTATTACTTTTCAACACAAATATTTTTCTTTCAATTTCAATAAAATCCTAGGATTTTATTGAAATTGAAAGACCTCAATTACAAGTTGCACAATTTTGAAGTTCAATTTTTGATTTCGTAAGAAATCTTTACGCGAACTTAGTATAAAGGAAGACTTTAATATCTTATGCATAAATTTTACATTAAAAGTGAATCCTTTTTAACCTGTTCCTCAGGTTTGAGCAAGACCTCACCTTTTTCATTTTGCTTAAATCTAAATTTTGCAAGTTCTACAATCTCTGACGAAACTGAACAAATGAAACTTCGACATATTCTCCAAAGAAATCGTGTTCTGATTTTCATTGACAGGAGCGTGTAGTCGATTTAACGTGGGATCTAAAAGGTATCCATTCGGACACATTGCTACATTAAATCCCTGCATTGCAACCACTCGTGCATAAATGTACGAGGAAGAAGCGGATTGATCTTCGAAGCGAAAGCATAGGGCTTGTGTGGCACACCAAGTGGCCCTTGAAACTTGCCCGTGTAAGTACGTGCTGTGCTTCTCCATTCTGGCCAACACTCCTGACAAATATAGGCGATATCAGAAGCGAAAGCGTACATGACATAAACAAGATCCGTGCACGGCGTACCGAACAGACAAAACCACCGCACCGCGTCGGTGCACATATTTCGTCGGTTGTATTTTATTTATTCCAGGTGAGATACGCGAATGACTTTTTTCTTTCACTCTTCGTGTTCAAAATATTTGGGCTATCAGGGACCGACTCAACCAAGCACGGTCGTACAAGTTTTCCTCAAGTTTTAACCCCGTTGTTTACTTTTTCCGAAAAAAGAGCTTCTTATTTACGTATTCAGGAATTTAAAAGAATAATTTTTCTTCTTTCTTTAAATGATTTTTACACAAATAATATTTTCTTTCTGTCGTTTAAGTTATTACTCTAGTAACACAGCTTAATGTAAATAGATCATAGATAATATCTATGATAGTTTACATCTTTCGATAGAGCTGTAATCGCGGTGATATTTGCGGTCGCGACTTGATTTCCCTCTCGATTCGACTGCACACATAAAGAGAGCGAGACACGAATTTGAAATAAATACACGAAGAAATACTCGTAATAACGTACAACGTCCCAGCCTGTAGTACTGCTACTTTATTGCCTACTGCAGCAGTAACAGAAGCAAACGCTCGACATTTTACGAGCATTCGCAGCGTAATGTTCGCCTCGACCTATAGAATCCAGTACGCGATCGCGGTGGATACAAAAATTATTGGCACGTTTTTCATCTATGTTCTACCTTTTTTCCTTCCAAAATTTTTCTCTCAGAAACATGTAGCTGTGAACTAGACTGATTCGGAAGAAACGTTCGAGCGTAATTGTTTTATTCAAACTGGATAATGGAAAACCGGTTTGAACTATATTCTTGATTAAATTAATTTGAAAAATAGGATTTACGTCGATAGATTTACAATTAAAAATTTGTGTATATGTGCGTATGCGTGTGTATACGTTATATTGAATACTGTACACAGTATATTGAATACTGTTGATTGGAAAAGTTATTGACAAACGTTAATCAACGTAAATCTTTGCTTAGTGAGAAGATAAAGAAGAACTTTAGATTTATTATAGATAAATATAATTAAATATTCAATAACAACGATAAATATATTTACGCAATATTTCATGATGATAATAATCAAATTGAACCTTCCGATGGTTGTAACTTCATGCTGAAAGTGATTTTGATCTTCGCATCGGCTACGATAGGTTAGCAATATTTTACGATATGTTGTAAGCGATATACATCGACGAGCGTCAACAACATATCGAGCCAAGAAACGACACTGAGAATAGCAAAATATTTTCATATATTGATTCAGAGCAACGAACTCCTTCCGAGTCGTTTACTTTTAGTGGCGCGCATATATTTTTCCGCGTCAACTTCAACGTGAGTATTTTGATCGCTGCGATGTCTATTTAATGTTTTACGATTCCACGGGTGTCCCCGAAATGTAGTATCTTCAAAATGAGAGATTTCCGGTAAGGGTGGCGCTCGATGTGTTCGATACAACACATCCGAAATGTACATATATATATATATATATATATATATATATATATATATATATATATACTTTCTATATATTCAATTTGAAATACAATCGCTATGTTTCATATATCTTCGAAAATGCGAAGCTTACCGTTATCTTATATCTAAAGAATTCCTGTGAAGCTTTAGATATTCTTATGGAATTCAGCAGGGATGATCATCGGGAATATCGAAATAACGGACAGAGGATATCAACATTTTTATAAGTCAACTTTATTTGCGAGTTAAACTTTATTCGCAGGAACCTCTCGCCTCCCGTTCCTCGTTTCATATTTCAAGAACTTTTAATGCAGGGCGATAAAGTTCCTGTCCATTTCGTTGAAGTAGTGTATGTATTATTTGAGACGTATCCTGCAGATATTACAACGTTAGTTAACAGACTTTTCTTTTTCTCTCTTTCTCTCTCTCTCTCTCTCTCTCTCTCTCTCTCTCTTTTTTACACGTACTATCCGAATAAGTAGATTGTAAAATATATTCAGGGAATATTTGCTACGAAACGTACTTTTAATTTGCATTGCATCTTTAATTTCGAATAATGCAAAGCTAAATTTATATGCAAATTTAAACATATAAAGCTATCAGAATTAAACAATTTAAAAATGCTCCTAGCTGTTGTATATGTATACATATATGTATATATTGAAGTCCGTATTTATAATTGCGTTTCCACTGAAAAACTCTGCTAAAATTAATCTTTAAAACTCACATATGACTCAAGTGTATAAATAAATATTGTGCTGATCAATCCACAAAAATGCAAGTATAATAACCGCTCATTTATTGAGTAAAGAATAGAATACATATATTCGGAGTGTTTTCATTTTACAAGGCATTAATTATTTCGAGACGGCAACAATTTGGCGTTGGCGTGTGGTTTTATATTTAGAAGCCATAAATACCGATGACGTATTGATATTTGTTTGAAATGGAACCGTTACAATTATTTCATAATATTGTTGAATATTTTGAATCAAGGCTACACTGGCTTGTCTGCTTTGGTATTTATTTGTTTTCATACGCGAGAACAACGCACATCGTACTATTATTTGCGGGACGAGACTCAAGTAAGTAATGGCGCGTGCCGTTCTACGTGTCGCCACGTATTAAATTGTCTAGAAGATACTAAACGCGATTATTTCCAACAAATAATTAGTCCGCACGCATTCATTATTAGATTAATTGATAATTGTTGAGTTTAAGAGTCTTGATAAAGTTAGTCTTCGACGCGTTTTTGCATAAAATAAACGAATCTGGCCAGAAAAATGACGCTCTGTCCTACGAACTGAGATATCAATTATTAAAGTTGACAAATGTTCACTTTCAGATTAGGAAATTTGTCACATCGGTGGTATAAAGAGATATGAAACCATGTAAGTCTTTTTGCTTCAATTATACAAATTCTCGATTTTAAAAACAATTCTTTGCTTTAAAAAAAATGATAATTATTTAGAATATGGGTCTCTTCTAGAATCTTAAAAAAATCTAATAAAAATGTACTTATTCGACGCGTTTTCACTCAAAACGAAAGAATCTGGCAAAAAATGCAGCGGTCGGTCTCATGAATCGAGTTATTAAGCGTTAAAGTTCGAGATTTTAGAAGTCAAGATATCTATCATTCCAACTCGATACAGCTCTGTATATGTTCTGCTTTAAAAACACTATTCACTAATTCACTGTTTTAAAAAGAAAATTGATTTTTAAGCGCACAAATTCTTTACATTAACACTGAATTTGTTTTTAAAGCAGTGAATTTGAGTTTTTAAAGCAGTGAATTTGAGTAAATTTATGCCATTGATGTGACAAATTTCCTAACATGAATACCTGTCAACTTCAACAATTAATATTTTGATTCGTGGGACAGAGTGACACTTTTTTTGCCAGATTCGTTCACGTAAAAAAACGCGTCGAATGAGATTAATTTTATCAAGATCGGAGATGAGGCCCCTAAACTCAACAATTACTGATTAATTAATTTCTGTGATTAACAATTATAAATGCAGTCTGTTTAAAGCATTTGTCGCGTAATTAATTCAGTTTACGAAATTGAAACAATAGGAGATACGAATTACTATTTTTTTGTGAATACGCATGTGATATAACAATTTTTTGTGTTTTTATCGCGTTAATTTACGAAATTAGCGGGTGTTAATCGAAATCATACAGTTTTGTATTTTTTTCGTGTTATCTTCGCGATTGCGTTTTAATGGGATTTCATCGCAATATACGATAGCAATGTGCGCGATAATATCAGGAATGCTACAAAAGTGCGGATATACTATTCTAACAATTAATATGCGCGATGATAATTAATTATTTTCGGAAATGTTGTGTTGCAACCCAAAAGAGGAGGAAGAGGAAGCTCGGATCATAATGTTCATATTTCAAAGGTAATGCATATTTAAGACGTGATATTTATATATTTATGTACAAAGTATATGAATATCATATATTTATGTAAAAAGAATAATTTATAAAATTTATGAGAGGAAATTGGTAATTTTCGTTGTATTATTTAATTCTCTTCTAAATATTTTTTAAATGAAATTTTAGATATGTATCTGGTTTTTCCATATGCTTCTAAAATTAAATATTAGGAGAAAGTAGAGGAACTGTGCGCACCTAAGAGAAATTTATTGCCCTGGAATAGTTATCCAAGTTTAAAGCAATATAAGTATGAAAATAAAAATTATAAATATTCTTCTATCATTACGTATCCTCATATTGAACAGATTTTCAATAAGGTTGTATTTGATAAAAAAGAAAAGTAAAAAAATTTCTCGGATAATTTGTGCGCAAAATAAAAGTCGTAGAAAATGAATTATAGAATGTTGACAAAGAAATTAGAAAATATATTTATTATATTGTAATATAAATATATATTAATTATTATATTTTGAATATAGCAAAAATACAAAACTAATATAATAATAATGCACATAGATTTTGGCAAAATGAAATGGCAAAATAAAATAATAGTGCAAAAAAGAAATGAAAAAATTAGTGCTAGTTATACAATATATGGAATATGAGTAATAACATTTCAAATTTATTTAATAAAACATGCTAACACATTACATGCATACATTTTTAATAAATTAAATATATTTTTAATAAATAAGCCAGTTTTATATGTTTATTTTTTATAGCTCTTATTCATTCTTATTTATTAACACTTTAATTTTTATAACGAATAATAAAATAATAAAATAATAAAATAATGTTTACCGAGGCATGAGATCTAACATCATTAATCTTATAATCGATTCTTAATGAAAAATTTGATTACAAACTATTCATGATTTCATCTGATAGTTTTAAAACAATATAACATTCTAATACTCTCTTTATTTGCCAATATTTAATGAATAGTAAGGTTATATATGCAAGCCAATTTAAAATAATTTAATAAAAAATATTCAATGAATTACGGAATAACTGCACGTTAAATAATTTTGTTTAAAATCAATTACCAATATATGTGATTGATATACAAGCCAGCTTTTCAAAGCTATGCACCTGCAAATTATCGAAATAACTAATGCTTTATAAATTAAAATCATGCCAAATATATTATATTTTTTTACATTTTAATACGATGCGTCCGTATAATAGCTTTAAATACGAACCTTGTAATTATTTCAATATCTTGGATGCTTAAACTTAAATATTCAACAAATGTCATTCAACAAATCAGCAAACGTATTCGTTTGTTTCATTATACGGATAAATGAGTGTTTGTTAAAATTGCATTCCGTTGCAGTCACTGCAGCGACAAGATCCGTAAATATCCCATAGTTGTTGTCGAATGTGTGCAAGAAATTTGTAAAACGAACGTGTCGATTTGTCATTTTCATCCGGCGTTGCTTAATCGTGTTCCTCGTCTTTCCGTAAGCCATGTCGATTACCTGCATGGCGCATTCGCCTTTAATCTGCTTCACTCAGTCATTTCCGACATTCGCTAACTATTCATCAACGCTTTCGCCCATTTTTCTGAATCAAAACTAAAAATATTTTCACGATACGATGACATACATCCTTTAATATTTAATCCTTTCTCTTGAAAAGATAAAAAATGAATTATTTGTTTTTATTTTTGCATGGAAAGGACGGTTGTGAAATATATAAAAATTTAACTTATAGGTATAGATCTAAAAATAATTTTGTTAGGCCAAAAAAAATAATTATATAGAATTCTCAAAGTGGTTATTAGAGTATCACAATTGTTTGCATTGCAAACATTGCTCATCATTTTTGAGTTTCCTACATACTTGTTTTGATAATACAATAAAATGATTTTCAGATCTGTATCTATCACTGAGAGAAAAATGGCGAAGTACAACGAAGCAAATGTTACTTCATAACAAATGTTTCCTTCAATATTTATTCGCTATAATCGAATTTGGTTGTAATAACAAAATATATATTTTTGTGAAACATATCTCACTTTTTTGTTATTTGTAAAAAAATTTCGTTTAATTCTAACTGAAAAAATAAATTTACTTGAGACAAATTAATGTTTTTGTATAGCAATCAAATATTTAGTTACAATTAATTGATCTTTATAGACTGGTAACTCTTACTTAAGAAACAAAAACATTAATAATTGTATAATAAAAACACTACACTTATAATAATTGTATCATAAAAACATTGTAATAATTATATCATAAAAATACTGAACACAGAACAACCTTAGTCAGCAGAACGCTTAATCCGCCACATTGCATGATGCAATGCTATTCAGAGAAGGAATCTTTTGATCCAAACAAAGATTTGTTTCTGAAAAATAAATTCTACAGAAATAAATACTTATTTGGATTATTATTGTTTATCAGATAAATATTAATTTACATACGTGTGTGTGTGTGTGTGTGTGTATACAAATATTTTTACGTTTGTATTCATTTATCCGATATATAATACTTCTTGAGCGTTAGATAGTTCTCTTAGAATGTTATTTATTCGTTAGAAATATCTCACAAAAATTCAAAGAAATTTTGTACTTGCAACTAAATAATTCATATCAAGAAACTGAATTTTTATTTGAAATTAATAAATATTTATTTTGAAAATAAAATAGATAGATTATTTGCTACAAATAAATATTTATTTTGCCCGTTTTTCAATAAGGGATTTATTTCAGAGAAATAAATTACATATCTCACAAATAAATTTTCAAGTACTTTTTTCTCAGTCTAGTTAAATTGTTACATATTTCTATCAATCTTTTCCGTGTAATGAAACTAAGCTACTAATTTTTTATTTAATATTTACTATTTATTATTTATCAAATATTTAGTAATTTATTATGTTTAAACTTTGTACTCCATTTACATTCCAACGATACCATAAAGATTAATTACATAAATTATTACACGTTAAATTTTTTTTTTATTGTTGGAAAAAGATTCTCTCCCCCCCCCTCTCCCTTCCTTCCTCCCTCCCTTCCTCTCTCTCTCTCTCTCTCTCTCACCTTTGATGTGTCACATTTTTACTACATATCATAATTTTTACTATATATCATAATCGTTTTGGCATTTTTGTATTTTTGAAAGTTTTTTTAATCTTTAATACACATTTTAATTTCTTAAAGGTCAAGTTACAATACATTTTTTATACTACTCTTTTTATATCACATGCAGAATCCTTGGTTCGTTTTAAATGTTTAAAAAACAATGTTTAAAATCACGTACGTCTTCGTAACGTTTTCCGATGATGTGCGAAATATTAAGAAGTTTTTGCAATAACGTGAATCCAGATACGGTGAACGCTAAAGTTACGTTTCCTTTTTCTTAATTAGTTGTTAATAAGAAGATATTGTGACCTCAGTGTTCACCGTATTTGGATAAACGATACTGCACAAATTCCCTATTCACTGTCTATATTTTCTTTTTGAAATCTCACTCCGTTTTCCTTTGCCTACACAAATGCCAACGACTATAAAATTTCTGATAAATAAATTATCTTTATCAAATCTTCTAATTTTTAAAAAATATTGTACTTATTCATTATACGATTATAATATGCCGTTCTATTCTTGAAGCGATAATCCTTAATAAGGCAATGAAATCGTTTTCATTAAATGCAATCCTCTCTGACACAAACGGAAATTCATGCTCGTGTTTCAAACTGTGATTCTCTTTGAGGAGCTTCGTTATACATGTGCGATGTAGAATGCATTGCATATTGGAATGGATGTATATAGACTTATTACATTAGACTTATATTATTCATTTAATTGTATGTGCTGTTTCACGTAATTAAATTATTACAATTATTTTTACGAAGCTATGAGTGTTTTATATCTTATTATTAATCTTTATATTTTTATCATTTTTATTGGAATTTTGTTAATCTTGATTTTCTCGTGTAAGAAATAAACGATCAAACGGATAGTGTCTAGAATTTAAGTGATAGAATTTAAGTGTATAGAACTATAGAGCCACTTTCATTTTACAGTTTTTTTTTGCTCTCCATTTAATTTAGATTGCAGGTCCATTTCAACAAATTTACTGATATAGAGTCAATAAATTTTTGTCCTTTAAACGTGACCCAAGAAACTCTCATGGGATAGAAAAGAAAGTTGATTACACTAGCGAGACATAGTCATGATACATTTCCATGAATTTTAAGTAATAGTTTCCACAAAGTTCAACAATTCCCAACTGAAGTAATAATTTTAACGAGAAATAGAATGTACAATATTTATACCTAAATCTGGGAAATAAATTTGTTTTATATCAATATATTATAAAAACAATATTTTATTGAACAAATAATAAAAATTTTACTTAAAACTTTTATTTTGGATTATATTTATTTTTATTATGGATGTTTTATACATATTTTCTCTCAAAATAATAAAATTATGGAAAAATTGCAGATTATTCTAAATCACGTTTAAAAATAATACGACAAATTTGGTGATGATTTACTATCTGGATCCATAAGTTATTTTATAATAATAAATAGCAATGTTTTATTAATTTGTGCTCTGATATAAATATATGGAAATGTATTGTAAAATAAATGATAAAAAAATCTCAATTTTTTAATATAAGTATTATACATTATGTATTCAAGATTATTTACATATAGTTACATTGCGATGTATGAACTAGTTGTTCAGTAAATAAACAAAATATTTATTTTTTCTTTATCTTTGTAACTAATCAGTGAATTACAATGAAACTTTACATAAATTATTTGGAATATTTAAAGTACTTATAAAAGAAAAATACAAATTTATCATTTTTTACATTTTAATTTTTAACAATAAAAAATAATAACAAATAAACTACAAAAATGTGTTAAACAAAAATATAATTTTATTCACACAACTTTCATAGTTTATTTTACATATGTTTATAATAAATATTAAACATACTTCCAAATTTAATTTTCTTTGCAGGAACTGTATATTTAATATAATACATTCTTAAATTTTTTAATAGCTAGAGTAACATTTACATTATGTAATTGTAATTATACACACATAATGTAATTTATTATGGGAAATAGCGTAGAAAAGTTTTTTCTTTCCGCATCATAACGAGTGATATTACAATGTTATAGGAACATCTGTTTCTGTCTACTCTATCTGTTTGCCCATTCGAATCTTTTTCCGATTTCCCTGTTATTTCCCGGTTCTCCCATACTTTGTATGAGCTAGATAGTCAAAGGACTTATTGCGCATTTCGATCGTATGCTAGTTTACAGGCAGCTTAGTGCCAGCATTGCAAAATTCTGCGTCTCAGTCGGTGAAATTGAATCCAGCCTCCGGGGAAATGTCTCCAGTGTGTTCGCGAAGTCCGATTCCTACTGGTTCTAGTACCAAAGAAACTTGATTACCAAAGACGTTGTGTACGTTACCTCGCACAAATACATACATATACAAGCGTATCGAAACTGAAAAGAGAATAAAAGATACGCCTTGTACTTTGGACTAATAATGAAATTATTGTTTATGTAGAAGACGATTGTAATTTATCTTCGTTTTGCTAAGCTGAAGGATATATAATTCAGCAGGCAATATCGCGGTACGAAAGATATAGCAGGAAATTAAATATTAACTTTGCAAGAGAAAGAGAAAGACAGAAAGAAAGAGAGAGAGAGAGAGAGAGAGAGAGAGAAAATAAATGAGAATTAAAGATAAAAAATGTATATTATCTTTGTTAAAATTTATAACCGCAGATCGCAAATGTATATGATAAATATATCGCGGTGTGTGATAATGTATATTATAATTAAATTTAATTAATTTTAAATGTACGACTATATATAAAATATAAATCCTTATATCTTCTATAATCTTTATGATTATTGTTTTCTCAACGAGAAGATGAGAAAGACTAACTGTTATTAAAAATATCAAATAACACGTAGTATTTTTAATTCCCATTCTTTATGATGATATTTCGAGGAAATGCTATTTTTATTTTGAAGCGGGAGATGTTTTAATTTTATGTATTTTCGAACAAGCGCGCGGATTTATCTTCCACATGGCGACGTCGCGTCGGGAAGCGGTCGTGTTTCCGAGATGCGTATCTCCGTCCGCTGTCACACACGGAATCCATAGAGCGGATATGTCCCGTTATGCCGTCTATCTTGCATAATACTTTTCCTTATCCGGCTACGTCATCTTTGCGATTTCCGCCACGGCGAAGGCGGCCTCGATCTACGGTAGCGGATATCCGTGGTCGTATTGCCTTTGATGTTCGCCATCGGTTCCATATACGATGCGTGGGAATACTCGTTTCCGCGAAAACGGAACGTCGGATGTTCCCCCATTGGCTGTCTGCGATATCCCCGTCGGCGTATTGTAATATGTTTTTCATATCTTTGCGAGACCGGCGACTGTAATTCCGCTGCGATCGCGACGAGCTGTCTACAATAATAGTCTCGTAATACTACTATTATGGAACAGAATGAGAAGGAAAAGAGGATTTGTATTTTCAACGTCTTTTTACTATCTCCAATTTTAGTCGTCTTTTGAAAACCTTTTTTTAAAAAAACAATTTTATATAAACTTGAAACCTCTCTGTATAAATCTGATAGATAACTCTTTCACATAGAGAAGTTATATCTCTCTTTTTTTTTTTTTAAATAAATGTTATTTTATCAGCAGAATTCTTATATTATGAAATAGGGTATATCTGTGAAACTCGCAGAGTTTCTTATGATTAAATTATAATATCTTATAATTAAATTCAAAGTATAATTAAAAACTTTGCAATATAATAATAGATTTTGTTGATATAATTTTTTTTAAATGAGTATTTTTGTAATTTAATATTTCATTAGAAAAAAACCTATCTCTGATAAGTTTTATTAAGAAACTTGTCAAAAAAGTACTTGTATTTTAAAAAGTACGGAAAGATTGCGCATTTTAAATGTACAGCAAACTCCGTTCAAAATATAAAAAGATTTCATAGAAGAACTAGCTTGAAGCTTACTATTCTATGTATGTGCCACGTGCATGTTTGTATTCATCGTAAAAAGCTCGTCGACTTTTGAGAGGTAAAGAAGTACGCTATTCCGATAACACGCTGTAGCCTGCAAAGAAATATTTTTTAAACGAAAGGCCGTGCCTTTCTTGAATATAAAAGCTCTGATTTCTTATCTATCACGTGCTATTATGAATTTTTCTTTTCGAAGAGCCTCTTAAAAGAAAGTATTCTGTCATGCTATGTAAATTATAAATCGTATCTCACACACTTTCAAAGTGCGAAGCAGTAGGATAACACGTTGAATCGCTTTCCTCGATTTTTATAAAAATTGTAAAACTTATGAGTACGTCAGCTTTTCGACATTTTAAAGATTTTCAATAAGGACTCGCTATTTCAATTGAAATTATAAGATTTTCAATATATATTTCAGGAAAATTTTCATTTATTCCATTTCATAAAATTTTCCTTTATCCATAAATATTTTTATTCGTAAAAATGTTTTTTATATTTATAATTTTCGATATAATTTTTGATACATTTTACATAAGTTTATGTTAATAGACGATGCTCGCTACTTTTCACGATCGAATAGAAAGAAGTAATGCGTATGAAAGGCGCGATCGTAGAGGCTACATTTCTCTCTGCACTTTGTGCAAATCCCTCCAGTGATTTTTCATATCTCAATGTATAATCTCGCCATATTTTATTTCAAATGACCCTTAACGGCGGTCAGAATAGCAGTCGATAACGAATAGGTAAGATCTTTTGTTTTTTACCGATTTGAAGAGCACTCGCGAATACGAGTTGAAAAATATGATTGTTATTTGTGTAACATATTATAATAAAAGCAATAAGTCTATTTTTGTATTAAAAATAAAATTTTTGTATAAAAAATGCGTTGCCGACATATTAAATAACGTAATAAAACCGTACAATCGATCTTATTTTCACAATGTGACGAAAAGAGTCTATTATTATCGAAAATATGTTTCTATATTATCTGAAACTTTATCAAGGAAAAATTTATGCATTAAATTATTAATTAACGTTAAAAAAATAAATCTTGTTTTCCTTTGCACAAACATTAATTGCATTCCAGTTCTTTTGAGCAATACTTCTCGATTACTTCCGGATCGATATTGAAGTTTCATGACTGAAATATTTTCCTTGTGCACCGACGTATATCAGACCCTTCTCAAATCGGATATCGTTTCCTCTATCGCGAACAAGTCTGCGATCTTCGGCGTTCGCCGGAAATCAGCTATAAAGACCGGCAGGAAGTTGGTAATGTCTATATTGCAAGGATGGAAGCTTAATTCGATCGAGAAACTCATCTCATGGAAGCGTCGTATAACTATATAACGGATATATCGGATATATAGTAAAACTTTGACCGTAAATCAATCGGATCTGCGTCCGTCGGGCAAGTCGAGACAAGGCACGGCAGTTTACGTCGATCGGCCAAAAGAGGGACGAATCTTCACTAACTATTGTTCCAAGTACAACGGAATTACATGCTGTCGTAGATAACGTTGACGTCAACGACGTCGACGGCGTCATCGTTTTTGCGGAGGTCTCGCGTACGGCCTGCGGCACCACCATTTTTCACCGTAGAACTTGCAACAGGTGTAAACTTCGCGAGGAACGCCCGCTGTTATGTAATCTACCAGCCAGATAAGTTCTCTTTAAAGAAGACGCAGTAAATAATGGCTTCTTCTTCCTCTACTCGTAGCGCGCGCAACTAGACAACTTGGAAACTCGGATAAACGTTAGAGTCGCAACGAGTATAAGATTTACGATGGTATTACAATAGCGGAATCACGAGCGATTTACTCGGATGTGATTTCAGTTCGTCTAGAAAATTAAATCTGGAAAATAATCTGAAAGAAAATAATCTTATTACACTCAACACCTTTTTTTCTGTGTTTTTCTTGATCTATGATCATATAAGAAAATCTAGTACCAATTTCCGTAGAAAGATTAATTAGCTTGATTTTGAAATTGAAAAGTAAATTATTAATAAATTGATATATTATATATATTAACATTTTATCGACATAGAGGAAAAACAAATTTTTCACACAATAATGTCACTAACTTTCACACGTACGTTTTATCGTATACATACTTTTTTTTCTATGCGTGACAAAAAGTGCTTAATTTATAAAAAATGCTTAATTTATATTAATATTTTCATATACAGAAAGAACGGTTTTGCTGAAGTACCTAAAAATTTAGTTGGATGTGAAAATAGTTTTATTTGGACCAAAATAATTATATAGAACACTTAAACTGATTGCTAGAATGTGAAAATTTTTTTAGTCAATTTAAAGCGTTCTGTATAATCGGAAAACTATTTTAATGGTTCAACAAAATTATTTCTACATATTGAATTAAATTTTTAGATACTTTAACAAAACCATCCTTTCCGTGTATTAACATAAAATAATTTATACAACATTTTTATATTAACATTTTTGACATCTACCGGAAATATATTCCCATCATTTTGAGATGCAGTTTACTGATAGTTGAGAACATTGAGATGTAGTATTATTACGTAAACGCTGCTATGCAATGCGAAACTTTCGGATGCGAGTTAATTCCGAGGTCGTTTGACCGTTGCTACCGCAAACGAAAGTTCGTCGTGCGCGCGACATAGAAGCGAGAAAGAGGAGAGATCCGAAACAACGGCGGATAGCGCAGACAAAAGGAAATAAAGGGTGGGAAGAATGTTTGGGAAGCAAGGAGAAGAGAAAATACTCTGAGATGCCACGCGGTAGGAAAAGCGTCTGAAACTTCGAAACTTACCGCGCCTATAACTAAGATCTTTTCTCTTCTCGTCACAGTGCATTCTCTCGACCGAACTTAGCCGGACCGGTGTGAAGGAGGCTACCGGTTATTCTTGGACAACCGTGGATAACGAGCGAATAAAACTTTCCTCGTCCGTATTGTCCGTTCCTTTTTCTACGAGTCGCCGCGTACGCCATTTATTTCGTCGTATATCTCTTCTAAACGCGATGCATTTCGAGCGGAACGAAGATGAATGCTATCGTACTTTTGAGACTTAAGCAATGTACCTTTTAAACCGACTGCTTTTAAAAACGATTTAAGAGAAATAGGTATACAATCATTATTTCTCTCGATGGTTTTTTTTTTCTCAATTAGTGATCGTAGGTTGTTGTCGAAGTAAAATTTCAAAAGCCAAATGCTGTACTTTCATGAGTCGTTCTTTTACGTTCAAGCAATCCTTCGCAGTTTCATTTGCAGAGGTCGAGCTAATTAAAAACAGCGGGGGATTAAAGTTAGGCATGAGTGGATACAAGCTAAACCACGGTGCGACAGAGCAATTAAATGAAAGTCGGATAATCCAGGTTTAACTATCCGCTTTTACACTCGGCGGAAAAGCGTTAAACAAATGGCGAGACAGAGAGAGAGAGAGAGAGAGAGAGAGAGAGAGAGAGAAAGCTCGATATTGTACGCGTCACTTATTCCCAGCCCTGTTCGGGATACGTGACGCCACCGCGCTGACAGCTGATTATGGCGTTTCGTTATTGCAGCATTTCGTCCGTTATACGTGCGTATTATCGTCGCGAGCCGGAATATCGGGTGATAAAGGCGCCCGTTATGTATTCCGCCGGCGAGTATATTCGTGAGGAAACGGCGCCTGCTTCACCTTTGTGTTATATTTCAACGTATCTTCGGCATCCCGAGTAATTACGATGTGATATATTGTCTTCAACCCTCAGGGGATCGTGAGGATACTCTCGCGATCGCCATCAGACTCCACGATGGCAGTTTTCCATCCCTCAGGACGCGCCTGGCGGACGATTATCCGCTTTTAAGAGGAATCTTTCCGGTGATCGCGTTATAACGCGCAGGACTTATCGTTATTAACATGTTTGACTACTCCTTGGGCATTTTTACGAATCTCGTAACGTTTGATTTATTATTGTCGTTAGAAATGTGTATTGTCGTTAAAAGTGCAAATTCTAAGACCGCCGAAATCAAATAAATCAAATCTGCATCACTAAAACTCTGTTTCACCATAAAGATTTTTATGTATTGTAAACAAAAATTGGATCGATGTTACTTGGAAAAATAAAAAAATTGATCTTTTCGTGCCCACATTGCAAGTTTGTCTGCTTTGTTTCGAAAAAACATAAATAAAATGACGTGAGGAACTAATAGAGCGTAAGAAAGAACGATAAGTTATAAATGACGAGGATATAAAAAGAGAATTAACAGGACATTAAAGCTGACAATCTCTCTTCTTATTCGATTCTCGATAAAGTACATTTTTATACTTGAAGGAAACATGCTTTTGAAAGTAGTCGAGACGACTCAAAGCTCATAGACTCGCACTAAGGTACAATCAGAGTTCGTCAGGAGATTCGAGGATGACGTTCAAATCCCTCGGGGAAAAGTTCCGTAGCGTCCAAGACGGAAAGCCTTTCCTTCAGGAAGTTCGCAAAACTTTACGATACGAGGAGAACGTAAAAAAATTTCGACCATTACGAAATGTTACGATATGCCTTATATCTCTCCCTCTCTGCTCGACGCAGCCATTCGACTATTTCGAGATGATATTCTGGCTATCAGTTTGTAGTCTGAGTAGGTTAAACTGTCGTCAAAGTAGCTTATCACTATCCTGTGCTTTATAGTAAGTAATCACTTGGCTCGCAGTGAGATCTACTTATTGAATTATAATACACGCGAACATAAAGGCGTGATTGCAACGTCGATCAACGCCAACCCAATTTCGCATTTGCATTCACATCGCAGGTGGAATTATAATCCAGAAAAGCGCATCGAGAAACGTGGGACTAAGCCAAGCTCGGTTAATTCCGACTGTCAGCGCAATCCGGCCTGGAGCTTTTATATCGTAAAAATTGGTGCTTTTTTCCGGTCGTGGCGGCATCCGGTATGTCGTGGACAAAATGTGAAAATACTGACAAAGGTCGGCTCGTATGAGCGAAGTCAAGCGGGGGAAAAAAAAAAGTATCGATGACGGAAGGACGGAATCCTCTCTTTCGGAGGCGAATACATCGCTTTTCATTTCCCGATCGCGATCTCTATTTTCCCTCTCGCAATGGGAATGCCGCGTCCTCGCGAGTCCTCGTGGCAATCCCTGTTAGCACGTTACACATCGTCCGTGTCATTGACGTCATGCCATCGACGGGCGAACGTCATCGTGGACGTTGAATGGCGCAGAAAGATTAATAGACTGTCGTAAAGTTGAAACTTCTTCAACATCCCCGAATATTCACATCGCACGTTTTTTTTACAGCCATTCGCTAGGCCAGGCCGCGGCCCGAAACTTTATTTTACGAAGAGAGCTGGTCGTTTTACGGAGTCTATTAGACTTCTTCCTCTTCGTTTCGTTCTTCCGTTGCTCTTCTCATTCGCTCATTCTACATACCGCGTCCTCTTCCGCTCTATTATCCGCATCAAACGAGGAAAATCGATGAAATGCTGTCGCCATTGTCATGAGTATTGACTTTACTTCGCTTACGTTGGAAAGTAACTTTCGCCGATCCCACTGTTTAACTTTGAGTAACTGCTAATCGCTTTCGGACCGGAGTTTGAGAATACAACAAAGGAAACCAATTTCCTTATTTGCGATAGATATACCGTACATACAGCAAGCGTCGCTTCGTGATGATTTCGCGACAGTTATCGATCAAAAATAAATGTTTGATTAGTGGAATAAATGGAAGATAAATTTGGATAAGAATTAACTTCTTTTTCTTACCTTTTAAAACAAAGAATAAGAGCTATTATGCCGTCATTATGAATTTTATCTATCAGATTTGTGGCATTAAAAGAATTGTACTTATAAATGTTAGTTTAATTGATTTTATAAGTAATTAAGAGATTAATGAAATTATGCCTAAGCAATTATATCGAGGATACCTTTAAAAATGAAAAAATTGGATTGCTTTAAGATTTCGTCATTAAAAGATTTTATGATACTAACAAGATTTTACGTTAGGTTTACTTTATAAAATTTTTTTTTAATATTTATCTTGATATTCGCGACGGTGGTTAACGTCTGTTTCATTGGCACGTTTTCATTTCACTTGTCTATCCGTCATTCGACGCTAGACGGCAGATGGTTACTTTACCCTCATCCACGAACAGGTTCTACAGTCGTGTAACAAGCGTACAATGGCATACGCATTAGTTGGGACGTGGGCCCAGATAGGATCTCATGGAAGATCTCGTCTGCGGCACTTAAACGGAGCAGAGCAGAGGCGGATGGGAGAGGTAAAATTTCCCCCGCGGGTGTAATCTGGCTGCGAAGTCGACGGTTGGGTCTAGGGTGGTTGGTTGGTTGCTTGCTTGGCTGGCTCGTCGGTTGGCCGGTCGGTCTCGAGGTTGGCAAAGGTGGTGGATGGAGTGGAAAGGCGTCAGGAATCAGCCGAGCGCGGTAGTAGTAGAAAGAGGATTGAGAAGAGGAGACGGGCCTCGTACGTGGTCGAAGAAGAAAGATAAGCGGAAGAGTAAAAGAGCATGTGAGAGAAAGAGGTCTGAACGAAGCGAAGAAAAGAAAATGCCTAAAGTAAAGGGGAGCAAGCTTTAACGAGATCGATGAAGCTACCGACCGATTCGCCTCGCCGACCATTGCACTGTCCTCCGGAACATCTAACTTTCTCTCTCTCTCTCTCTCTCTCTCTCTCTCTCTCCCTCTCTTTCCCTTTTCCTTCTGAGTCTTACAATCCGACCATCCTCCTTCGCTAGTTTCCCTCATATACCTTTGAAACAACTCTATTGACCACGCGAGGCGATGCTCTGGTGCGGTTAAGCCATGTTAACATCAATTTAATGATAGCTAGTTAAAGGAATGCGCGCGGACTTTAAGCGATTAAATAAACCGATGTAATGTTTCATTATAACTGACTGTTTTTCATAGCAAATGCGTAGGGGAATATAAGCGAGATAAATCGTAAACTTGTTAAATAATTAACCTCCCCGTTTGTCGGCAAAGTTGTGGATTTATTCGTGGATGCAATATTAATAACCGAACAAATTCGAAAATACTCGATAATTCCAATTATTTTTTCTAAAGTTCAGAATATTTATTAATTTTTTCTTCCATCGTTTCTGGATTTTATGGAATTGCGCGAACTTTCTCTGGAAAGTTGATTATAAATTGAGAACTTTACTTGTTAGAACAATCATAACTCAATTTAATCGAAATTTCGTTTTCTGTATCAGCGTTCTTTTTTTAACATATTTGGGAAATTAATTATAAATAAAAATAGAGAGCACATCCATATCTGTTGGTAATATTATATTTTATAAGGGTATACCTTAAGTAAGTGGTATAATAAACTAGCTTAATGTTCACTAACAACTTTTCTTTTTCTTTTTTCAGGTAAGTGAACGATCCTTTTTCTCGGTGGGATGCCTTCCCTTAAGGAGCTATTTCAAGCTAATTTCAACGTAATGCGAGCGTAACGTGTTAGCCAACTATTGCTTGTTGCTACATAAAGCGGTAAGGATTGCAATACTAATTAACGTTTTCGTACCACAAAAGTAATCACAGATTATTATTTTTTATATTTTTAAACAAATATAACTTTGTCATAATTGTGTACGGATGCAACAATCTTAATCAATTTGTTTATTACAACTCTCTTTGCTTATCAGTATTGACGTGTATATATACAGAGCGTCGATATATAATATTGCAGTTTCCTATTCTTGCTTAACGGAACTTCGAGGAGCGTAGAATTATCTCGAGAAGAAGTTTTGCTGCCTTTGTCAAGATCAAAAGATTAACGTAGAACTCGCCAGCCGGGGGTTCAAGTGCTGCTTATTAAATGCAGCAATTTCGAAGTTCTCTTTTGCTTACTTCGCCGAGTGACGAATTAATACGGTTTAAACTTCCTTAAAGTCGCGTATCATCCTTTGTTTCGCAGGAGTTTGCACAATAGAATTCCATTAAGCAGCCAGATTTGCGTGGGAGATTTTAATCCCTGTGATCTTAATCTTTATAACTTTAATCTCCATTTATCTTTGCCTTTGTGGGACGCGCGAGACATTCTTTTTTTTTCTAAATGCCAAACTTAAAAAATCAAACAACCGATGTAACTTCGGTATATTCTATAGATTCTTTTTATTGCTGCGATGTTTTATTCCTTTTATCGTCTAACTGCTACCTGTACGAGTATCGAACGTAAATTGCAATTACGTGAAATTCTCCATTTCACTCTTCCATTTACAAGTGCAGTTACGATAACTTATCAGGACAAACAATATACAAAAGCGATTTTGTAGCTTTCGTTCCCCCGATACTTTAATAAACAAATAAACTTTGTGAGCTGCGTACGTAATTTTACTGTAATACATAACAAGTATTATCATAATAATACACATATTAGGTGTTGGAATTAATTCGTAGCGTTTTTTAATGAAAGAATGTTATTTATTTCACATGAGCATTAAAAAATACATTAATGAAAGTACTTCCCATCACTTGTAAAATGCTACGAATTAATTCCAACACCTAATATAACAAGTATAACTCGGAATATGTAAAAAAAATTTAGAAAATAGGTACATCAGCTTCTCTCGAACAAAATTAGATTTATTATTTTACGCACTTGTTATATAGTAGGGGAAACCGGGGTCAGTAGACTATAAAGGTAAGTAGAATAATCGAGGCTACATTAAAAATAAAACAAAAATAAAACGTCTGAGCACACTGCCGCTAAGTCTGCTGTATCATCTTGTTGCAATTTTAAAAAATCGTATACCTAAGTAAATATTTTTATTCTTAAAGTTTTTGGTTTACAATCGTATATGATTGTCTGAGTATTTGATTTTTACTTAGATAGTAAGTGTAGTTCTTACTTAATGAAGTAACAGATTTTTTTTTGTTTATGTGCTTTTGTTTATGTGCCTTTGTTATTGTATACTTAATGTTTCTAAAAAATGGGAACGGATGGGGACAGTAGACTAACCACAGCATGGAACTGCATGACTTATTTAGTGACAACTCTTATAGTACTTACTCAAAATTTTATCCCTTTAAAGAGATTTTCCTCAGTGGTAAATATTTATAAGTTTAGTTCCCCCATGTCCAATCTTGAAAACTAGGCTTATTCGACGTGTTTTTGCACGAAATAAACAAATTTTGCAAAAAGAAGCTTGTTTTGCCCTGCGAAGCGAATGTTTGTGTTTAAAATATATTTTTATAAAAGTTGTATTAATATGTAGCCAAAGATGTAGCTTAAAATATATTAATCTTTAATTTAATAATCTTAGTCGAATTATCCTGGGGCTAGTTGAATTAGAAACGGAAATGGAATTAGAAAAATGCATTTTTTTCATATTAGTTATCAGTTTCTCCATATTATTAAAATATTATTAGATAGTCAAATGTATGTAGTAACTGATGTAGAATTCATTTTTTCGATAAGTCTCTTAATTTCGTCTGTGAAAATTCGAAACTGAAAAATGAGTCTATTAGCCCCGGTCTCCCCTAATAACACTTTTTGAATATCCTACACAGATATATGTTGCTAGTGTTTATTGAATAGCTATATTTTGACGAGAACTGCATACACTCGCGGCTATAATAGACACAATGTGCATAATATCGTTTGCATCATACATTACGAGGAAACCTTCCTTTGTGTGCAACATTTACGGCCCGGATACGAAGCTCGCAAATGCAACTGGTACAATAACGTAACTTTCCGAGTAATAACTCGTACCAAGTTTTCCTCCGTAATGACAAAGCCGATCGTTCGAAAGCGGCTTTCCTGTAGCTTTCGCGTCGCGGTTTCAGAAAGTAACTCCCAGCAGTTTGTATCAAAGTAATTATACAGTGCGTGGTTGACGAACGACGCTGTTTCGTTCGGACGTGTGCACGTGTTGCTTAATTATGCGTAAATCCGTCCAACTCGCTCAGACTCGAATTGCGCCAATTATTGTTTCGAGTCAAAGTACGGCTAACTTAAATCAATCAACTAAAATGTTTTCTCATCTATCGAATTTTTGCCGTTATAGCCGACAGCAGTTTATTAAGCGTTGTGCATCGTTCGCGTCCAACTTGATCTTCATTAAAACTTTTGAAACTTTTTGCGCCAACAAGCAAAACAATTTTCTCATCAATTGTTACGTTCTTTTACATAAATATCTTTTTACGTAATCTAAATGTTTCTTCAAATTAATTAATGTGTAACATATAATATGTTAAGACCAATTATTTTTTTTTTTAATTTTGTTTGTATATTCAATTAAACGGCTATGTCCTGAAAGCGATAGCCGGTAGATTTATGTCAAGCATGTTGGTCGGTACGTAGAGGGGACTTAACGTAACTTCACAGGACTGGTCCCGAACTAGTTCCATCTGTAGTTACTGCTTTCTGGCGTGGACGTTCCAAGAATAATTAGTAGCTATAACAACGGACACGCTGAAAACTAAGTTCAAGAACAGAAACTGCTCGGGGATGGGATTGACCTCAAAGTAGCGAGCACATTGGTTCTGGCAATGCATCCCATCGTATTTTAAGTCGACAATTCTCTACATTCCCTATACTATATTAGAATGTATAATTCATCCGTTTGCGAGGCGATTAAAGGCTATAGCACAGGAAAATTTAAACAGTGAGACGTATGCAGTAAGCAAATTAGCATCTTGGATTTGTTACTGTTTACGTCTTACTGCTTTTTTGTATGCCTTAAGAATGTATGGGTGATATTTCAACATAATAACAAAATTATGAGAAAATTACAGATTATTCTAAATCACATTAAAAATAATACGACAAATTTGGTGATTTACTTTATCTGGATCATGTTGTTTTAATAAATAATAATATTTTATAAATCTGTGCTCTAATAAAAACATATCGAAATTTATCATAAAATAAATGACAAAAATCTCAACTTTTTATCATAAGTATATCTATTCAAAATTATTTCTAAAGTTATATCGCGATGCATGAACTAGTTGTCCAGTAAATAAACAAAATATTTATTTGTTCTATATCTCTGTAACTAATCAGTGAATCACAATAAAATTTTGCATAAGTTATTTTAATTATTGAAAGTACTTATTAAAAAAATTTAGATTTTGTCATTTTTTAAATTTCAGTTTATAACAATAAAAATAATAACAAATAAAATAAATAAACTATAAAAATATAGTGTTCAATAAAAACGGAATGTTTTGACCACAATTTATATATATATATATGTATAGATTGTTTAAAGTATAAATATTAACACATTTGTAAAAATAATGCATCCTTAATACGTCACGTTTTTAAAAATTTTAACAAAAATTTAGATTTAACGAGTAATAAAGCAATAAATTACATAAGTCATGATGTAATCGTAACTATCATTAATAGAATAATTTTTAATTCGCTTATATTAACATGGCAAATAGTAAAGTTTCATTTTAAATCTTATAAAATCAAACTGATTGATTTGCGTTCACTGCTCTCACTTACACCAAGAATTAAAGCATTAATTGGTAATAGTATCCATTCATAAAGAATTTTTACACTACAGTGCGTCCATAATCGGTCTCCACTTCCGTGAATTTATGGGAATATCTTTAACGACATCCTCTTGTTCGTACTCGTTTCACTATTCATACGGGACCTTTATTCAAATCGTTTTCACAAGCCCTTGCGAGCCGGTTTTGCAGCTCGAGCCTAGCTATACGGCGTAGGATTTGCATTATGTTTGGCTGATGGCTGCACAAAGCCAATCAACGTGCAAATGCGGCGAGGCTCCCACCGTTTTTACGAAGCTTCGACGCGCAAATTGCCAGAATACGGAAAGAGGCGACGCCGCGACGTTGCATAAATATATCCGCGTGCTCGAAACAATTTTTATTTACGTGTTATACATATTGCATCGTCTCAATTGTTTTACTTGGTTGTCGCGAAATAATGAATTTTTGCACTTGCTTGAAAATACCTCTTAATTCGTCACGCAAATATTTATCGATGCTTGTTAACCATCACATTTTTTTCTAAAATATATCATGTTCTCGTCACTTTTACATCTCGATCGTTATCATTTACGTGACTCCAGCTCTAACGTTAAACATCCCGCGAAAGAGAGTGGATTTGTTTTAAATTAAAATCGATATCCATCACGAGACGACCTTAGCGATGGCGCCTAGGTTTATTGAAACTCTGTGGCTTTCGAGCAATTTCGCGGAGCTTTGCTTTAATCCCGCAGGATACGCTTTCTCTGCCTTTCTCACCCCTTATTATCTTTTCTTTTCTCCGCTACGGCTAACACGTCCGTACAACCGTTCACATTTTTCACGTCGCTAAGCACATACAAATAAAATTAATTACGACTCTCGCAAACGTACAGAATTTTATTTTACGAGTGTCTTAAATTAGAGACGGACATTTTAAAGAAATTTATATGTTCGTCTCTGGGGAATCCTTGAAAATTTATTCGAATTGCGCGTAAAAAAGAGCTTCGGAGTGCGTGCCTTACGGCAGAAACCAATAACCATGTAACTATACATCTCAGACAACCGAACTTAGGTTCGGGCAAGAAAGCGCGCTTTTATCCGGTGGCGCGAGGGGGTGGTGCGGTGGTGCGAAGGGAAACGAAAACGGGATGAAGAATTTGCGGAGGGAAAGGAGCGTGAAGGAGGAGGGTGAAATAAGAGCAGAGCGATGATGCTCCCGACGGAAAGAGCGAGGAAGGGGTAGAAAGATTGCACCGCGGTAGGCGGGAAAGTTAGCTTGGTGAGTAAACCGGCATGCGATTCCGCGGCAGACGTTAGACATTCCCGACGAACCGTACACAAGCTTGCCGTGAGAGAGAAGAACCATAAAACTTTATTGAAAGCACGAGCTCTCGCGCAACTTTTCTCGCGTCCCCCGTACTTCCTTTCCACCTTCACTTCCAGCACCCTCCCCTGTAAGTAAGAGAAGCTTCAGAGGTCGTCTCGGCCGTGGAATGTTGCAGTTCCTATCTTCGAACATGTAGCCTCCACTGTTTCCCCATTCATATACGTTGTCGGTTTATTGAAATACTAGTTGTAGACCTAAAAACACGCGCAAGGCGAGTCCCGTCGAAACTCATTACGATGTGCTTCGTCCCGTGAACGGCTGCCAATCGTCAGATTCGTTTTTGCGTAGTCGATGCGAGGTTACTACGTCTCTTAAATCGTCTCTATATGTACGACGTTCGCTCTCGTTTCAGTGAAAATTATAAGTTCGCCCGTAAAAAAAAAATCCGGAATTTTCTGAAATTTTCCGAGGAAGGAAAATTGCGCAGCTTGTACTTATAAAGTCTCGCAATGGATGGATATATTTTTCCGTGAAAATTACATTTTCATTGACAATTTCGATACTTTGAATAGACGGAATTAAAAATATAAAAAGGGATCAAAACAGTGAAGTTATCAAAAGCTTTAATATAATAAATTGATTTTCATAAAGTTACTCAAAGAATTTTATAATTTTAATAACATACTCTTCTTGGTTCAAATATTTCTTAATTGCTTTTAAATAATCCTTTGAGCGCGAACATTATGAAATGCATGGGATTTTATATGGTTTATGTGGTTGTGAAAATTAAAATATTTTTTAATAAATTCTCTTAAATTTAATCATTGAAACGTCAATAATTTATAGACAGATACAATTAAAATTGAAAGATTTCTTATCGATTACATATTAGCTCTTAATGAAAATTAATATTATTTATTTTAATTAAAAATGCGCAGTATTTTGCGCGTATAAAGTATTCGTTCATGTTTTAATTATTAAGATATTTAGTATGAAACGTTATATAATTTATCGCCTGCTCCTCTCTCCTCTTTACAACGTAATCGCCTCTGTCAATTGAATCTCGAGCATATATTGTGGAGCTCGATCGAAGATTACGGCTTAACGTTGCATTATTGCTCATGTTATATATTTATCCAACGCGCTCGACGACGAGCGTACAAAATTGCGGCTGTAAAGATGAAACTTTGGGCGCGAAGGGAAAGATGCGGTGTATGTTTAGTACAATATATTGAAGTTCCCGCCGCGAATTTTCCCTTGCTCAAGAGCAAGTATTATTCCATGAAAAGTTTCGCTCAAAGCCTCCCCTTCTTCGCGAGTGAGCGCGTCATTTTCGCAGTTTACAGAAACAAGAGGCTCTCTGCTCCTCGTGGCCGTCGATGTCCATCCGATGAAGTATCCATCGGATATTTTACCGTCGGCTATACCGAAAAACGCGTCCTCTGAATTTTATATCGCGTGTGGAACGCCGCACTGCAAATATTCTCGATTAAAGTAACATGATATCAAACAAGTCGTTCGATACACATTCAGCATCGTTATTTGTCGAAAAGAGAAACGAAACCGCGGACATGTCCGGCATCGACATTTACCCCATGTTTCGTGTCACCGACACGCAGGTTTATGACGAGTGTTTTTCGTTCTTTCCGGACGCTTTTACGAGACATTCTGTTACATTTCCGCCACCGGACGCGGCCCGCGTGAGACCGCAGCTTCAGTCGCGAACCATTTGTAATTTTCCGCTCGAAATGTACCAGGAATTCCGGGATATTTTATACCCTCGACCTATGCCCTCCCGCGACTCCGTCGCCGAGGAGAACGACGGCGCGACGAGATAAATCTTGGGCAGTCGCCGCCGTTTTCCTTCTGTGAGAAGGAAACCGCCGCTTTTCCTTCGTTCCCGTTTTCCGCGCTCGTTCTCTCGTTTTCTCATGCTGCGCTGGCGAACGACAATCGAATCGCAACGAGCGCGATATGCGAAATATATATGATTGCATTTACCTTCGTATTCTCGTATATCACGCGTTCGATGGCTAATTACATTGGCAACAATACATTGACATGAAAATAGCACAGTGTTCTCGAACGGGTTCTTTTGAGTAAACGAGAGTGAAATGGAATTTTAATAGCGAAATTACGAAGAAAGTGCACACTCAATAAACTTAATATTTTTATTTAGGAAAGTGCGTTTGAATTATTCATTATTACACTGAGAGAAAAATGTACTAAATTTTAATAAGTATTTATTTGAATATGTTGCCAATTGAATGTTTACTAAATATAAACATGCATTTATTTGAAACAAGAACTATTGACTTAATTTATTTCCTCCGGCTAACAGCTTTTTGACCAAAAAAATCTCGAAATTGACAATTCCTGCTGAAGTTTCTCTTTTATCTTTAGACATAAATACCACTTTTTACGTCTAATACCAATAGATCTAGTTCTCGATGAAATATCTAATAGATGGTATCTTAAAAAATACTAACATCTCAAAAATGGAATTTTTTAAAGCACTAAAATTAATTGTGAATTCTATTTTTTTTCAAGTTCAATGACAAATTTTATAAACAAACCTTTGGTTTACCCTTTCCACTATCTCCATACTTGCTGATATAGTCATGCAGGACTTAGAGTCAGTTTCGTTAAATAAATAATATTTCTGTGACACCATTATTTTATGTACGACATTGCTTTAGCTATTGACAATGCTCAAATTGATGAGATTCTTATTAAATTTAATTCTTACCACCCAAGACAATTTACAATGGAAATTGGTGGAAACTCATTAAACTTCTTGGACATTTGCTTGATAAAAAAAAGAGGAGAATCTTATTTTTGATTGGTATCGTAAACCTACATTCTTGGGTCGTTTTCTCAATTACTTTTTCAATTACTTCAATTATATCCACTCTGTCAAAAAATTGGCACGATTATTGGTTTGATTGATAGAATTTCATTACTTTCTCATCCAAGTTTTCATAAAAAGAATTTTGACTTAATTATAAAAATTCTTTTGAATAATTCTTTTGATTATCCCCTAAACTTGATATGATTCAAATTTAATATTAATTTTATATTAAAAAAATTTTATTAAAAAAAGACTTTACAATAACTTTGATCTTTTTAATCGTATTGACGATTTTGTTACTGATAAAAAATTAAGAAGAAATCAATAATAAAAAATTTTTCTCTATATCATTTATTCCTAATTACCATTTATTTCTAATAAAATCAGTAATTTTTTAAAACATGTACCTTTTATACGTATGGCCTATAGAGGCATAAATAAGCTTAATAAATTTATTAAAGTCCAGAAAAATGTGCTACCTCAATCTTCTCAATCTAATATATATAAGTTGTATATAAGATTGATTGTAAGGACTGTGATGCGTCGTTGAACAAACAAACAGATGCCTTAAAACGCGCATAAGTGAACATAAGAATCATATTAACAGAAACAGAACATTCGGTTCTCACACAACGTCGACTCATTTCATGAATTTGATTGGGATAACGTACATATTTTAGACAAAGAGCAAATTTTATATAAAAAATTATTATCAGAGATGATACATATTAAAAAACAAAAACTAGACCTGAATCTAATACACTTTCTCTCGATCCGTTATATATAGATCTATTTTCAGAGATTTTAATGTTTCCAATCTATATCGTTTATCCTTGGTTATATTATTTATTATTTATTATTTATATTTATTGTCTTTGTAAGATTATATTTATTGTCTTGTAACATCTGTTGTCCATTGTTTCTCTCAATTTTCATTTTACATTCGTTTATCAAACAGTTAGGTCGTGTCTAATAACTCTGTCTAATTTGTTTCATATATGTAAGTGAATTAAAGTTTGATTTTAACTATTATTTATATTAACTTTTTATTTTATATTCATAATTGTACTACACAGTAAATAGAACAGTCTAATGGAACATGTACAACATATCTTAATGAAACAGTTCAATCTTCACAGTCATGTAAGTTTATTTTACCATATTTTTTGCGGATAACTTCATGTTAGCAATTAAAAATATTTTTTATTTTCTTTTGATCAGTCGATTTAAAACAAAAAAATCTCTTTTTTTCCTTTTTTAGTACGAGTAATTTTACCAAGATTAACTCGAATATCACTACCACAGTTTTTTCGTATTTTATACGTTAATAATTTATACTCGCATGCACTGTCATTATGTAATTTTATAATTAATAGTTTAAATAAATTTCTCTGAAGAGGACCCCCCCGTAGGTCGAAACATATACGTTATAATATTCACTTTGAATAAATGATATAAAATACGCACATAACCAGTGTTGGCTCAAATTGGTATTTTATTTATTATTTTTTAGATTTAATTTACTTATTATTATATTTTATTTAACAAATATTTATTTTCCGTAAATAAATGTTGTATTAGTTGAAACAATTATTTATTAAAATTTAATACATTTTTCTCCCAATGTAGTTTACATTAACTTTTCAATTTTTTATCACTGATGTCCTAATAATGAAATATGTGGAACTAGGGTGTTTAAATAATAAAATTCATTTTTTAAAAAGCACACATGGCAGTTCTCTCTCTCTCTCTCTCTCTCTCTCTCTCTCTCTCTCTCCCCTAATCTCTTACACTGTCGTTAGGTCGGCAATCTCTCTATTCAACTATTGATGAGTTGTTCAGAACAACTAACGCGAACTGCACACTAATTACGTAGCTGCGGTGCCGAGGTGGAACTTTCGCAATTTATACTTTTGGATTGACAAAGTAGCAACGGAGAAGGAATCAGAGAGAAACGATCGAGAGACACTCGCTCTCTCGAACACTTGAATCGCTTCGTCGGAGTCGTGCCGAGTCGTTTCGCATTTCAATTATCTACCTCGATGAAATTCGACGAAAATTAAAGTCACGTAAAAAACTCGAGTCGCTCGCCGAGTCGCTCTTGACGAAATGTGCCAACCCGCGTATTCAATTGGACCCTTCTCTTTCACCCTCAGGGAGTGACGAGAGATTGTACGATTAAACACACATCGTATTTTCCTTCATTCGGATAATCGCAATCAACTGTACGGAGGGTAGGTCAATTCGAAGAGCAATGTGACATTTGCGCGTTTGTTTGTCCATTACTCTCGGTAACGGACCGACATTCAAAGTCAGGTCCGGAAATTAGATCCGACGCATGCTATGAAAACATACCAATTGTTGCGTTTTCATGTGTTATGATTAAACACGCAGCATTATGGTAGTTATTGTATACATTTACAATATGGACATTTGAGCGCATTTATTATACTAATTTTAATACTTGCGTACGTACGGCAAATCTGATCTTTTGTTCAATTTACCTTTACTATCACAGGTATCACAGGTATTGTCATTATTGTAATCATAATGGTAATTATTGATTACGGTTTAACGTACTCATTTACAGAAAACAATAGATCGTAACTGGAAATTATACGAACCGCGTGCTAAAACTGCGACAATTTGCTCGATATAAAGCTACGATCGATACTTGGGACATTTATCTCGATCTCTCTGGTGGAACGAGAGGATTTGCCGGATATTAAAATTTCAGAAGGCCGGATTTATAATCGGTATCGATTAATTACTCGGCAAGGCAAAACTTTTCGCGCAAAATGTCACTGCTCGCGAATCGACGAATAAACGACGAAGATTTCCACGGCAGACGGCGCAACGCGACGCGATCCGGCTCCGTTAATTATTCAACGACACCGACGAACGCGAGATTGATCCGTGATGGAAATTGTTCATTCATATAGACTCGCACACACATATACTTCTTGGACGGATCGGAGCGATTATAATCTATTCATCGTATCCCAAAGCGATATTACAGTTTGAGGATTTTCATGTCAAGATTTTCATCCACGATTATCTAGACAAATTTGATGGATAAATCTTTTCCACAATGGCCAATTTCCTGATATCACGACATTTGCATTACCTTTTACATTACTTTATAATTACGCGTAATGATATTATAAAAGCAACGAATACATCTACACGCTGGCTGTTACGAGTGCATTTACTCACTTTAGACATTTTAAATTGGTTATTTTCAAACATGTATGCGTCAATCGAACGGACATTATTCGTGCATCATGACGTAATTTTCAAAGCATTGCTTCGACAATTTATACAATTACTCAGTATCGATAAATAATAACTGTATGACGCGTAATTAATAATTTGTTCACGTCGTAATTGAAACAGGTGTATTTTATTTTAATTAGTTAACACGTACGTTGAGATTAAAATACAAATGCATTTTTACCGATGCGTGTAAAATGTCGAAACTGTCAGTCTATCAAATAATGCTTCAAAATATCATGGTTATTTATTTTCATTAAATATGTATTATAAATAATCACATTTTACAAATATTCAGACTCATTGAGAAATATTCGTAAAATGAAAATATTCATTTAGAAAAGGTAAAGGCATTCATATGTGTGACATTATGTGGACTGCGAATTGTGTCTCAAACTCGTCTCAAACATTCACATGCAGATGATGGATAGAGACGTAATCACTTTAATTCATGCTGTAGAAATTGCCGTTTCGAATTTTAAATCTATCATGATACAGCAAATTACCCGACGTGCATTCTGCCTTAGGCTATACGGCATCAAGCGTCGTGGATTATGTGTTTTCCTTCATCAAATTGTATCCAATCTCTGACATAATTATTTAGAGACTGATAACTGTGTTCTCAGTCGCCTGGATTCTTTCACATATCGCCCATGGTTCTTTTACAATCAAACACAAACCTGTCAGGCTACAATGACACGAATTTTGCTGCACGAATTTTGAAATATTATAACCAATGATTGGTAATAATTACTAAATATTTAGAAAAGTAACATTATTTTTGATTATATTTTACTCAACAATGACTATTGCAAGACTCTATTTTCAGTATACAGGTACTTCCTGTATGTTATACATACGAATCAATCGATGAATTGCGATTCAAAGCTTAATTTAGTGAAAATTTAGTAGTAAAGATTCGTGATACGTTATACAAATTATAAAATTTATAGTGCACTTGTCTGCATATTTTATTTTTGCTCGCATAATTTTTATACACCTAAGTATATTGATTACAAACTTTATTAATAATGATTACATCCGCTGCACTTATCGAGAGAGATTATCTATAATTGACGGCAGATTGCAAGACATCTCGAGAAGGAAGGAGACATAGAGCTGAGATCTAATTTTCTCATTTGAAAAGCTTGAAAGACTTAAATGGCATATTCCTCTTTCTTTCCCGCACGGACTTTCCTGAAAAGTATAGATAGCGTCGCGGTGGGCCGAGCGGCAAATGCGGCCCCCACTTGTAAGTTCCTCGCAGAGGAAGACGACGGCGACGGCGGCGGTTCTAATCGGCTTCGAAACGAGCTCGTCTTCTCGGGGTTCAATTAAGCAATCGACGTTGGTACGCGAGTAAATTAGCTCAGGCAATCAAAGTTATCGTTCCTCGCTGTATAAAAGACTTCAATTTAGCCTTTATATATTCCTCAATTTCTATCTCTCTTTCTCTTTTCTTGAAAATTTTAAATTTTTAAATGGCGAATCTTTATTTCGTTTCTAGAAATACAATTCAGCGTTATTCAATTTTTTTATATTTTAAAGCTACAAAAAAATAAAACAATTACTACGTGCAATCTCAAAGCAGCGGATACGTATTCATGGTTTGTATCAAGAAGAGAAATCGAAGGAGAACGTTCTTATTGAATGGACAAGTATGTTTGGAGAAAAATGAAGAAAGTTTGATAGCATGATTTAGATAGTACAGTTGTTTCTGAATATATCTCAGATGTATATCCTTCGTAAAAGTTACGCAATACGCTCTCCAATAGAAAGATAATGACATCATTAGCTGAATAAATAAGACCTCGATGATCAGCATATTTTATCTCTAGTTAATTGTATCTTATGTGCAAATTCCACTTACAAAAAGAGAGCTTTTTTCATTCGTATAAATTCCACCAATGCGATGTTTACCAAACTTGGAAAAATGATCTTCTCCGAAATTGATTTGATCCTACCTTCATCCTATTTCGTCTCTTCTCTTGAAAATAGGATTCTCAAAATAGAAAAACGATTTTATCTACCTCGTCGCTCGTCATCCTGTCGTGTCGGCGGCGATTGATACCACTCGACAAGTGTCTTGAGCTCCACCAACTTTGCCTTTATCCGTCTTAGCGTTTTCCTCCGTAGAGTTCGAACGGCACGAGGATATTACTGAGGTATTACGGCGAAGTGGAGAGCCGCTCTTCCGTGTCGCCGGGATAAGACGATTCTGTTTATCCTGTCAGAAATACGTTTCTCTCCTTGACGCGACGATCATCCGTTTCCTCTTTCAGTCCGCTCGATGGCTCGTCTGCCGATTTTCGTGCGCTTTCTCATTTTGTATTCCTCGTCTCGCGTCTCGTTTATTCCGTATCGAAGCTCATCATCCCTGTTCGCTTTTAATTTGGTGCTACTTTACGATTTTTCCCGTTTTTTAATAGGCACCTCCCGATAGATATTGTATTTATTAAGTTGACTATTCGAAGGACGAGATCCCACAAGATACGACAGAAACGTGCTTTAACAATAATAGCGCGTTATGCATTTTATCACTAAATAAATTATACTTTCAAAACGAGGATAAGGTATGTCATTCGGTATTTTAGAAACATTATGCATGTTATACTAACACAGAGTAGTATAGTAAGTTAGTTACTGCGAGCGTATTCTTTGAGCAACGTAGAGATAGTTTTGCTGTGACGAAAATTCGGTTGGACGCCATACTGTGTTTCGCAAGTTCGGAACTCTCCATATTAAAGAACTCGGTAACTTAGTTCTCAATTAACTTTAGTTAATCAGGACTTTTTAGTTCTGCTTAAACTAATGTTAAACTAAAGTCTACTTGACATTAATCGAAGAATAAGGTTTTGCTATTCATTTGTTTGCTCGAGGAGTTTGTCAAAGTTCTTCAAATCCGGAGAAAAGTAGCTCCTGTAATTATGTCTTCTATAATTATGCATCGTTTGAATTTTTTTAAGAAATTCTATTCAATTTAATAAAAGGAACCAAATGACCAGTGTTTGTTATTAATGTTACACATTTTAATTACGCTTTAAATTTTTTAATTGACTTAAGTTTATGCCTATATACAGAGTGTTTGGAAAATAATGATAAATCTTTCGCATAGAGGCAGAATGGACTAAACTTAAAAGAAAAGTTGTCTATCATTTTGCAATTTTCGTAATAGTCAACAAGATATTAATTGCTAAAAATTGCTGAAAAATTAATCTTCAATAATTTTTTACTCAAATACTATCAACTTTACAGAAAACTTTACAGAAAAACTGCAAGAGACAAAAATTATTTATTTTCTTCTCATAAAGCTCTAAGAATTTTTTAAGAATGTAAAAAATGAATGTGGTTATAATTTCAAAAATATATGAAAAGAAAGAGCATAAAGAACCACAGCACAAGATGTAGTTAGTGATATTTAATTATTCTTGCATTACGAATTACAATAAAAACATTAAACGTTTCGGCCACAATCTGGCCATCTTCAGTAAAATTAATAATATTTCTTAAGACGCAGAATTACATCAAGTTGAAAACAAATTCAACCCTCGTGTGTTATAATTGTAAAGATCGTGTTTGCATCAAAGCGACGCTGCTTCATATAATAATGTTAGAACGTCAGAAGTCATGTAGTAAAAAGTAGAACGAGAATTTCCAGATTCTAATTTACAATAATTTATTCAATTATTAATATCTTTTAAAATGGAGTATAAAACAAAGGAAACATTACCTGTTTTACAGCAAAATAATCGATGAATTACAAGTATATTCATTTCACAGATAGAAATTTGTCGTGACACTATGTGTTGTTATTGGTCGTATCACATATTTTTCGGCTATTTATATCCATGAGTCAAATAGTTTAGAAAATTCTAGAATTGTTTATTAAGTGCGAGGGAGATCTTTCTTTAGAAGAGGAAGATAAAGGATCAGACAAACCTTCAGTATCACTTTGTTTATTGATTCCACTTATTTGGTTTTTAATGTGTATCATTTCTGAAATTCTTCGTTTCATCAATGATTATTCTGCATCTAAAATTTTAATGTTATCCCAATCAAAATCATGCATTTTATTCACACGGTGACGTGAAACAACTGATATCTCAGAAGTAGATTTCTTAATATCAGTCTTCTTTAATACGAGTTTTTAATTTTCTCTTAGTTTGGCCCACATATGACGATTCGCAATTCAAACAATTAATCTTATAAACCACCCCACAATGGTCATCCTTAAGCAAGGGATCCTTTCCTGTTTTAATAATTGTATTTAATTTATTCATCGGTTTATAGGTTATATTAAACCCATGAATATATGCGAGTTTTTTGAATTTCTCAGAAACCTTACGATAGAGGACTTTTCAATTCAGTTTATTCCATAACCCTAAATTTCCCCTCTCCTTACTCCTACATAACATTACAACACCACAATAAAATATAAATAATTTATTGCTTCTCACAAATTTCAATAAATTTTTAATATGACTAAACTATCCAATCTAACTTTTTTAATTTTCTCCTCATTAATATTTTTTAATATTCATCCTCTTAATTAACTCCTTCAACATTAGTTCAATAATTATTATACAAATCTTTTACTCTCTTATAATTTTGTTTATAATATCATTTTGATCAAAAAATTATCTATATTATAATATTTCTCACTTTAATTAGTGAAAGATTTATCATTATTTTCTAAGCACCCTGTATATCTATAGATTTTTTCTAAAATAAAATAGAGAGAACTTTCGATTTTAGCACAAAACATAAATTTTAAAATTTATTACGTGCAATGTAATTTATTTCCTGAACTCGTCGGCCTTGACTTTTGTCACGGTAGACCAAATTTCATTGAGCGCAGTCGGTTTCGCACGAATGTATGCACGAATCGCGAGAAACACGCCCGAGAGAGACAATTCCGCGCTTCCCGGCCGAACAATTTTCCACGGGAGGAAGTGGCCGACAAGATTTTACAGCTCGTCGTTTTGCGAAAATCCTCTGAGGACGAATTTTATTAGAATCACCGAGGTTAATCCAGTTTTTCCGCCGATCGCTAGCTTCACGAAATTATATCGCCGGCGAAAACAATGGCTCGCACACATCTTCTCTCTTTCTCTCTCTCTCAATTTCGCAGAGAAAGTTGCCGAAGAACGAGACAAAGGCGATGGGTTAGGTTTGATTATATGCAGTTGATTATACCCGTTTAGAGGTCTCATGCCTTCAGAACTAGTCAGTCCCAACGCGATCTTTTGTGAAACCGTGGAATTGCCAATCAAATATTCAAGCGAGCTTGTTTAACTGCTGCAATAAAGAACAGACGGCTCGAGTCGAGCGCAAGCGAGCTTTCCACCACCATCACCACTGCACATTCGCACCCTCGTCGCTTCCACGTGAGCTTTTCAACCAACGCGGCGGTGCTTGAATGCCATAAGGTGGCGTAGTGCTGTGTCGGGGCACGAGTGTTTACACGAAACCAACGCCGGATGTTCCATTGTTAATGCGAGAAGAGTTGGAGGAGGATGAGATAACCCGGCTATCCCTGTGTTGATTGAAGTCGGACTTTCCGCGCGACCCCACGGAAGCGAACAATTCGAGAGACAACTTCCGCAAAGATTTGTACTTACGATTCTTTGTGAATTTTGTATGTCTATTTTGCGATAACAAAGAGAAAAGGTAACTGGAGAAATTTCTTAACAATATTAATTTTAATCTTTTATGAATGTTTTTGAATTTAACATACTCGTACATGTCGTACATATACAGTTTCCTTTTTCATAGATTAAAGAGACAAAAAAGAATCCGAAATGTCGTTCATTATCTTAGCAAATAAATTAAATTTGTTTTTAATTGTGTGATGAAATTATAGAAAATGATAGGACTTTGTACCTACTGTACTGTACAGCAAAATGCTCGCTAATAGAAACATTAAATGAAGTCGCTCACGGCAAGAGACGAAATTAGTTGAAAGAGAAAGAAAGAGCTTTCATTAACAAAGCACGTAAAAAAATGTAGTGAGAAAAAAATATAATCGAGGGTGGGATTATGTTCTTTTTGTAATCAAAATTATCTCTTTGCACGCGGGACAGATTTTAGAGTTGTCTTCTTGAGTCGCATCGCGCATCGTCAGATCATCTCATTTGATGGGGATTAACGAGCTACCTTGTTAGTATGAATTACATCTATATACATATATATACGTCTGTACATCGAACTTTCTCGAGACAACGGGGCGTTCTCTCATTTGCGATTTGCGCTTGTATTAAGAAGCGGGACGAGTCGCTTTTAACTCTCAGACAACGCTAATTTCCTGATTGCTGGAAGTCGGAAAATTAAACGTGGAAGCACAGATGAGCTCTTGTTTATCTCTCATTAGAGAACAGAGTTGTAAAGACAAAGGCCCTCTATCTCTTGCCGTATTTTTCTGCATTATGCAACGTCACGGCACCATTTATCCTGATGTCGTTTAAAGTTAAATTAAATCCTACGAGATTACGTGTGATCCTCTTTTGACATAATATATTCATTTACCAAAATTTTATCTATCTCGTTCATTAGCGAAATACACGCGAATGCAGGATAGTAGCCAGCCATACAAACTGGAAATTACAACATTAATGAAGTAAAACTTGCTTTTGACGTTCTCATTTCTCGCAAGATCATTTAAAAAGCAATTAGCCCATTGAACATAAACAATGAGGAAATGAGATACCTAGGATAATGGCGGAGGGCAGCTCTATGATATTCATTACACATCGCTTTAATTGCCTTCGAGATAAGAGCACACGCATATTTAGACGATGAGAGCAAGTCATGATGCCTGACTCTTTCAAAGTGTTTTTATCGTTTGCTTCTTTTTTGCTGCTTCATAATTACCAACTCTTTATCATTTGCTTGTTTTTGTGCGGCAGAGCGAACCCCGCGAATCGTTGATTTAAATTCCATCGTCCGCCGGTTGATTAACTCGATTTAAGTGTCGCGGTTGAACCTGACTCGCGCCGTCTATTTTAATTATAATTTTCGAGCGTATCTGGTCTCTTCGTGGTGCGTTCAGATATTGCGCTAATATTACACCGCTTGAAAATCGTCGCCATTTGTCGGACTGTCTCATTTTGCAATCAGATCATATTTCAAACGGGCAATAACAGCGAGCATAATATCGAGACTGTTTTTAGCCGGCGCAGCGGCGAACGTTCACGCTCGTACTATCTCGTCGTTAAAATTTCATAAAACTCATACGCTATGCGGTTCTCATCGCGTGGCACGTCGTTCGGTTCTGTACAAACTTCTCTTGCAACGCGCTGCGCGTTATCCGACTGTATTAACCGTTCTTATGCATTTCCTATTTCTATTAAAAAAAATTCTCCTTTATACCTTCCCCTTTATACTTTCCCCTTTATACGTTAGTTACCACGAGCGTGCAGTCAATGAGAAATGTTATCATGCGAGAAATAATAAACGTGGTAACGCGTTGCCCGTTAGCGAAAAATGCAAATTTTTAGGAGCGCATTCTGAAGACGGGAACATTTTTAGTTTCTTGCATATTCATTCGTGTACGCATCCTTGGACTTGGTTTTATTCGAACGCTTCTCTCCGCATTTCTTTATTGCATTTCCAGCTTAACGCAATGTGTATAAAATAAAATAATATAATTAAACGGCAATAAGGTTTGACAATAAGGTCCTTTCGCATGATTAATCAAAGAATCAAGACAAAAGACAGTTGTCATTTAGTCGCTCGTCACACTTATTTTCACGGATGCGCAAGAATCAAGCAACGAAGAAACTTGATTCGATTGAGGGTGAGTGCAATTAACGGAATCTACGTCTTCGTCTTTAGCCTTCATCCTCTTTCTTGCTTTCTCTTCGACTTGGCAGAGTGGATACTCAAACTCAGTAATCGTTACTCATCCTCTTGAGACTCAACCGACTCTCTTATCTTCGTTCGTTTGTGTGTTTCGCTTCATTGTTCTCCGCCTTGAAAGTTTTATTCCTTACGAGCTATCTGATTTCGTTCTATAAATACTATAAGATAATTCCAATCGGGAGGAGTTAACTACTCGGGAAAAAGTTTCGGATACCGTTAATAATGCCAATTTATCTTAAACTATTCTCTTTATAATGTTACTGAATAACAATGCAACACGGAAACTCATTAATTATTGATAATTCAAAAAAAAAATTTCAAACCAAGTATATATTTCGTTAAAGGTAATCTTTTATTTAAAATACGATGAACAACATATCTAATATAAGTACGTCAGAAGGAAATTATGATTTGAACACAAAAGTCGAGAGTACTTTCTCGCAATTATAGATTTTCTCAGAAGTTTGTTGGCTTTCTTCTTATCGTAACTGAATTTTTAAAGAAGAACGCTCTTCGATGTGTGAGACTTTTTTTTATTATTCGCGGATGCTACTTGCGCGTCTCTTTTTCACGATCACGCTACGTTTCTCCGAAGAATACTCGTAGTCGAAGAATCATGATTTCATTGTAGTAAAGTACCTTCATCTTGTGGAACAGCTGCTCTGGATCGGAATCGCGCTTCTCTGTTCGCACCCTCGGCACGTCTTTCAGCGGATCTCCACGAATTAACGAAGCACTCAGAGGCTCTTTTGGTCGACTACAGAGAGACCTACCGTTAATTCTGCGTATACAGAACAAGAGAACAAACTAGGAGATCGAGCGAGTCGGCTTGCCTGCCTGCCTGCCTGTATGGCTTGTGAGTGTCGAAACTACGCGGTGACTCGGTTATAGCGAAATGGGAGGTTCTGTATGGATAGTCCTCCAATTTTGCAAGGTCGGTTTGAACCTAACTCGATAAACGGCCCTCGGCGCAATCAGCAAATACTTGCACCATCGTCAACGTCGATTCAAGTCCCGCGTGACGAATTCCTCTGGATGTTGAGCTTCCCGAGCTGGTCTTGCGCGACTGGAATCCCGCAGGACGTCGACCTCGTCGCGCTCGGACCAGCCGTTTAGGAGAGTAGCGCGCTCTTTAATGAGATTTCATTTGCGTCGGCATGAGAGTGGATCGAGAGCTCTTTGCACATCAGTGCACTCTCTTTCACCATCGTTTACGTAATTTTCGCGATGCGAAACGCCGCGGAGACGATGAGATATCTTCGCGGGAGGAATCAATGAAACGTGTTTCGCTTTTTCAATATAAATGTAATAAAATATGAAACTTGATGAAAATTGATCTTTTACGCTCAGAGAAAAATATAGTAATTGTAACTGTAAAGCCGACTACGAGACAAGTTTTGTATGTAGAATTAACGTACATAATTAAATAAATTTCGTAGAGTTGCAGTAACTATAAAATAATTCATTCGACTATTGTGTGTGTTTATGTGTGTGTGTGTGTGTATGTGTGTACATTCACTCACAGAAAAGATATTCAATGCTATTACTCGTCAATCTAGAATAAAATAAGATCGATGTAGAGCCAATCATATTTATTCTTCAGAAAAGAATAGTTTCTTCTTAAATGAAAAATTCTAAAATTTAGAATAAAGTATTCTTAATGCTATTCTATTAATTTTCTTAACAGAAAAATTTAGGTTACATTTTTCGGCAACGAAAAACTGTGCCCGGCCAGCACTCGAACTCGAATCTCTCATTCCGCATATGTCTCACTTAACGCGATAGATCACGAGAGAAAATGTGATGATGCTATAATACATAGATATATAACATTAGATAGACTTATTTTAAATATAAGAATATATAAACCTAAGTTTATGTGTGTTATACTTGTCTCAAGACAAGATATTATTTTATTCGAGAGAGTAGAATAAAAATTATTGATTTAATTTTAATACAGTTGAGCTAAGATTAAGTACATCAAGAATATTTTTTTCTCGACATTAGAAATTCTTTTTGGAGAATGTTAATTCTACATATAAAACTGTATAGTTGTTATTATTTTGTCGAGTTTTGGACGTATTTGAATGACTAATTTTATATATATATATATATATATATATATCTTGCTACATAGCTTGAAATATTATGAGATTGACTAATATTTTTTACAGAAAATAAAAAATATTAGTCAATCTCATAATTTATATATAATGAGATTGATAATATAAGATATAAGATTGATTCACATATATAATTGACGTATATAATTCACGTATATAATTCACATTGAATTATTTAAACTCCATTAAAGATCGAGCTTCGACTATTACAGGCACTAATTTCTAATTCGTATTGATTGTGTTCTCACATGTACGGTCTAAAATAATATTCTTATTGTTAATATGTTAATGTTACGTTATTAATTGCGATTTTAGTAAGATACAGGACAGGTTATGCATATGTTGAGACAAGCTACTGAAAACTGTAAATTTATATTTGGAGAACGTGTGGCATACGCTTACAAAATGTCCATTTACTAAATGACATTGAGATATATTTAAAGCTTAATCATATACAGTTGTCCAGACGGAAATGCGACGTCGTGTCAGTCGTACGCCATGAAACTATTTGGTGATGATTTAAATCCAAAATGGTGAATATGATGACTGTGATTATAGCCCGACAGCCAGGCAACAATACTGCATTATTACACCATTTCCGCTTTTCCATTACTGCGACATTTTCGCCGAAAATATCGTCGACGCGCCTGTCAAAATATCGTACTTTCGAAGATGATGATATGACGTTGACTTCAATCGCAGAATTAAATGAGCTTGGGAACACGTATAAATCACGATTACGCGATTTCGTGCTAGTTGAAGGTTTAACGACCGTAACTGAATGAAACACTTTCCGTTCAGTTGATCCCTCGCTGATTGCCTGAATATGTCACGAATGATAGCAATGAGCTAATTTGAAAAATATATAAGTGAATTAGAGCGGACAGTACAGCGTAGAAACGGGAATACAAATGCAAATGTTACAGTCGCGGAATAATTATGTATAAATAGTTTAAGATTTTTTTTTGTCGACCACGCATTTAGTATGAATTAAAACAAGCATTAGTAAAAATTGAAAACGGTGCTCTCTCTCGTTTCTCTACTGTGCATAGAATGCATTCAGTTTTGTTAAATGAACAAAGTTGTTTAGTTAGTCAGCATAACTTTCACTTAAAAAAAATAATTAGTGCAACTATACGCTCACTCGCAAATATCAAATGTTTACGAGTATTAATTCTTTAATCAAACATTGAAGTTAATTAAATTTCTTGAGAGAGAGATATTTGGAATGTTCTGCAATTGTTGGCAATTTCATCATATTTTACAGAGAGATAATCGCATATCTGCTAATTGAGAGTTGTTTTCATAAATATACAACGAATGATCAGTCGATAAATCAGTTTATGGAAAAATAATATCTGCCGTGATCATGTCTCGTCATCGAACCTCCATTAGATATTTCTGTTTATTATTACCTTTTTATTACGATCCTGTATTTAAAATAACGGTCCGTAAACACGGATACGTTAATTCGCTGCTTTTTGGAACATATCGAATACCCGTAAAATGTAATTTGCTTAAAACGCACTGTGCTGAAAACGAAACCGTTACCGCTCGAATAATCAAACTCGTCGCTCATTAAATTAACGCAATAGCTAGATTGGGTAATGTTAATTTATGATAGCAGCACTGTATCAGTCGTTATTTACTAATTAAATAGAGAGCCATTATTATATTAAAATGCGCTTACTCAACTCATACACGTATAACTCAAGCACATGTTCGATATAGTTTAACGTTGAATGATGAACAAATGAGGTTACATGCTGCTTAATACATAGTACATACGTGATTTAATATATTTCGACGATTTTTCTCGCAACGAATTTAACGTGTAAGGAGACGGCAGGAGATGCGAAGCATTTCGCAAATATAATTGGATCATAAGAGAAAACGGAGTATTCTTTAGATACATAGGGACGACAATATATTTCCACGGAAAAAAATCTGTCTTCGTTGTCAAGAACACGATTCGTTCTAATAAACGTGGGATAGCAATCCGAATGTTTCCAGAAATTACCTGTTGTACCGGAAACTCTGTCGATTGGCGCCGCCATTTATCAAATTCAGCCAATCTCTCGGTTTCCAGCGAAAAGCTTTGAAAGAACGAATGGCTAGCGAAAGTTAGTTGGCAGAAAGCGGTGTGGACTGCGGACGAAAGGTAGAACTATTTGTAATTACGTTTCTTTCCACTCCATCTGTGCTAGCAAGTTGAACTCCGAGCATTGCCACATTATATCTCCGCTGTCTTTGCTGGTTCTTTTATATCGTATTTCACTTACACTTTTCCGTCCCGTGCTCTTCGTTCTCGTCCTTATCGTTTTCGTTACAAAGTATGGCTCGCGTTGGGAAACAGATATTCGCAACCATCGATATTTCTGCCCCGGCAACACTATACACCTGTACAAAGCCACTGAATTCCATACAATCCCTGTGAAATATCAAGAGATTTCTGTAAAACGCGGAGCTTTCATTAAAAATCCAATTCGTGCGTTTATTTAACAGCCGGACCCGTATCTCTACGAGAGTGCAACCGCTTTCCGATAATGCATTGAACCGTTCAAATGATAATGTTATTATTACGTCCCGTGTATTTAATGGTGCCGATGAGATGTGGTGCGGCTCGAAGATATATAACGTCCTGTTCCCTCGAACGACGGCATTTAGCTGTCGAGCTTCGCTGTGGAAACGCGCGACTTCCGTCCCGTATAATATCAATTGCGATCGAGAGACGCCGCGCGCCGGTGATTCGAGAATCGACGCCTCCTCTCCGCGCCGCGCGAAATTCGTACGCGACTTTTGTGCAATCGGTTCTTGATTAAGATTAATTGGATTTTTCGGTGAATTTACGTGCTGCTCGCGTCGGACACGTGCGTGCGGGCGATGGGTGATTGCTTTGACGGGTTGTCGGAAAAGGTCGGCGAGGGAATAAAAAAAAAGGAGGAAATAAAAAAAAAATAAAAAAAAAACCGTCATGCCGAGTAACGGGCATTGTGCCGACGTTTCTATTATACTAAAACGCAGCGCCCGGTGTGGACGGGACGTGACACAGAATGAAATACGAAGTTTTCGCGTAGTGTTTTATTTATTCGTTTTTTTTTAACATCCGCACTTCCGATGGTTGATATTCATTACGTTCCCCAGGTATCGCAACCAGGAAATATTGCGTTTTACATTGTTCTATCTCATCTTGCATCGTTCGTTTGCATAGACAGTCGCAATGATAATATGACAAATAACTTCAAGAATCAACTATACAATTAACAATATAACAATTTCAATGAAAAGAGATCTTAATGTGAGAATTTTAGGGATGTATAATTAGGGGCCTCGCACAAATATTACATAATAGTAATCGTAAGACATACCATATGAATTAATCAATCGAAGCAGTTTTTGACAATTCTAGACTTTGTGATTGGTTAATTCTTACGCTACATTTTAAGGTTACTGTTATAGAAAGTGCACATTATAATAAAGAAATGTAACCGCGATTTTTCTTATCGATATATTCTAACACTTTTTTCTGTTATAATTTAATTTTGCATAAAATTAGATAAACTTAATAAAAGCAACAATCTTTTAGCAATTTTTTTCGTGACATTTGAACATATTCACGGTATTGATTGACAGTCGTTTTATTTACATTGATATTTTCAATGCATTTTATAAAAATTTTACTTGTTCTCTTTGTTCCAGTCTTTCTTCCCGTTACCCCTTTTGCAGAAGAATTTTGCCATTTCTGCATCCTGTCACCTCAAATCTTTCTGAGCTGTCTACATTTTCTGATAAGCGATTTAAATTCCTAGACATGCTGTAAAATATTCACATCACGGTATTGAACAGCGTTGCGCGTTTTCTTCAACAAAATTGATCCATATTGAACGAATTCTATGTACAGGTATATATAAACGATAAAGGATATGTAAGAAAATAGAAAGCGTTTTAATATTCTGACGTTATCATTATCAGTACAAAATTTAAAAAAAAAGACACTAAGAAAACGTGCTTCTCGAATAAAATCCAAGTATCCAACCCAATTAATAGTAATTTTAATTTTTTTTCAAGGATATTCTTATTGAAGATTTTTTTATTCCAATCCAAGTAACAGCAACTTTAATCATTTTTCTGTCAAAAATTATTACTCCTCGAAAAAAACTAATGTATCAAATGAAAAATTAAAACCCAGATGCTACAGTCTTAATTAATCAAGATAAATCCTATTAAAAAATAAAACGAGTGGTACTATCTTTTGTTATTTCTTGCTTCTAATTTCAATATATTTGGAATGAATGAATCAAATGAAATCATAAAACAGTATATGAAACATGATATATATATATAAGTTAACAATTTATTGACAGTTTTACATAGTACAATGTTTGGGATATAAACCATCTTTAAGATCTCTTTAAGATACCATAACATAAATCTGTAAGATGTTGTATGCCCAGTTTTGGACATGTATCCAAAAATGCTGCCTAGGATGTAGGATAGAGAAAACGATAAAACAATGAAAAATTGTATTTACTTAATTATTGTAATAAGAGGGTAGTTCAATAAGTCTGGTAAATCTTTATGAGATGATGTCACAATCTATTTGATGATATAACATCTGGAAATCACTTTTCAAACCTTTCCAGGTCAAATTTTAGCCAGAATTAACGCATTATTCACGTACGATAATTATTTAAAGCGAATGAGAAATTTAGTTGCCGCTTGCATGTAGCAAAGTACAAGAGATTTCACCTACTTTATTCATTCTCATTAAGACAGTAATGCGCAGAAAGACAAAATTTCTTGCTTGATTTCAATTTTTAACACACTAAAATATTACATGAAATATTTCAATGAAACTTGATAAGGTTTTGAGGGTCTTCACACACACACATTGTCAGAATTTCATTTCGACATCGTCAGAATTTCATTTCGACCACATGGAAATTAAATATGGCGATCGAAACAAAAAAAATAATGAAAAAATGGTCGACATTTTTTTTAATAGTTGTTTCCGACCTGATAACAATTTTTCTAATTTTCGGCAATTACGTCGGTGATCAACATAGTTGTATTTTAAGACCCCACGGTGAAATCATAGTTTATCGTGTCTCAATCGTCGCTACAGTTTTAATGCTATAAGTCCGCCATATTCTTGGTTTTACAGCCAACGCATGCACAGAACAAAACTGATCCTTCATTTGCTTGTAGTATCGTTACTATATGTAGTTATACTGTGGCCTTACTGTAATTATTCGACCCCGTCGATCGCTCGTGTCCCCCCGCTAACTTTCGTCGTCCGAGGAAAATCAGGCCGAACTCTCTCAGATCAGCTCACCAAAACCTCCTTCTTTTTTTTATTCCCTTATCCTCTCTGTAATACTGTCTGTAACCTTTCCCTTCTGCCACACACGAGTCTCACAGAATTTTTGTACATTGGAACTGTACAATTTTGTTTATTAAACAAAAATGTATCAACAATATATAATACTATATTTATTTCAATTATATTTGTTAAGCCAAACTACGGAGTTTGTTATTTAATAGAAACCTCTCCTTGTATTCGAAGTTCTCCCGCGATTGCACTTTACCTTCTCCCCGGTCACTTGGATTAAATTCCATGACCGAAAGCCAATAGGGCAAACGAACTTACTGGTATAGCTAACGTTAAAGTGCGCCCTTGTAGCACAATGATCCAGTTTGGACCCTCTAAACGAAAAGTACATTCGACTCGTGACTCCGATTAGCGGAGTAAGGTTTCCACTTCGTGCTCCTAAGAGCCTCAGGACGAAGCGAAGTGCCTCCCGATTTGCGTTGGTTCTTCCTTACAGCTCCCTTACGGTCCGGAGCCTGAACACGATCAAATCGGTCTTAAAATTTGGTTCCTGTTGCATTCATCTCGTCAGCTCCATGCGTGTGGAGCTTAGACGTAACATAAATATTCGATTTTTTTCGCATATTTTCTTCACAAGTCTCGTCAAACATGCATTTCTTTTCTGATGACCTTTCGAAGATTTTCGTGAAGAGAAATGCTGGTTTATAATTTTTTTCCGGAAAATTCTATTTCTATTGAACTATTCTTGCTACTCCAGTTTATGAAGGAGATATATAACGCGGATAAAAAATTGTAAACAATTAAATATCTCGCAAACTGTTGCGTTTTAACATGATTTATACTATTCTGGATTAATGTGGGAGGGGTACACTATTACTACAATTTATTAAAACTTATATATGTTATTTAGAATACTTCTCGTTCCTTATTAATGCCGAAGTCCGTCGAGCAAGTCCGAGATTGCCGAGAAAGCATTTTCTGTCGCTTGAAACAAGCGACTAGTGTGAGAAGAAGCTCACTGTCTCATTCACTTTCAGCACACCGAAAGCGAGCACACGGACATGGGCTCATACTTGATTGTGTGATCTACCGGTTTCGCCAGATCACCGTCTGATTCTGTGTTGCCACCGTCAACGCAGAGTTTTTGGCTGAGGTCAAAGTCTCGCTTCAAATGCTTTGAAGCATTTGCTAGACCAATTAGAAGAATTTTTACAAACTGACCAGTTAAAAATCGCTTCAAAGCGTTTGCAGCATCGCGTTGACCGTATCCTGAGTCACATTATAAAGATATACAGTAAGGATAAGACGACAAGACTCCGTGTTTCATTGAACCGCGCATATTTGCTTGCGCATCATTAGTGGCCATGTTTTTGGTGGCACCAATCCCGATCAAAACAGAAAACCCACAGTTTCTCCGTTACTGCGCTTGCTTAGCGATGAAACACTATCATGTTTCCTGAATAGCTGATTAATTAATTTTATGAAGCAACTGTGCATGAATATATCTGACTCACCGATTTAGTGTAAGATTTTGAAAAGTTAAGATTTTTTATCTTCTTTTTTTGTTGAGTATAGGCGATGGTTCCTAATACTATTGATATGATATTTAGTCATCAAAGACTCTGAAAACTCGTCTGAAAAAGATCAAAGATGCCGACGCTGCTTGTCTCTACTATATATCCTTAAACTATGATCATGATATATAAAGACAAGGATATGCTCGTCCGATAGTAATCCATTGCTTAGATATAGAAAAGAGAGGGTAAACAACAAGTTACGTCATGCAATATGGTCGCAAATCACGGCTGCAAGCATATCTGTTAATAATGTTATTGTATTTGATTACAGTAGATTAACATGAAGTGTAAAATGAAAGGCTGTAAAAATTATTATCGGAAAACGGAAAATAGTCCGATAAATATTTTTCATTTCCGAAAAACAAAGCGTGGTCTCACGGACCAATCTTAGTACTTGAGGGTTAAATAAATTTCTGGAATATATTATTTATTTTTATTTTTAGTATTTCTTTTTATATTATAATATTTTTGTATTTATTATTGTTTTTTCAATATTTATTTTATATTTAATATCTTTTATATTTGTTAAAATATATTGCAAGGAGCGCTGTAAGTACACTGATAAATAATACATTCGAATTTACCACGAAACGATGACGTAACTTGTCAACGATTCTGATTGGTCGCTCGAATGTCACGTGATTACATATTGGAGCATGTTGGAGCATGCGACGTGAACAAACCTATGGCTTCCTTTTCTCTCCATCCTGTGCGCATTGCTGACTAGGCGCATTCGATTTCCATCCTTGTCAATCTTCTCGACTTCAACTTTTCAAGCCTATGTCACAATATAATATGATTATACTGTGCCTATGTTCCTTCCAGTAATACATGTTCTAACTTCAGTAATATATGTTCTAACTCTTGTCTTTATATCATGACTGTGGCTGGGTATTCAGGAACCTTAGGGGCTGCTCACAATGCGAAAGAAATAGGGAACAGAGAATAAGAATTTCAACCTATCAGAAACTGTGTATTCCACAATACATAATTTCTGATAGATTAAAATTCTTATTCTTTGTTTCCTGTTCCCTATTCCTTTCGTCGCGCAGCCCCTTAAGATCGTCACTCGTGTCGGAGATTCTTATTGCTTACAGTGGTTTCTCCAAAAGAAGTTAACAGATTTAATCCTCTCATCGGAGATACATTTTTAAAATCGGAGGTAAATCAATGTATTATATATATGCAAAAGTGAGAAAGACATTAGCTTAGTACACTATCATTTCTAAAAAAAATCATTACTATCATCACTATCATTTCATAAAAGTTTAGAATGATTAACGTAGATTTTTTTGGAGACGTGGCAATCATTGTTCGTATATATCACGAAGTGATCGCATATAACGTCGTGTCGATATTGTTATTTAAATTATTGAATATTATTATTTAAATCACTAATAATACTAAACTCTAATAATATTAAAACATGCACTAATTATCAGAATGCGTACTGGAAAATGAGAAAAATATAGATGACTCTTCCATATTATGCTATTTCAATCTGTTATCATATAATTAATTACAAAAAGGTAGGTGGTTCTTGCACAAGCTTATGAGCATATTAATAAATAGCAGCACACATTCCAGAGAATATTATTACAGTTCAGTAGTTTAAATGTAGCTTGTTTTAAAATCGATACTTGCGTATATACTTCATCAGAATTTTAACAATGCGCGTGTTTTCACAAGAAATACGTAAAGTCGTACATCTTGAGACTGCCTAAGATGGATACATTTACAAGCTAAAAGTAATGAAACAGATACATATTATATGCTGAAATACGAATTCGATTCGTTAATTGCAGTAGATTTGTGATTTGTAAACTAATATCATTCTATTTTTTCCTTTTTTTTTTTTATTAAACGCAACAGGATTTTCGGATTTATTCTTAAGTTCACTTTATGCAATCTGCGATTTATGTCTAAATAATATATTCAAAATTTTATATATTGTGGGATATAAAACATAATCAAAGAATCAAATACATGCATATTTATAAAACATTTTTAAATATACACAGTAAAAAACCAATATTAATTTTAACATTTTTTACATGTCCCAGGAGGTCTCTAAATTTTAAGTAAAAGTAACTCATTCATCTTGTGTTATTTATTGACAAATTAGCCGTGTTAAATAATTGATACAATATTTTATATTTATATTTGTTATTTTGATATTTAATGATACAAAATCACAAAATGAGTGATACAAAATAAGTAAAAACTACATAGAACAATAGTTACTAAGTACAATAACTTGTAAGAAATGTTAATAGAACATTTTCGTTCGTATAATGTCAATGTATTAGATCTACAATTAAAAATTTCTGCCAAATTATTTGAACATCAGTACAGACTTTTTCAATGTTAGCTTACATTTAGCTAAATGCTGTCTGAATTTTGAGTAAGTTTTAAATATAGAACAATTTGAAAAGCAACACTTTAACTGTAATTGCGAACCTTCATAGAAAGAATAAATTATTCTTGAAAATATTCTGTCAAATGTTGACATAATTCCTTAATTGAATTTGCAACATAAGTACAGTTTATACACATAAATATACATCTTAAAAATAAACGTATTAATTAATAAAAACAGAAAGATCAATTTCAATTGGTATGAAATTCAGTATATAACTTAATAACATAGACAAAACATTGAATTTAAATTGATATATTCATTTGGTTTCTCAAAAGTGTATATACTTCTCTTATGCGTGGAGTTACAGGATCACTGTTCATTATATATATAAAAATATTTTTGTAGAAATCTATAAAAACTTATCAGGTTTGAATCGTATTGTGTATTAAAAACAAAATAATTTTTAAATAAAATATCGAAAACCTTAACGAAACTTTGTACATGAAGAAGAATAAATTTGTTATCTATATTTAAAAAGTATTGTGCCATAGCTGCTTTGATAGAACCTACGGCGACTAAACGTGGTTGAATCTTTTCTCTTAACTCTGATTCTAAAGACGTACCGTTCTGCAACAAAACAAAAAATAACTTAGCATTATATAAAATATAATACAATTCTCATAAACCTACAATTTATTAAATATTTTCAATATACTTTTCAATATAATATACCTTTTTAAATAAAATAATTTTTTCTAAAATTGTGATTTTCCCTTGTAGCTTTAGTTTTTCCTCTAACCGTTGGGGGGAGGAAGAAGTCGACATAATACTAAAATAGCTCTTGTATGTTTATCCCAACCTGAAAAATTTCTCACATATTGATAAATGTTGCAATATTATAAAATAAAACTGTATTAATATTGTATTAAATTTATTCATTACTTTCTCTCAATTTATCTACTGGAGAATGTATTTCACAGTCAGTCTTAGAAAAAAACTCTTAAAATAATTTCACAAAATTTGAGAAATTCTTTTAAAAGAAATCACCATATTTAGAAAATTAAAGTTTATATTCTTCTTCAATCTACAAAATAGATCCAATAAAAAATTTTATGTATTATATTTATATACAACATTTGTTTTATATATATAAATATTTTTATATTCTATATATATATATATATAGAATATATACATATATGTATATATCATGTATTTATATTTTATAATTATATATTTTTATTTATAGTTTTATTTTATATCTTTTTCTACTTAATTGTTATTAAATAGTTTAAAGTATTAACTTACCATTTCAGGTATATTTGAGAATCTTGGAAACGTATCGAAAAAATTAATATTTAAAAATTTTGTTCTATACTGAAATATATCTTTGTTTAAAAATAATTTGTGATTTTTGATCTTCTGTGGCACTTTTGAGAAAAAGAATGCATTAATTTCAGCTTGCGTTAAGTTCTCATTTTCATCTTCTGTAATGTTTGGAACATTTCTGTTGTTCTCTTTATTACACGTTTTTTTTTCTTTATCTCTTGTTGCATTGGAGAGCTTATTTGCTAAATAATCTGTTTTAATTACTGGATCAAAAAAAGATTCCTAAAAAGACAATAAAATAAAAATGTAAAAATTTCATTTTAATATATTAATGGAATGTTTATATTTTTTAATATATTGTTTAAATATTGTTCTTTGTATTTACATAGCTAATGCAGTTTCCGGATCTCGTTATTTCGAGAAAATTTCCGCTATAGTTTCGACAAACTAACATTTATCTAATGAGATTAATGGACACTTTAATTCTTTTTTCAAAGTAAGCATTTGAGTAAAAATCCTTCCGTATTATACTTTTCAAAAATGTCTTTTCCGCATGGATTTTTAAAAATAATTTCTTTCATTATCTGAAAATTAATATAAAATCGCATTAGATGATCTATCTTTAATTAAATATTTTTTAATTTATTATAAAATGACAATATTTTCATACTTCTTTTGTATCTATCCTTTTTTGATAGTTGGAAATATAATAAATGAATTTTGTAGAGACTGTTATTGGTATTTCGTCTTCAGAAGTATCTGTAACAGTTATAGAAGAAGAATTCGGTTGTTAGATAATCGAGATAATCTATCAAAAAAATTACCATATATGTAAACAATATGATTTATATATGTGTATGCATATATATATATATATATATATATATTGAAATATTTTTTTAAAACTTACCTTGTATTGTCGGCCTATAACTCAATTATGATAATAGCACCTCTTCCGGAAAATTGAACGTGTTCAATTAAAAATTCTTCTATCAATATAGCTTTTTTTTGTCGTAAAATTTAAATTGTTTGTTATTCAATTCGGAAAATATTTTTTTTGCTAAAAAAATGTAAAAAACAAATTGTAAGCGTAGGAAAAAATGTTGATAATTCAAATAGTATAAAAAGTTATGTAAAGTATTTAAATTGTAATATATATGTGTGTGTGTGTGTGTGTGTGTGTGTGTGTGTGTGTGTGTGTGTACGCGCGTGCACGGTGCGTGTGCATATGCGTGCGTATGCGTGCGTGTATATATACCTTTTACCTCAAATATTTCATAACTATATGGTTGAAGAATCTTTGCTCAATGCCTCCGATTATTAAATTCGAAAATCAAACTTGTCCATTTTGTGTTGGTGAATTATAATAAACTCCTTGTGTCAGAGAAGTAAACTCAGAAAAATTAAAAACATTATTCTCCTCCATTCTAACAACAAATAAAAAGAGATTTAAATGGTTTCTTTTATAACGTATTCTTGTATTCTTATTTTTTTAATAATTATTTCTTAAACTACTATTAATATTAGAGACAGAAATATATGTATAAATAAGTTTTGAAGCATAAAGGTAAAAAAACATTGTAACAAAAAACAGTTACGTTTATTTACCTTATTAAATTGGAATCACACAATGCTCGATTTCTTGAATGATAACATGCTAGAATTTGTTCATGCATTGAACACTGCATGCTGCATATGCATGATTTTTATATTTATGGATTACTTTATAGCTTATTTCCTTGCATGCACTAATCAAAAGAAACAATTGCTAATTTCAAAATTATTTGTTAAACATCAGACTATATGCATCAAAGCAAGCATAGCAACAATGTGTACATGCATGCTTATCATTCAAGAGATCGAGTATCGTGTGATTCATCTTTATAATTTATAAATTTCTTTATAAAGTACGACAAAGATTTGAATGGTAATATTAAATCAAATTTTACAGAAAATTGTCCGATAGCTAATTAAAATCTTACATTCATATAAATAATAAACTTACCTTATATAAAAAATTCTCCGAGGATTTTCAGATTGATGGTGAGCATTAAAATGAGATTATATAATTTGCACTTCACTTTTCCTTACAAATATCCCGTGTGACATATGTAACTCGCTTTCGTTCTAAATTACTTTGAAAATCAGGATCTTGCATGTTCTCACACGACAGAAGACAAAAGAGAACTGATAACGGACGAACTAAAGATATTACTGCCATCTTCTATTCAATGAATGGCTGCGTTCAGCAGAACGTTTATTTTGCAACTGTTGGAAGTTTTCTTTGCGCTGATTGGGTTATGCTTTTAGATCAAGAGAAATGGTCTTATCTCAGCAGAGAATCATAAAACGGTTGCAAAAACTGTTGCGTTCTGCTAAACGCAGCCAATAAATGAAATGTTATGTCTGAATATGTTACTTGTTAATATTAGATTTTTGTGTTAATACATTTACTGTAACTATTTTGAAGTGTAAATTACATTTTATTCCGAGTATATTAACATACAAGTACTTCAAAACAACATTTGCCTCTTAAATTTTAATACATGATAATTTTAACTGAAGTTATAATGGAATATTTGTAATAGAAAATTTAATTATTTTCTGTGTCAAAGTTTATGATTATTTTAAAACTTACTTTAATCTTTCTTAGAATGTTAACTTGACTTTAAGACATTAATTGAAACAATTGTGTTAAAAACATTTAAAATAATATTCTATTTTTAATTAATTTACACAAATGTTAAGTTACAAAAGTGACATAAATCTATATAATACATGAAAATGTTATCAAAATAATAACATATCAGTTGTATGTTAATTTTACATTGAGGTAATAATCAAAATATAACACAAGAAAATTTTAACTTATGGACGAATAATTTTTTACTGTGTACGCACACATAAAAAATACATTTAAAAAATTTTAAGTAAGCTATTCTTGTTTTCCTTTTGTATACATTCTTCTTACAATTAGAAGACTTTGAATCCTTACTCCAAATTAATCAAAAATACTGCTATCGTAAATATTAATCATTGAAATCATTGTCATCGTATGTGTTTTGTCATTTCGATAAATCAATGGAACAGATGACATTATGATTCCTTATTAGCATTTTGAATAAAAATTATATTAATAATAAAAATTTAAATTTACAATAATTGATGTAAAATTACAATCTTAATGATTACATTCAAAATATTTTTCAATCGATTCTAAACTCAAAGTTATGAAACATTTATTACTGAAGATATTATTCATAAAAATGTGGCGATTGTATAATGCTCGAGAGAAAAAATAGGAATGTAGCCTCTGAAAAAAAGATTTTACAAATTGGTTTCGTTTTAAAAAATAGTATTTAGTTACAAAATTAACAAAAAAATAAAATATTGTAGAATATATGCAAATATATATACATACGTACGCAATTTTTTCTGCATGTAGTCTACTCAGCCATAACAAAACTTTTCATCAAAATTGTACAAGAAAAGATTTATTTTATCTCGCTCTATAGTGATGCGAAAGCAAAAGATATGGTTTATTTTGCTCTGCAGTAATACGAGACAGAGAAAGATATGTGCGAAGATATTTTACTCTGGTTGAATTTAATGTCAAGAGATATTAGATAGACTTATCTCATGGCCAGACTATGATTAGAGAATCTTTAATACGTGTAACATGAAGAATAGATTAACAATAAATTACAATTGATTCATGGGATAATTATTTTGATGAAAACGTCGAAAAAGAAAAGGTCATCAGCACGTTTAGAGAGTCAATTAGCAAACTGCTATGCTATTATTTAATTTTGCATAACTCAAACGATATACGACTGAAATATTAAATAATAAACAACACACACATGAGTATACATATATTCGTGTGATAATACGCTCAAGTTTAAGAAAAATAAAGAAGTATGTGTAATTAAATGCTAAAACGTTTAATAAAAATGCGTTTTAATAAATGCTGGTTATGTATTGGTATATTAACATCGCAATGTAACGACGAGTAACTGAATAAATAAATCCTACTGAATACATAATTTAATTCGAAATTATTTATTTAGTTACACAATAGTCAGTATTTATTATTACGAATTTTTACTTTCAAGCATTTTGAAATGTTTTTAAAGTATAATATATTTTTAAAACATTTCGAAATACACATTTTAATCACAAATAAATATTTTTTCATTTTTCTTAAACTTGAGCGTATTAATCCGGGAAAAAAATGTTATATAAATGGACTTACTTATAAAATATGTCAATTTTTTATATTATTTAGGTAGCATTGTGGTAAACAACACACAAATATATAAAATAGGACATATAACAGAGGAAAAATCCCTATTATGAGGTACCTAATGTGAGATAGCGGCGTTTCTACTAAACTAATAAACGCTATCTCTTGGTTCCATCATGAATTTATTACTCTTGGCTTAAAAACTATTTAGTAGAAAATTTATTATAGATCATGCCTGTAGTCGTTGTAAAAAAAAGATTTTAGAATTTGGATGTCTTCAAGTTTCATTGAGATAAGCCTTTAAACCTTGTTTATTATTTAATAAAAAATAAATATTTGGCAATAAATTCTTCATGTAGTGATAGAGTAAGGTCGTATTAATAGAAAAATGCGGGATATGTTTAATTACAGAAGTTAGATTTGATCGTAAAACCATAAGGTAAAAATCGTAATATGAGATATCCAGGATATTTTTAATATGAAATAACCCATGCTCTTATATCACAATGAAAATCGTTGCTAAAGAGTAAATGTTATTATACAATAATAAAAAGAACAACCGGAATGAACATCGAGTGCCTATTTCTGCTATGCTTGATTCCAATTACCTGAAGACGAGTCTATCGCATGCTCATTTTTCACGCACGCTGGCTGTATTTGTTTGCATTTTAGAAACATGAAATAAAGTTTTTTAATTGCAACACTGATATATTTTGCGTTTTACTATCGATTTCTCGAAGGATCTCATATTAGGAGCACAATTTTTTAACTTTGCGATTTGCTCACTTTTTACATTTCTTTAATTTTCAAAAAAAAAATGAAATTTGAATTATATATAAATTTTATAACGTTATCTTAAAGCTTATTAAATTCCCTTCAAAATGACCTATTATTTTTTCAAATTCTACCCATAGACTTCTAGCATTTATCCAAAATATACTCAGTATCTCATAATAGAGGCCTTTCCTTTATATGTGCATGCGTGCGTGCGTGTGTGTTTGTGTGTGTGGATATATTATATATAATATAATTATATATGAAACATTTTTTCTTGGGTTATCACATCAATATATCTATATATATTCGTGTGTATTGCTACCTAAATAGCGAAGATGAAGACGAGCCATTATACTTGGTCATAATATTATTTTTTCTTTTAAGGATTATTAAGACATTTATTTAGAGCCATTTATTTATAAAAACATAAACTCAATATATTTATTAATTTGTACAAAAATATATTATTTTTTAGAAATAAATTATGATATCATGTGTATTTTTTATATCTTTGAAACATAAGTAAATTGCTTATTTACATAAGTAAATTGCATGAACTTTTGCGGATGTTAATGTGTGTAAGAATTAATATCATTTATTTTTTTATTTGTAATATATATATATATATATATATATATGTAAATATATATATATATATTATATATAAATTATATATAAATTAAACAAATTATTATAAATGTGAGACATAAATGTGGGAATAAAAGTAAATAAAGTTTGATTTAGTTCGAATATATATATATATATATATATATATATATATATATATATTCGAACTAAATGAAACTTTATTTACTTTTATTCCCACATTTATGTCTCACATTTATAATAATTTGTTTAATTTATTGTTTAACATTATGAAAAAAAACAATATTAATTACTTTAATTCGACTATTGTATTAAATAAATTAATAATTAAAAATTGAAAAACATAAGGTTCGAACTAAGGTTCTAACGAGGATTCGAAGACATCAGTTTATTCCTGAAAGAAATATATTTTTGTCGCTTTTTATCACCATGTATTACATCATCTCATATTTACAATCAACCAAATCCATTTATCAAACTGAGCGTCGAGAAAACATATTACTTCTAATTCCTCGATTGGACACAGATCGCGTCATTAAACAATCTTTCAAGAAATACGTAATAGGAAAACATTTCACACATATTGCGTATACCATTTCATGGATCATCAAATTTTAAAAAAGAATAGCATGCGTATCAACGTGAAACGGAACGCGTAAGATTTTATGTATGTGACTGGATAGGATACCAATCCAGATTTCGAATCAAGTTAAAAGCAAGAATATAGAAGCATATGAGGAACACTCACTAGAATTCGGTGTCAATTTAAATATGCATTTGAACAGAATTCCCAAAAGTTTCGGCCAAAAGTCATTGAGGCTCAGTTTGATAATTTGACTTTTATTTTACAGTTGTTTATGTTGTAAGTTCGCTGTGACATTTATACAAGTACAATATATTACAGGTATATCGAGCATCCAAACACCGTTCTTCATCATTATTATAAGAAAAATATATAAGAAGAAACTATAAAAAGAAAAGAACATTTATCAAAAAATATAATGATAAAGACGGCCATCTTTTTCATTATCTTTGCCACCACAAGTGGCTTATTAAAATTGTTCCTATCAAACAACAATCTTTATGACGACGATACAGGAGGACCAAAATTAATGAATATACTAAAGCTGATTAAAGGAATCGAGGATTTCTTCGTACAGAACCAACAATATTTAGCCGAACAAGTATCAGACACAACACTGCGATCTGGAGATGCATTTGATTTTATAGTGATTGGTGCTGGTACAGCTGGTGCGACTATAGCTGCGAGATTGAGCAAGATTCCTCAGATTAAAGTACTACTGATCGAAGATGGAACACATGAAAGCTTATACATGGATATTCCATTAATGCCTTACTTCTTACAAAAGACCAAGATAAATCGAAGCTATCGAACGAAGCCATCCAATAAGTACTGTCTAGGCATAGAAGGCAATAACTGCATTTGTCCAACAGCAAAAGTTATTGGCGGAGGTAGCGTACTAAATTTTATGATTGCTGCTAGAGGAAACGCGAAGGATTACGATCGCTGGGCCGAGATGGGAAACGAGGGCTGGGCATACAAGGATGTCCTCAAGTATTTTAAAAAATTAGAAACAATGGATATTCCTGAACTGAAGTCGGATATTGCCTATCATGGTACCAATGGACCAATACATATCACCCGACCAGAATTTCGCACGGGCGTGGCAAAAGCATTTATACAAGCTAGCAAGGAAATGGGATATCCAATAATAGATTACAACGGAAAGGAAAAAATAGGATTCTCATATGTGCAGACTACAATTATGAACGGCACCCGTATGAGCAGCAACAGAGCGTATCTAAACCCTGTGCGCGATCGTAACAATCTTCATGTAACTCTTGAGAGTATGGTAACGAAACTATTAATCGATCCTAGTACAAAACGAGCAATCGGCGTAGAGTTTGTTAAGCATAAGCGGACTACACGTGTGATTGCGAACAAAGAAGTGATTGTATGTGCAGGTGCTATTGGATCACCTCAGTTATTGATGTTGTCCGGCATCGGACCAATGAAACATCTTATCGAATTAGGAATAGACGTCGTCCAAGACGCACCAGTCGGTGAAAACTTTATGGATCATATAGGCTTCTACGGATTATCGTGGACAATAAATGCATCAACAAGTTTACTACCAAGCAAACAATTAAACCCTTTTAATCCGTATATAACCGATTTTTTATTAAAACGAACAGGACCATTCGCGCTCCCGGGTGGACTAGAAGTCATCGGTTTCGTTAATACAACACATCCGGAAAAACGTAACGGTTTACCAGATATCGAACTACTGTTTGCCGGTGCTTCGTTGAAAGAAGATTATATTTTTCCAAACATGTTACATTTTAAAAAATCTATACGTCAGGAATGGAGTAAACATGCTGATACATATGGTTGGAGTCTTGTACCAATATTGATGAAACCAAAAAGTCGTGGTCGAATAACGTTATTGGCTCATGATGTTAATGTTAAACCAGAGATTACGCTGAATTACTTCAACGATCCAAATGATATGAAGACAATGATCGCTGGTATTAGAACTGCATTAAATTTTGGTGAAACAAAAGTGATGAAGGCATTGAATTCTCAATTGTTAAACATTACTTATACTGAGTGCCATGACTATGAATATGATTCCAATGCTTATTGGGAATGCATGTTAAGAATTCTAACTAGCACGCTTTATCATTTTTCTGGAACTTGCAAAATGGGAGCAAAGGGAGACTCTACTGCTGTCGTTGATCCTAAATTAAAGGTATTTCTTGGAAAAACGCACTCGACTATTTATTAGAAATATTATAAGTAATGTGCCATATAAGTATATATTTTTAATTTGTCAGTTTATATACAATATAATGTATTGCAGGTGATTGGTATTCAAGGATTACGAGTGGCAGATGCGTCTATCATGCCCGAAATTATATCGGGGCACTTAAACATACCTATTTATATGATTGCTGAAAAAGCTGCGGATATGATCAAAGAAGAATGGGGTTATTTGGAGAAATCATGATGATAGAAATCAATTTTCATAATTACATTATTTTATTACATTTTCAATATCGTTTTACGATTATGAAAATAGTACAAATATTGTATAAATGTATTGTATAAATATATATAATACAAATATAAGATATATCATTTGCAATATAGTTTTCGAAAAGTTTTGAGTAAAAGTCACATGGATTGTCGAAGACATTCAGAAATCGGAATCTCGGAGTATTTCATCTTTTTTCACACGCAACGATAATACGATTTCGGAATACTTCCACAGTAGTAACAGGAATATCTTACACAAGGGTCTTAAAATGTCCTTATAAATAAAAATCCTAATTCAAATCTTCAAAGGATTCAAAAATACGAAATACTCCGATTTTTGAACAAATTGTCTTCGACAATCCAAGCGACGTGGATGCGAAGCATGCATCGATGCAGAAGGAAATCATTTTCAGCAATTTCTGTAATAGAAATATAGATATAAGTATAAGTTACAAAATAAAATATAGATACAAGTATAAAATAAAATATACATATAAGTATAAAATAAAATATAGATATAAATATAAAATATAATATAATATATATTATATTTATAGAAAAACCATTTATAGAAAAACCATTGATAAAAAAATTATGCATCATTCGTAAAAAAAGATTTGATATCAATAATTGGCACAAAGTTAAATTCCATGTAATTCGAATATCAAATTAAATATTATAAATAATATTAACTTTAATGATATGTATGATTCGTATAAAAGATTTTATATTAACAACTGACGCCAACTTAAATCCTATATTAAATTAAGTAAAGAATACAATCCATAACCTTGTCCATTCAAGTGTTACCACAAAAAGTTAAAGATGATAATTACAAATGAAAAGCTGGAAAACGATTGGTAAAACATAAATATTTTAGATGAAGAAGAATTTTTACACAAAAGATTGACGTCAGAAATGATTTTTATAAAAAAACAAATTAATGGTTTAAACATTAAAAATGACACGGAATTTCTCGATGCAGTTTATTCTAATTTATTCACAAGGATTTGATGCTTCCCTCTCCAGTTTTGTTAACATTATATATATTATTTAGTTACGATTAGGTCAGTTATATAGAGAGAAACAGAACTGACGCTTTCTCTGAGAGAATTGTCTTGTTTTTAAGTACGTCGGTGATATGACAGCATTTAATAACGATTTTTGTCTGAGCAATCTGTCTTTGCATTTATCATATAAGTTTTAAACATTATTTATTATTTATTTATTGTTAATTTTGTTCTAATAATTTTATATAATTAACTCGGTAATTACAATATTATGAGAATAAGCGCTGCGCTTGAATATCACAATTATAACTATATACAACACAAGACACTACATGTCGCACAATACGATTGTTAAAGCTCAGTTTGTAATTGTATGACTTATCAATGTTTAATCTTGTAATATTGAATTTATGTTAAAATATTGAAATGGATCCTCAATAGAATCGAAACGGCTGTCATGTTATATACAATACTAATTGAATAAATTCTTTACGTACGAATATCCTGTGTTTGGTTTTCATGAGCATAATGTTTAGTTGATTTATAAAATATTATAAAATTTGTATAATTTTCTGTAAATGTGTATATGTTATGAATATATTTTATATATTATATTATATTGTGATGTCAATATATATACAATTAATAATAACATATTGTCCTGGATAAATGAACAAATCAATACATAAATATAAATAAATAAATAAGTACAATTTGTATAAACAATACTTATACCAGCATATAGCTCGGCGGAATCCTCAGAGCATTTACGGAATTATTCCGTTTTTTTTCTAGAAAACACAATAGAAATCTAAAGAATAATTGAATAATTCCAATAGAAATCCATTTCGAATAATGTCGTAATACTTATTCTAATAAATTCTTAAAAATATATACTATATAAAACTTATAGCGCTTATTACACAGAGTGAGACCAGTCTAAGATCAAACTAAGACAAATAAATAAATAAATAAATAAATAATCAATAAAATCGTACACTGTGTGATAATAGTAAGATTCTTAATTAGTTTTTTAATCCACTTTAATTGATTTATTCTCAGAGGTCTACATAATATTAAGTTAAAATCTTAAACTTTTTTATTTAACGAACGTTTTATTTGTAATTCTTTGTCATTATCGAGGGAAAAACAAAGACGTCGCTCAAAAAGAGAATAAGATAGTCCAAAATCAGGCTGTTGCCACGAAAGAGGGCCTTCGTCCGATTAAAAGGTAACGGTAATTTCACGTGCGGCTTAGTGGATCTATTTACGTAGCGTACAAAGGCAACGATAATTAGCGACGGACCTTGGTTGTACAACCTGATAAAACTTTCAGTTCGGTAACGACGCGACGGTGCGCTAAAAGGAAGCGAATTCGAAATGGATCTCCTCGAAATGAACTCGCTTCCGTCCTAACAGGCGCGCAACGGTTATTATCTTGCACAAAATGTCCAATTTCGGAATAGAGTCGCGTAGTTTGGCGAAATCTATCCGTGCAAATTGCGCGCGCTCCTATATGTGCCTTCCTCGCGGATTTGTTAGTCACGTTCGTGATATATGTTTCACACACGCCGCCACGTACGCGCGATTCGTGATACGTGCCGCCTAATACGAACGATGTTAAAATGAAATTAACGTGGACGATATCGTCGGGAGAAACTCGGGCGTTCGTCGTGATTGACGTTACTTGGATAAGTTAATGCATCGCCATCCGCGTTAAAATATTGCTTTCACGCGCGCAGAATTTTATTTTACATTCTTATTCCTCTCGTACACACATACGCGCACATCATTCGCAAGAAATTAATTAATTCGAGAAAGTTTTGCGTTGCATAAAAATGGAATCTACCTTGTTAATAATAATGAATAGTGCTTTTGATTTATCTTTCAATTAGATATTTAAGTAATTACAATAATAATTTAATAAATTATGAAATATACGTAATATTTTTGAAAATTGATGTGATTATGGTGTATCCTACACTAAGAAAAAAATATATCCGAAATTTCAATAAATATTTGTCAACTAAATATTTATTAAATATAAAAATACATTTATTTGATATAAAAAGACATTAATTTGATTTAGTAATCACTCCTTTTTATATTACGTAAATATTTATTTATTGTAAATAAATGTTTAGTCGGCAGTATTCAAGTAAATATTTATTTGAAATTTATGCTATTTCTTTCCTCAGTGTAATATAACAGAAATCTTAATGCAATTTTATCACAGCATTTTGTAATAGGCGTTAGATGAAGGTCCGTTCTTTTTCTCTCTCTTACTGCAGAAACTATATAGAAATACTTCCTGAAAATAGCTATGAGTAAACGGGTAACGAGCACGTATACGGTAATCGCTCCATTAATGAGCTCCGTAACGCAAGGATCAAAATAATGTCCGCAAGGTATGAGACGCTGCTACCGTGAATCCTTTGATAATTATAATTATATATATATAGAGGCGTGGTGGGCGGACACAAACCGACGCCGTCGTCCTCGTCGTCCTCGTCATCCCCGTTGTCGCGAGAGCAGCTTTGCGTTATTACGTTACGACGTTATCGATGCATGCGCGCGCGATGCGATGGAAAGACGGGAAGCTGCTGGAGCTAGGACGAAGGGACAAAGTAGCTTCTCCAGGTCCTTCCTTCCCTATTATCCGTGCTTGGCGGTCCGCCTTACTCGGCATGCATACAAAGCAGTATTTATAGTCGCTGTAACGGGACAACAGGCCGTGCGCGACCTATCCCGAAGGGGAGAAGTCGAGCGAATATTCATCCAGGTCTCCAAACATTAATCGTTCCGCTTGCCGGCGAAGTGTCGCAAGTGTTGCAACACTCGCAGCACTAACTCGTGAGATCGCGACTGCATCTTCGATACGCGCCATCGCTGTACGGGATCACTGATGCCGTCACTTTGCGGCAAAGCGAAAGAGAAATATCCGACGGAAGCTCTCCCGATATCACTTAATTTTCGTCCTTATTTCCTAGTTGTCGATTAGAATAGTTTCTTGATTTTTGACTGTCGTCGACTTGCACTCAGAAGCGCGTTATTAAAAAAAAAAAAGAAATGCACGAAAAAAAATGACTTGGCAATATAACAGTTAAATTTCAATATCTGAATCGAATTTAGTTGTAAAAGCTGCAGCCTTAGTGCCATCTGGCTAGTGATATTACAGATAAAAAAGTTTCATTGTGGCATGAAACTTTATTAGCTGAAATTAAAAGCATATATCAGTACAGGTAGGTAACTGCAAATAGCTAACAAATTTAGTTCGAAACAGCAACAGCATTAGCTGTCCCTATTTTAAAAACACATTTTAGCTACCACAACTATATTAGCTCCTTTTTTCTTTGCGTGAAAGCGAGAAAATATAATTATTCAACGCTTACTATTGTTACCGCAGTTCATTATTAAGTATCAAAGAAGTAATGATAACACCCAATCCCTTTAGTTAAATAATATTTTGTTATTTTTAACTTTCATATGCAAAATGTAAATTAATTTATTTTTGTGGTTAGTTTCAAAGTAAATAACATCTATATATTACTGTATTTAATTAAATATAAATAAAAGCATTCAAGTCAACGCTGGTTTTTATTGCGATTATTTTAAACATATTTATTCATAACAGACTAGAGCCGTTTCGACCATTATTAGGTCATCTTCAACATTGTTTGAAAACACTGTTTGTAATATTCGTCGTTACATTTCCCTTAAATTGTTTTAAACGCATCCGCGATTATCATAGTTAGAAATATACAGTGTGTAATATAACATATCATTAGAATTATCACTTAAGAGTGTAATTGATTAAATCTTGCTCTTATGTTACTCGCCGCTGAATCTATATCTGTTCCATTTTTCGTCCGCATTCAGCTTCTTGTGACAATAGTTCGATTATGCCAAGAATATGTTTGTGTGCATTTTTCTTTTTATTATCTCGTAAGAATCATGGGTAACATTTGCATGGAAGTCGTAAATTCTATATAACATCAAATTAAAAATCTTAATCTTTGTCTATCTTATAAAAAGTCGTCAATTTTGTCATTGAGTTAAAACAGTTTATATGAAAAAATCGTTAAAGTATAATAAAATTAGTCAATTAATCATTAAATTAAATATATATATATATATTAAAAAGTCAAAAACATACTAACATCGTTATAAATTTAAATAAAATTATTTATGATTTACTAATTTTTTCCCAAGAAGTCAATAAAATGAAAATGTTCAGATATTACTGTATTTATTTAGTAAATAACAAATAATTAAATTTGAATCAGAATTAGAATAATATATTCTCTATATAAATTATTTAACTCCATTATTTTAATTAAATAAACGTTATATTAAACAGAAACAGTGGTAACTGTTAATAAAAATGATTAAGTAGGTAATTCAAATTGGGTACAATTTGACAATATGTGTTCGACACATAATATTGATTTTTTTCTTAATTTATAATTGTAAAATAATTGAGAGCCGCTAGCATAGTACCGTATCTTTATTTTCGAAAAAAAAAATATTTACTTTGAGAGAGAATGGGGGGATGCTTGTAATGCCGTAGTATGTCGATATACGGCCACGTAAATGCCATTACATGCGGGCAAGTAGTAAAGCCATGGATGTAGTACGCGGCGGGAGCGCACTTTCGAAGATTTGCGTTCGCGTGTATAAGCGAGGTTATTGCACACGGCGACCGGCAGTAAACGTTGCGAGCAATTTATGCCGAAAGTAAAGTAATTAAAAACAAACTTTCCTCAGGCATGGGCGAAACAATATCGGCGGACAGGTAAGGTGGATTTAAAGTCGAACCGAGGAAAGAAGAGCAAGGAGTGGGCGAACGTCGTCTTGCCCGTTGGAACCGTCTGGAACCGTATCGCCCGTCCTCAAAACGTTTAATTCATTTAGCTCTCTATTCCTGAAGGAAGTTTTACTCTCGCCAGGCAAAAGTTCCGTGCCAAATGAAGTAAAGGGAAACGTCGCGGACGGCAGGCGCGCTGAATTTAAATTGTCTAGACCAAGTGTTTTGTTTCTCGCGGTTATCCGCGGGAAAGGCAGGCAAAAGCGATACGTCTCGAGTATAATAAAAGCTCCTCCCGAGAGAAGCCTCCCTATTGCCGTGACGAAAATAATAATCCGCGGACAAATGTCAGGGGAGTAACTTAGGAATCGTCGCGGAACTGTCTCTGTGGTTGCCATCGAAAACAGTTGCCTTTAAAAGCTTTCGCCGTTGTAATGGATGCAGGCGCCGCGCCGTGGAAACACGTGCTTAGATCCTTCGTCTGTTTACTTTAGAGATGCCATCGTCCTCGTACCCTGTCAATATTTCGTATACGAGTTATAACGAATTTATAACTTGCCTCTCGTCTAGTCGTCTCTCCCACCGACTCTCGTTCGATCATCGAACTCGAACCAAGTTCATAAGCCGCGATAAAGCCGCTTGCAGTAGACACGATACTACGTAAACAGCTTAAAAAGTTCACGTAGAGTCCACGGCGATCGTATATGGTGATGAAAGACGCAGGTAGATACGAGATAGCCGAGAACTGTGAAAAATACACGGCGCCGTCAGTGAGCAAATGCCGTCATGAGCAGAATTTGCACTGAAAACCGACTACCTTAACGAACGCGAGTAAATATTAGGCAGTTGAATAAGAATGATTTCCCGGTCGATTGACTCGTGAGTAAATTTTTATCTCTCGTATGGGTTTAATTTTTTTTTTTCGTAAACGATCCTTGTTTGCCGAAAAAGATTGATTTAAATTACTCTACATAAATTTAAAAATTCTAAGGAAAATGCTAAATTTTTACATAAAATTGGCTTCACCGATTCTAAACCTTCTTGCAATTGACATTGTTGACATATTAGACCCAGCCTTTCCTTCTGTTCTTATTTGGCAGCGCGAATTTAAGTCTGCAGTGTCGGCGGTTAAAACTGTCCGTTCGTTTTTTTTTTATTTTTTTTTTTATTTCAAGGGTAGTACGAGGTACTCGACGCGAAAGGAAAGGATAGGAATTGGTAGGGACTTTCGTTTTTCGAGAGACGCTACGGACCAGCTAGCCTCTCCATCCACTCGAATCACTTTGCGAGTTAAGCGGCACTTTTCACGTTGTACGTGACGCGCCGTGTGAATGTACGTATTGTATACACACGTCAGTACGGAGCACTAGCTATGCTCTTCCACTTTCTCGCGAACTAGGAATAAATCTTCGAATAAACGAATGTAACACTTTACGTGGGATTCAACATGTGAAAATTTAAAGGGATGTATACATAATTCAATGGATACTGAAATATGATGAAATACGTTCAATTGTCTTAAAATCTTTTACAAATAGCAACTGGTTGCAACGCGACGGCTACGGGAAAGGATGATTTTGCTGAAGTATCTAAAACTTTAAACAGATCTCAAAATAATTTTGTTGGATCGTCAAAGTGATTATGTAGGATGCTCGAATTGCTTGATAGAATGTCAAAATTTTTTTGCAGCATTGTTCAGCATGCATGAAATTTCTGTGTAACTATTTTGATAGTCAAATTATTTTCATTATCTATATCTAGTTAAACTTCATTGAAATCGTTCTTTCCTCGTATAAGATAAAGATCGTGCTTTTATATAGCACCCGAAATCGTATATTAATATGTTTAAATGAAACGAAATCTACTTAATTTTAAACATCTTACTTTGATTGATAAGATTTTCCATTTGCGAGATATAAAGATTATGAATTCAGATGTATTTTCTAGAAAATAAACGATATTTTGCTTGAGAAACTGCAGTTATAGCATATGTATTTTGCATATCGGATTAGTGAAGGAATTCATAACTTACAAACTAGAAGCCACGTCGTTACATTAAGCCGTTTCGGGCAAGTTGACAGGGGCAAGATAACATGGTAGCTTCATAACTGCAACATATATAGTCCTTTACGCATATAGGATATGCTCTAACATGAAGGTTGCACAAAGAACAAAGGATATGTAATGATCCATTTAGTTAATAGGACAATAAATAGCAGCATATTTTTTTTTAATTATTTTTATAGTTTTATTTCTCCATTTTTATATGAATATTAGAAATTTTATTCATAATTTATCTATAATATTACTTAACTTTTGAATAGGTAGATAATTTAAAGATATACAAATTGGTGAGTGAAATGGTTATAACACCTCAAAATATTTTAATTTTATAGTGATATTTTTTAACTAATATATTAGATTATAGTTAAATTTATATTAATTAATTATATCCTTATAAAATAGAAGAATGTAAAAATAATGAACTTTAAGATTTCTGAGCAATTCTTTGTATTTTTTTTTTGCAGAATAAAGAAAAATATTTTAAAGAAAACTATATCTACCGAGAATACTATGACTACCTTATCTACTCATTAAAGATTAAATATTTGATATTTCATACATATAATACTTCGTTTTTATAATGCGAGAAGCAAAATGTGTGAAACTTTTTTTCACGAATATATATCAAAATTAATTTTTTTATATATACCGTAACACGCTATATACATATTGATTATTAAAATATATTCAGTAAATCTCTTTTGATTCAAAGATTAATAAATAACTGTACATGCAAACTGAATTACACGTATATTCAATATAGAGTGAATAATAAAAACCAGAATTTTCAGAATATTTTTCAATCTAGATTACAGATAATATATGAGTACTGGCGTGTAAAAAAAATTAATTTCGACGTGCAGCGCAAGAAAAAGATTCACATAATAATTCTTCTGACATTATAATTCAATATAGCTGTAGCGAGGAAACGGGAGCTTTAAGTGATTACAATATCTCTTATGGCTGAGAGAATAAGAAAGCTAAGTGTGGCGAAAGCCGAGGCCATAAAATTTGAGAGAGAGCGATCTAGTTTCTCAGGTTTTACCTTCCTTAAAGTAATTCGATACGGGCTCTGCGATTTTTCGCGGTTTCCCGTTGCAGGCTGCGAAGATTCCGCCGCATAGGTGCGAGCAAATCTAAAAAGTCTGAAAGGAAGGGTTCTTCAACATTGTAGGGTAAAGGAACGCAGCGACAAGTGCTACTTCGCACGTAGATTCCAGTTTCCAATCCCCTTTTAGCAATGCGGTATCTCGGCTCGCGAGCCCGACGGACTGCCTTATTCCGCTTTGCATTATCAGGACTTTACGTTCCAACACGGCGAGTCTGATGCTTTGCATTACTTCACGAAAGCACGTCTTTGCGCTTGCCTCCTAAATGGAGTTTATCGAGCGCTCGAGACGAATAGAAAACGCTAAAAAAGTTGACCCACATTTAGAATGCAATCATGTCCGTAATCATAAAGTGTGAATGGTATTTCTTTTAAATTTTTTTAATGCACAGCATGATACATCGATATGGAAATCTTCATTTTTTTTCCGAGTGAAAGAAAAAAAGAGTATTAAGTCCTTTAATGAAAGGAAGAGGATATTGAAAGAGTATTCATCGAAACGCCATTTATCAAGCCATAAATCAATATCGAAGCATTATAACGATCTAATAGCGTAGTATTCGCATGAATGACAGTTTTCCCTAGTTAATTACAATTTGCTCAAGAAGCGCGCAGCTATCACTAAATGGCACATACCGGCTAATTCTGCCGTATGCTCTCCGCGATTGTTCTAACGAGCAAACTCTAATAAGCGTTAACGTTCTTGCTGAGGAGTTCTGAACACGAACCGCCAGGATCTTGCCATAGTCAAGGATTACCTTACCTCCGACTTCTAACGCCGATCTGCAGCCGTGAGAAGTCTTCTTATTACCGCGCACCAACTTTCGTGAGTGGCTCGGTTTTCTTACGAATTAGGAATCAGATCGAATGTATGCTTAACTTCATGATGTTTCAACATTTGCATCAACTTTGTTCTTACTTGAAGCGTGTGCTGTAGGTATCATATTTAGATAATACATTGTGAATCTTGCTTATTCGTGGAAACATTTATATTATTGTTTATATTATTGTATTATATATGCTTTGTATTATTAATATTTTTTATTGAATTCATTACAATTAAAGATAACACCGATTATTCTTGATTCTGGTTAACTTGTGATTAAATTTAATCTGAAATTTCACCTAATTGACTTGACACCATCATAGATGAAGCCCATTGAAACTTCAAGTTAACCACAAGTTAATTAAAAAATGAAAAACCGGGCCATACAACCGGATTACAGCGACTTTTGTACTTATGGTCGTTCTAATCTACTTTTTATTCTAAACATTTTCATTCTACAAAATGCGTATTTGCACACCAACACATGTATTCTTGTCATATTTTCTTCCTATTTACTTGTACACGTGGAATTTTCATTACACAATTTAATTATATAATTTTCTACATTGTTTTCTCTACATAAGTTAAAGCCAAAAGTTATTTCCTGCGTTCATGATCCGACACCGAAAATGGATCCTTCAACCGAGAATTAGGGATACAATCTCCGATACTCAGAAGCCATGGATATTGTAGCTATGTATACGAAGTGGAATATTCGTATTTTATCATCAATAACCTGATATCGATATTAAGTTGCACCTCATCTGCGATGCGATGAGGTTAAGAAAGTTGTACTTACCTCTTTATTTCTTTACAATCTGAAAAGTAAAGATAATCATTTATGATATGGCTTTATAATTCATACAATTTGCACAATATATAAATGTAAGCATTATATTAAATTCAGAATATTGGGTAAATATTAAATTAATTTAATTTAAATAGCGAATTATTTTTTTATTAATTACACAATAAGCATTTATTGCTTATTGTTCAACCTCATCAAATGACCATTGCTAATTGCAAAGCTATGAAATTGTGTTAAATATCATTTCAATATTGCTGGTTTTCTTGAATAAATACGATACATAAATTTTATTAACTATAAACACTCAATCAGAATTGATAATATCGCATTAAAGCGTTCGTAAAGATACATGTCGTATAAAAGATCAACTTTAAATGTCTTGACTCTTTTTGAACTTGCTATTTTCTCGCAGATTAATTTTGCGTAAGTTGAGAATTTTGAGCTAAATTTGATCCTACTATCGAGAGTTTCCGAGGGGTTTTATATCTCTTCTCGCTATAAGCGCATTCGACGTAGAAATTACTCCTCATTATCCGCATTTTTATTATCGCCGTTTTACGTCCTCGTAAAGCATCTCGTTAAACGATTAATTCGTTCCTAGTCGAGCGACGTGCACTTAGAAAATGAATGAAAGGCAACGTGATTTTTTTTTTTTGCGCATTTTATTTACATCTCTTTACATCGCGACTCAACATCGTAAATGTTTATTCTTATCCGATTCGTGAGTTCCTTTGTATCAAATATTATTGAGCTAATGTAAAAGTCCGCTTCTTCCTTAACGATCGGTATTGCTCCAATTCATTCACCGGTGCACAACGCAACCTCTTCTGCCCTCGCTTATCTCATCATCTGTTTTTATCGCTGTGTCGCTGATTCGCCGCGTTACCGCATTCCTCTCTTCTCTCAACCTCTCTGCAATGTCATTATCCTCCTCTACCTCGTCTCTTCTCCTTTACACTAGTCCGCTTATAGGAAACTACTTCGTGTCACGTAAGAGCATTTGCCCTCGAAAGTGATCTTTGCCATAAATCCTCTTTCATCTTATCCATTCTCCTCGAGGGAAGATGATGCAAGCAGGACTGAATAAGCTCGCAATTAGGTCACTATGCAGACGTAATTGGACGATTGTTGATGAAAATACATATTGCGGCAGGATGGATACTGGATGATAAATAAGAGTTAAAATATATGGATAATATATATTAATTCTAAACTAAACGAAAATGAAAAATTAACTTAAAATTAAAATATAGCAAGATAAAATCACTAGATGTGAATTAGACACTAATTCTCACTTTTAAATTTAAATAATTATAGTATTTTTCATTAAATGATACTCGTACGTATCACAAGATTCTTTAGCATTTGTTTTATCTCTTTCAAGTGTCAATTGAATTTAATTTATTAGGAACAGCGCTACACATTTTATTAATGTCATTAACTAATTAAATGTGTGAGGTTAACTAATGTATGTATTTTTAAAAATTCTTTCAAAGTGTAATATCATAAGAATTGCTTTATGGCTTTTATAGGTTGTAAATAGCATTAGATTTCAAAAAATCAACGTTATGCTCAGTCGAGATTAAATGTGACGGATGTTGTATTTAATCACTAAGTTATAATGATAATTTTATTGCGTTAAATTTATTATAAAAATGTTTATAAAAACTTGTCAAATCTTACAAATGATCTTACTATTCATAACAACTGTTTTTTATTGCTAAACGTTTAATTTTCATAATTTTTTTTAAATTATCATTGATTTTTAATTGTCACTAATTTTAAATAAACTTGAATGTGTTAAAATTACATCATTATCCACAATTAGAACTAGATGTGAATCATCCATTATAATTTCATTATATACATATTACGATATACATGCGCAAATCATTTTTATTATTCTTATGGGATGTAATCATCAAAAAGCATAAATTAAGCATTTGGTGAATTGATCCGCAATTAATACATAGAGTCTAATTGTCGATAATTGTCATTAGTTTATTTAATTCAAATTAAAACATATAAAATGGCAATGAAATGAAATTAAATCATCCATAATCTTTATGATCAATCTTTATGACTATTAAATATTTTATTAATTGTTTGATATTGTTCTGGATAAAAAAAAAAGTACGAATTTTTTTTTTAAAGAGTTATTCACAACTAGTGGTTTTACCTAATACGGATGCACAATTAACTTGAAGAAGAATGAGCAAGAAAATCAACATACGCTTTTTCATTTATTTCCTTTTTATTATAAAATATATTAATGTACGTAACATTTACAGCAGATGAATACATATAATGGTATGTACATAATTGTCGTTTACATAAGGAAACGGTCATGGACAAGAGGAGCAGTTCAATAATAATATATTCTATATTGTAAATTACATACTGCACGAGCTTTCGCAGTTTTACTTACGAAAATGAAAACTTTCAGATTAACCTTTGTTAATTGTGTGTCGGATATCAAACACCATTTATTTATTTTTACGTTGAATGCGTATGTGCATACTTTTTTCAATCGAGCTCTAACTAAACACACGCTCGTCACGCTTCTTTATTTTTCACGCGTATGTACACACACGGGCACACAGAACACAACGCACATGCATACAGACTTCAAAGTACTTTATACATGTACAACTTCGCTGCGATTCGATCGATGAGGTTTAATTAATGTATTTTTTCTAAATAAGTGAATTTTATTTGGTGTTGCTACGTATCATAAAAGTTGCACGCAAACTTTATTTGTCAAAGTTAAAATTATGAAGTTTTATCAGGAATATACTGAATTTTTTTTCATGTTCTTTCTCTCCTCCTCAGTAAAGGCATTATGCATTCTGCTTCAACGAATATATTCCATTCTTCTTGTTCTCGGAAAAAAAAAACTATAGTTGAAGGAAATGAAACGTCGTAGAATTAATATTAATGTGTGCTTAATAATTGTATCAGGAAATGTATCCTTTAAATAAATGTCACCCTGAAGATCCTCTTTTTGGCATGTCTGCTTAATATGCTGCCATCAGCAAATTATTGTTATTACTCGTACATTCCAGCAGCTAGAACACGCGCATTTAATATACATTAACGACTACCTTAGCCATTATGATGCTGGAACGTATTGGTTGTGACGATACGACAGGAGGTCGCGATGTGAAGCACGTTACATAAAATAATGATAGGAAATTAATACGTGTCATGAAATATTGGAACAAAGATGTACACATTTTGATATGCCAACATTATGTATTTCATTATTACATACGTAATATTGAACTTAAAGTAAACATATTGTTTATTATTCTAAATGGAAAATTTATTCATCCGCATATATGCTCATTTAATCCTTTGTTTGGCAAACTCTCGACTAATCGGATGTACACGACGATACCGATATCATGTGTTATTATTTTGTGCAACGTGTTTCTTCGTAAATATCATAAAACGTTTTACTACGCTTGTTTATTGACAATACGCTTTTGTACAAAACGATAGATGATAATAGTGATGATCTCTTTGAAAATTCGTATTTATATTCGTATTTTTATGATGTACCGATTGGGTGGTCCTTAATTTCCATATGAATTTGCAATAGATGATAATACGTCAATACAATTAGTATTCGGAACACTGATCTTGTGGTAGAAAATGAGAGCGAAGAAGGTCGAGAATGCAAAATGTACATACAACGACATTTGGGAAGAACGATAGATTACGCTGTCATAATTTGCATAACCGTCGATTTCATGTACACGTCGCTCGGATATATCGATCGTCACTCAGCAGATTTAGTAGACAGAGGAAACAGAGAAAAACGACCCTTGAGAAATCTTATCCTCGTTCTCTTCTCGTTCAATAGCTCTCCGACGCATCCAATATCTCATATTTTTCAGCACTTCCGAGCTGTCGAAATTATTACGGCCGTAATATAACACCGACTGACAATTGCCTTCCTGTGACGCTGCGAGAAAATAAATAAACAATTAAGGACGCAGCGGATAAGTATCGATTGATTAATCGACACCTCATTGCCGATAATAATAATCGTTTTACGAAGCTACCGGCAATTCGACAGGATTAATCACAATCTCTCCCTGATCATTCAATCCTCGGGAAATACCGTCAAACAGTATCCCTCATTATTGGATCGTGCATTGAAAGTGTCAAATTAACGGGAAAGCTTTACGCTGTTCGATCACAGGCAGAAGCTAATCAAAGAGCTCGTTGCTCTTCACAAAGACGAATTAGCGTGGCTCTTTCTATCTTGTTGCCGACTGTTCGAGTTGTGACTATTCTGCGGATCAGCGATGAGACAATTGAAGAATTGAAATTAGATTATATAGTAATCAATATGGAATCTTATGGTTGTCAAATACTACACGTGATATTGTATAATAGAACAATCTAAGATACAAACATTCTGTAATAAAACATTTTTATAAGTACTCAATCGTATAGGAGGTTTAAATAATTCTTCAAACTCAATTCCTATATTTTTTCAAAAAATATTAATAATTTTATATAATTTTAATAATAATTTTCCTATTTTTTAATGCACTTTAATCAGTTATAGTATAATATTGCTGGATGTAAATTTTTATACTTTTTATTTTTCCTTGAAGCTCTCAATAAGTTCTGAGAAAATTGGAATAAAACAAAATCGAATGTATTTGCAATATTTACTATTTTTTTTCTTTTAGAAAATATATGTTTTGCTATTTTTGTTTTTTTTTAAGAATATATATCAGCTTTTTCGTGGTTGATTTTATTCATTCGCGTTGACATCGCATACATTTTGAAGATTTAGAAATTCTTGTCCTTCCATTTTGTATAATATTTCGTCATACATATAATATATACATTCACTGTTATATTGGTTTTATGAATATTTCATTATGTAGAGAAGAGAAAGAAAATAGATCGAATCTTCTTGGTAAGATGCCAAAAAGTAATAGAATATTTCTACTGTAGAATCAATTAAAATAGAAACGGAAATACAAAGTAAAATAAATATACATAAATAGATTCTTCTATTTCTTCGAAAGTTTACTGATTCGAACATTCTTTGGGTTTTTAATATAAATACATTGCGTTTTTATTTTTTATAAACTATCATAATACATCAATTTATATATGAGACTGCTTTGAAAGAAATATATTTCTCCGAAATTAACCGATATTATGACTTGAATATCTTTTCGATTCAATTTAGGACATTGAAAGGCTTTTCTAAAGAACTGCACGGCGAAACAAAAATCGCAGAAAACCGTAATCGTCACGATAAAGGACGTCTCGATTGCTTCGAAAAACCGTTCTAAACTGTTGTTTCGCGACCACAAGACTCATAACGGAAACTTTGGGAACAGTGGGGACATCGAAATCGTTTAAGTTCGTTGGCGAACTTTCTTTTCTACGATAGAAATTGACATTTTCCGGTATATTGTCGTGCGAACTACCTGTAATCGCATTAATCAGGTCTTAACTTTCTTTCATTTCTTTCACAGTTCTCTCTCTCTCTCTCTCTCTCTCTCTCTCTCCCCCCTCTCCCTCCCTCTCTCTCTCTCTCTTTCTTCTCTCTCTCACGTGATTATATTTTATATTAAAATATAATTTTGTTATTTCACTGAAAATAAATTTTATTGGAAAATTGATACGACGGTCTCATTACCATATGCTTATATACGATGCATATATTGTTGCAAATAAAATTATGCTACTGCGTCAGTGTGCACCATTTATCTCACTACATCATTCTGCAGCTTTTGATGTCTCATCAAAAACGTTTTCACGTTATTATTTTAACAAACAGATTATAATTATGCATAAAAATTATTTATAACCATATTTTCCTTAAATGTATTTTGCATTGTAATATATTACAAATAAAAAAACTGTTGCTAACAGCGAACCTAAAATACATAGATGTGACGCGCATAGCGATATTTACAATATTTTTCTAAAATATCGTGAAAAATTATTTTCAAAAAACAATTATATATATGTATTTCAATTTTTTATGTTTTACTTTCTGGCTGTTTTTTTTTTCATTCTAATTTTTGCTTTTACCTTTTTCGATTTTATTGTGTTTTGAATTGTAATAAAGTTATTCTCCAAAAATAAGAGATACATATTACTTTTATTTAAAAAATTTCCACATATTCCTCATTTTTGTGGAAAACAATACAATTAAAGCTTATTAAAATCGGAGAAGGACACCTTCAGTGTTTCCTTGTTAGAAAAATCGTAAAATTAGAGCTGAGGATATGTATTAAAAATATTATCTAGATTATAGAGATTAATTTCCTCTTATTATTTCGACAGCATTTACTCAAAATAGTAATCAATGTTGTTTCAAAGAAATCCTTCAATCCTTTAAGGTACGATTGAGCATTTATAAAAAAATTATCTTTTATTTTTATGCACACTGTTAATCAGTAGTACGTAAAACTCATTAAGATTGGATAAAAGGAAAGAGTTGAATATATTGCCTCGGTCTGGTTATCGTTTGCATTTCTGCAAAAACGAATAAATGTACATGTATATCGAGCGTAAAGTTCTTGCTAATATCTTAAGTGAAATGTAGTCTATCGTTTTCACTTCTTGCCTCTTGCCCGAGAAACCGAATTATAGAGGGTGGAAACAGTCGTGGCGAAATTAAGATTAAGCAGAAGAACGGAGAGAGAAATAAACTGACGCAGGAATTTGCTCGTAGTCCTTATAGAGACTCTTCCCTAAGGACAGCTAAGCAAGCAAGTAACTAGTTGCAGACACGGTACGTTTATAGAGACAGCAAAATGGCTCTGGCCAGCTCTGTACGATAAGTGCTCATGGAATCGAGCGAGCGAAAACACACAAGGACTTGCTTGGTTCGTCGAGACATTCCTCGTGCTCTTGAATCGTTCCCTTTCGCCACGATCTACCGTATCTCTCTCGCTGGTGAACCGATAGCTCAATTAGTCACGAGAACTCGCTCGCTTTTCCGGCTATCTCTTTTCCCCACCTTCGACGGTTGGTGGTGTCGGCTGGTCATGAGAGAAATGGCCGGGGCGAGTCCTTAGGTTTAGGAAGGAAGGGCGGAAGTCGATAAGAGGCAAAGTGGAATCGGGGAAAGCGGCGTTGTGGAAGCGCGTAAGCGAAAGATGGAAGAGGGAAAGATCGGTGAGGAGGTAAGGACGACGAGCTAGGAAAAAGAACGGAACGAATGAGGGACGGGATGTGTTGGAGAATGCGCACGCGAACGGGAGAGGTTTTACCGCGAAAGTTTCTCGAGGGAACGAACAGAACGTCCGTTCTACCAGCGCGAACGAGGAAACCAACCCCATCGATCGATAGATCCGGAACCGGCGCGGCGAGGCGGCTCGTTTCCTTCACCTTCTCCTTTTTCTCTCCTTCTCTCTTTCTCTCTTTTTACTAAGTCCCGCTCAGGGGACTGTACTTCTCGGTGGAAGCCTAAAGTTGCAGCTTTAGAGGGAAGAACACGGTGTAGTAGATCTAGTAGTACTGTGAGCGAATCACGAGTTAACGAGTGAATCGAGTTAGAGGTTTGAGATGCGGAAGTTGCTGAAAGTCTTATTGGAAAATAAGAAGATACGACTACGACGCATGTTGTTGAGTATCGGGAGAAAAGTTTCAGAGGAAGCTAATTAAACCAGCTATCTCAAATATGTGTGTATGTAATAAAAAAGATTGTAATGTGCACGAGACATGATATTTAAATCGGAACTTTCTACTTTGTGAGCACATTCTCGATCCAGCGGAAACGATTGACGCGTTCATCGGAATTCGTAGATTTCGGTAACGCTATGTGGGCTCGCGCATTGACAAGCACTAAATCCAGATTGAAGTACACGAAGTAGATAACGCAAAAAGCTTTCAGTAGTTTTATGACACCTACAGTAGAGTATCGCGCAATTTGCGATCGCGAAAGCCATGCCGATGCGCGCGACGTGACTTCGTTTCGCGTCAATAATGGGTAATCGAGATATTCGGAATTCCCGACGATTTCCATGGTCAGAATATTTGAATGCACGGAGAGAAGGGGAGAGAAGGAGAGAACGGTAACCATATCACCGTTGGTTCTTTTATTCGCGATGAAACGATTTGTATCAGACGCACGACAGTGGAGGAACCACGGCGAGAGTCCGTTTATTTCATGCGCCACAATAGGAGCGCACGCATACGCGTGCGGAAAAAAATGGCGATTAATGCAAGAAATAAGCGGTGCGTGGAGAACCCGCGCGAACGGAACATGCTCCGGCGTGTTTGCTCAGCTCGGATTTTTATCCGGCCAATAGCGATGCCTTCACCGAATAACGCGCGGCCATCGTTTGTGCGCGCCGTTCCATCAGCACGTGAAATTCAACCGCGCCCGCAATTGCGAATTTCACCGGGGCTAACACATACACACCTTGCTTACATACGCGCTCTGAATATTACGTTTTTTTTTTTTATATCGCGCATGCAGGTACGGCCGCGGGCTGTTTTTTACCTGGGAGGTACCACCCTGTACGGGGGTGGCTCGATATTCGCGAGAACGAGCACCGCGAGACAGCGAGATTTTGCGGCAAATTGCAAGGTCGTTTTGCTTGACAAAAAAGTACGAAGGCATCAATTCGCGCTCGCGAATTTTTTTAAACTGATGAGAAATAAAAATAAAGAGGACTTTTAGCGCGTCGTTCTCGTAAACGTCGCGGTTTGCAGTTGAAAGTTTAAACGAGACTATCAAATATTCGACAAAAAAAAAAAATATTTCTCTTTAGCCAACTCGACCTTCTGATTCCTCCGTTTGGAAAAAAGAGAGCGAAGTGAAAGACCGGCGCGGACAGTTTTAGATAGGAGCCACGATACAAATAAACTACTACCCGCATCAACCCCAGAACTCTGATCTTCTCTCTGATCCTTTTATCTTTTAATTACGCGGATTTCGCCACCCGTTTAATTCTCAATCCGCTTTTCCGACTTGAACCCAGTTTTCTCAACGCTTCCGCGATTCTCAATATGGACAACAATCGCTTGCCGTTTGATAAAATAGTGCCGACGGATCTTTTGAGGAATATAACAATTTTCTATTATTTAAAAAACAGTTATCCCAGAAAGAGATTATCTCGTAAAAAGTTGGAAGACGAAAAATTCCAGACGAAGAGATAATATATCCTAGAAATAAAATCTGGAATCGTAGATCCAAATAAATTTTAAGAGAACGCTAAACCGACACTCACGGTTGAGCCAACGCATTACTTCCACGAAGGAAATAGCGTCTTGAGGGGAGAATCCGAGAGACGAGGATAAATAAGAGGAACGTGCAAATCTCTGGAGAGTCGAAACGTTCTGCGCGTCTTCGCGATCGATATATCCGAAAGGCTTTCGGACCGTGGGAAACACAGTGATTCCCAGTCCTCGACGAGGACCGAGGAGAGGGCAGAGCGTGCAGCAGCTCTCCTGGATATCGTGATCGTTACAGCGCATCTGAATGCGGACTCTCTCGATACGGGACGAGAGAGGAGAGGAGAGGAAAGGAGTGTCCATCTCCCCGTCTCCCGCGTCCTTTCCAGTCACCGTGTGTATTCGCCCGGCAAGCAGAACGGGCGAGCCCGTCTCTCCGTGCGAATTGAAAGTGCTGAAAGTCCCGTCGAGGCGAATTGCCAATTGCTTCGTCGCTCTCAGCCGGGGGCTTACTACGGCACGAAATTGGAAATACCGTGGCGCGGCTTTCTCCAACCGTCTGCCGAGATCGGCGAAACCGGCGAGACAGGAGTCAGGACTATGGGATTCACTCCGGCGTGTATATACATACGTACATATGCAGGTTGCGAGCTATGTACAAAGACTTGTGCAGGATTTGTTTCGATGGAGATAGAAAGGGTGGTAGATACGCGTTAACCTGTCAAAAGTTTAATCAATCTCCCGGAAATCTCCCGGATCTCTTGCGGACGTGATTTCGAAATCTCACGGATTGTTCGCAAGGAAATATATCAGTTGTGTTGGTCAGGGGATCATAGAGAGTGCCTCGAACTTTACGAATCTCGCTGAATCTCGTCGAAGATAGCATCTCTGAGTTTCGATCGCTACGTCATATCATCGTGACGAACTAAAGATTAATATCCTTTCGAGCTATCGACTCGTATCTATCCCGTTAATTTCACTTCAATTATTAATCGTTCTGTCTGTCGAACGCTACGAGATCACAATGCTCATTTATAATGTCCGTCTCGCTGATCCGTATTGTGAGTCAACGTCAATATTAACGGGGGGTTATTCGCGCACGCAGGGAATGCGTTTATGTTGAACCACGCGTTAAATCATCGCAAAATATGCGGAAAAATTCGCACTCACGCCCTGCTTGAAAAATACAAACATACATATGTACATGCACGCGCGCGCAACGAGAACGCGGTTTCATGCATGCCGCGATGCGCGGAATTCGCACGCGGTATTTGTACGCGCGATGATGACACATACTCGTGCACGCAACAGGCACGCGTGATCAACAGACCGTGACGATGGAGAGGGTGGTCGTCTTCGGCGAGGCGTAGGCGTGTATCGACTGGGAGTACCTCGATTGTCAAATGCGCAGGGGATCCGTGTGCGGATTCGCGTCGGGCTTGTGTCGCGCCGCGCAGAAGCTCAGGCCGAAGCACAGCATCAGCAACGCCACCGAACCGACCAGCAAGTGACTCGACCAGGACACCGAGCACTTCCCTGAAACAGATGGCATCCGTCCGTCATCGACTCGTCTCGGTGATCTCCTCCTGGCGAAACCTCGACACCGATCCGTAGCTACCCACGGGAATTTCTCCGAGAATACCTTAGTCGGCCTTAATCGTCGTGCCGAGGTTCAATGTAATCGTCGCTTGTAATGCCTCAATCAGCGCACTAAGATAGACTAAATTGAAACGGACAGATTCGTTTTATGGCGTAGACCATATTATCAGGAATTAAGGAGATAATTGTCTCATCTAAGAAAATATCTTTTAAAATATTACTATTAGAGAGATAAAAGATTGCTTTTTAATGACGCGACAGCTCTAAGTAAAAAACATTACGATATTGTTATGATCAATTTTAATCCCCTGCCGGGAACATGGAGTCTTAAAGGCACCATCGATATTTCGATTGTTAATTCTGATAGACAGACTTAAATCTGTACAAAATAAGAAAATGTCCAATTCATATGACAGTAAAAAAATGTTGTTAGCTCTCCGCGAACCAGGTGAAAAATCAACACATAGATCATATATGAATATATCTTATACTCCGCTAGACTTCATCATAAATATCTATCATAAATATACTAATTTAGTACGATTGGTAATAACTTTTCAATTGCATGAAACCGATGATATGCGCGCGATATTTTCTAAAAAGCTACAGAAATTCATCTCGCTGGAATATGTCATCACCCCACTTGGTTCTCGGAGGGTTAAAGCTTTAACAAGTACAATATACCAGAATTTTTTCAGATTTTTATATAATCCGGAACAAAAATTTTACTCGTGTTTCTCAAAGGTCCCTACGATGATGGAAGAGTTAAAACTCCATATTGTCGGCAAAGAATTAAATATTATATTATTAATTTTGTCAATTTTATATAATAGCTTATCTTGATACTAGTATAAATAAATGTTTTCGATAGAAATAAACAGAGCGAAATATTCTATTTTAAACCCGACGATAATATAATGACATAAATGAACGTAATAATAAGTATAACCGATATTGTGATGTAAATAGAATACCTAT